>NW_011888913.1:473614-475809 GCF_000151845.1 Pteropus vampyrus | reverse complement strand
GGAAAAAACACCCCCTCTTTGCTCAAAGCTGCACGTGAATTGCATGAGCAGTAAACTGACCAGGGTTCTTCCTCTGAAAATACAATCGTTTCTCTCCTAAACAAACACTAACATTTAAGCGTACAAAGACTTTCTCCAGGTAACTATTAAGAACAAGAGCCAACTGAATCAATCGACAAAAAAATCACCCATCGATTATTTTCTGGCCATCGAAAGCATTTTATATTACATAAATTACACTGAAATGTTTGGCTAAAACATATGTGTGTCAATGAATCTTACATAGATCCGGTCTTTGTTCATGAGCTTTTATAACTCAGACTAAGTGAAAAAGCTATCCTTAATAATCTATGAAATGTACGGAGAAACTACATAAAGAAAAAAAAAGGTGTGCTTTAGATATATTACTATGCAATGAATTCCTAATTATTATAAATTTAAAAAAATAACACATGATGATAAAACAATTTTATTAGGCGAAAATGACCAGTTTTACTATTTGGAAACTGTCAATTGAAGGTTAACTGGAAGTATATGCTCGTATTCCAACAAACACCATTCTATTCCACGGCAAAGGGCTCAGGATACTCAGTGAAAATAAAAGCTGAATCCTAATATGGAACTAAAAACAGTGCAAATTCTCTCATAAGAATTGCCAGGGCAAGCAATTAGAGACGAAAAACAAACAAACAAACAAACAAGCCACATTTTAATGAATATTTTTGAAAAGACTAAGGTCTACCACAAAAAAATAAAATCACTGCTGATTTTATTTCTTTTTTCACTCCCCTGAAGTCTTAATACCCAGTTAAAAATAGAAAACAGGTTTTTAAGAACATATATGAATTCTAAATTTTCATTCGACCAATATCAATTAGATTTACAGTTTAACTGCAGTTTTTATAGATTTTACTGGAGCATTTTTTTTTTCCTTCTATTTTGTTTCTGGACAGATCCATACAGTAAGAATTGTTTTAATCTCATTCTCTGACAGTCCAAGTACTACTGTGCAATTTAATTTTTCTCTCTCAAATACCAATATTTTTTATCTTCTTCAGTTATGGCAAATCTAAGTTTAGAAATAAATGACATTGCGATTCTCAAGCACAGGTTGTCAGTTGAGAATTTCCTTATTGTATGCTCATCTGGTGAGATCATATTTGTCATCCCTCTGAATGGCCATGCTTTTGAGTCTCACTGAATAGTAAGGATATAATCTCAACGTTCTGTAAGTTTCAGAATCTCTCTCTATATATGCCTTGCTAATGGGCTTGGATAAGACTACTGGCCTCAGGATCTTAAATGACTCAGAAGATGTCACCATTGTTTGCACTGCTGTAGGGACAAGGTGAAAAATATGGCTTAATGGCATTCTATAATATCTAGTCCAGAGGTCACAGAATTTTGAAGAGGTGAAGTTTCCTGGCATTTACAAGGCTGTAAATCTTCCTAAGAGAATCTGTTTTTATACTACCATATCCATCTGTTTTCTAGACAGTTATTTCTGATCAACGACTCACTACTGGATTTCCTCAAAAACATCTTAATTCGGGAGATTGTACAAATAGTTCTGAATATGAACTATATGTCATACTTTCCTAAATGCCGGTGGACAGTCCTAGAAAGTAAAGGAAGAAAATGAAAACCACAACCACCACCACAGCCAAACCCCTCAGCGCTGGAAATAAACTGTGCAGAAACACTAATAACTAAATGAGTCTAGTCCTTAGATAGCTGTCTTACTTAAAATCAGAGACAAAAATGAGAAGCTAAACAAAAACATGAAAGAAGAAGGTTGACACCTTTAAACATAATCAGCATTTCCTTTTCTTGTATCCTGCTTACAAGAGCCAATGTTTTGTTGTTTGTTTTTTTCCTAATACCCTCATGCAAGGAATTAAGGTTCTTTGGTTATGAGTAAAGGACACATAATATCATCAGCAACTTCAAGCTACTCTTTTAAATTATTTATGATAGGAACAAGTAATGTGCAAGGCCCCCAGGGAACTCAGTGGCGATTTAGCCACATGGGGTCTCACAAGATGACTAAAAGAGTAATGGAAGATCACAGAATGACTCCGAGGTGAGAGGCTCACAGTCGATTGTAAAACGGATTAAAACATTTATAAAAATAATAACCCATAAAACAAGTAAATGTGCTTTCAATTTTGCATGTTTTCATGCAAAATTTCAGA
>NW_011888913.1:469287-473564 GCF_000151845.1 Pteropus vampyrus | reverse complement strand
TCAACGTTCTGTAAGTTTCAGAATCTCTCTCTATATATGCCTTGCTAATGGGCTTGGATAAGACTACTGGCCTCAGGATCTTAAATGACTCAGAAGATGTCACCATTGTTTGCACTGCTGTAGGGACAAGGTGAAAAATATGGCTTAATGGCATTCTATAATATCTAGTCCAGAGGTCACAGAATTTTGAAGAGGTGAAGTTTCCTGGCATTTACAAGGCTGTAAATCTTCCTAAGAGAATCTGTTTTTATACTACCATATCCATCTGTTTTCTAGACAGTTATTTCTGATCAACGACTCACTACTGGATTTCCTCAAAAACATCTTAATTCGGGAGATTGTACAAATAGTTCTGAATATGAACTATATGTCATACTTTCCTAAATGCCGGTGGACAGTCCTAGAAAGTAAAGGAAGAAAATGAAAACCACAACCACCACCACAGCCAAACCCCTCAGCGCTGGAAATAAACTGTGCAGAAACACTAATAACTAAATGAGTCTAGTCCTTAGATAGCTGTCTTACTTAAAATCAGAGACAAAAATGAGAAGCTAAACAAAAACATGAAAGAAGAAGGTTGACACCTTTAAACATAATCAGCATTTCCTTTTCTTGTATCCTGCTTACAAGAGCCAATGTTTTGTTGTTTGTTTTTTTCCTAATACCCTCATGCAAGGAATTAAGGTTCTTTGGTTATGAGTAAAGGACACATAATATCATCAGCAACTTCAAGCTACTCTTTTAAATTATTTATGATAGGAACAAGTAATGTGCAAGGCCCCCAGGGAACTCAGTGGCGATTTAGCCACATGGGGTCTCACAAGATGACTAAAAGAGTAATGGAAGATCACAGAATGACTCCGAGGTGAGAGGCTCACAGTCGATTGTAAAACGGATTAAAACATTTATAAAAATAATAACCCATAAAACAAGTAAATGTGCTTTCAATTTTGCATGTTTTCATGCAAAATTTCAGATTGTTGTTCTGAAATTTGAAAGCTAGAGTATTCTAAGTGAATAGATAAAATATTTTCCAGAGACGAGTTATATATAACCACACACAAACACATACCCGCAGATGTCTCAACACATGTCAATATTTTTTATATTTAATATAATGATTAACATAATTTCCCTTTTCGATATAAACATTAGCATCATTTCAAATTTCATATTAGGATCTCAGCAGTATTTATCCACAATAAAGCAAGCAAAGCAATAAAATTATAGTAGTTTTAACACTTTCATAAGTAAAAAGGATTAAAATGAAATACTATGAACAACTCAATGCCAATAAGTTAGATAAATTAGATGAACAGATCTATTTTTAGAAAAAGAGAAACTACTAAAATTGACTTAAAAAAATAGAAAATTTGAATAGATCTACAACAAGAAAAGAGATTGAATTAATAATTTTAAATCTTCTCAGAAAGGAAATCCAAGCCCATGTGGCCTCGCAGATTAAATATACTTAATACTCAAAGAATTAATATTAATCCTTCACATACTCTTCAAAATAAAAATAAAACACTTCCAATATCTTTCTATAAGGCTGGTGTATCTAAAACCAGGCAAAGCCACCATAAGAAAACAATAGATCAATATTCCTTATGACATAGGCACAAAAATCCTCAACAGAATACTAACAAACCAAACCCAGGAACATATAAAAAACATTGCAACATGAGAACGAAAGTGAAGTGTATCTGTCCTGAGGCAAGCATTTATAGACAGTTAAATGCCCAAAATGTAATAGTTGGAAATTACATATTGTACTGGCCTTCTTGTCAGAGGCGGGCAATGGAGTTCCAACAGAGGCAGGAAGAAGCCGTGCGCACTCAAGAGCCTAAAATAGGACTCATGTGAATGGAAAACCGAGAGTGGGCAAGAAATGGGAGTTTTACTTACGGAGGAAATAAGATTGTGCTGGAAATGTTAAAAGTAATTCAGCTTACATTCTGGAGAACAGACTGGAGGTGGAGTGGATGACTGAGTGTGGGCATCAAAGAGGCTTTTGCTGAATCCAGGTGAAGGATGATGGCAGATTACACGGCGATGTTTGAAGTGGAGGTAGAAAGAAGGTGACGCATGTGAGGTGATAAAATGACAGAGGCTGGGGACTGCCTGGGGACAGGTACAGAGCTCCCTGGAGGATGACTTACCCGTTTCTAGCTTATGCAACTTTTTGGACGGTGGCGTCTTTGAGAAAAATTAAATCATTCTGTGTTTTTACATTAGTATATTGAAGATCTGCTTAACAGAAAAAATAGAATAGCAAAACATCACCGTTTTTCCTGGACATTTTACTTCTACAAATGCTTTCTAAATTTGATTTCATTTTCCTGGAAGCTGTATCGTATTTTGTACTTTTGTTAAAAGTTTTCCTGCCAAGCTAATGTATTCTTTGAACTTCATACTATTTACAGTTAGTTGGAAGCTAAATTTTTATTTGAATTTCTTTTATTTTAGTATTACTTTTTTAAGATATAACTAACCAAATTCAGGATCAACTGCAAATGTGTTCTTATTACTTAATAAAAATGTTACATAACGTCATTCCTAAGAATTAATTGCTTTGATTATCTAAATTCTCTTTCAGTTGGCCTAATTTTTCTAGTTTTATAATATAAGTGATATACTGTTGACTCCTTTAAGAAAAATCTAATTTTCCAGTAGCAATTTGTATAAATGATCTCATATTTTCTTCGTTCAGAATTTTTCTTCAATTTTAAGGCAGTCGCTGTGCACTGAGACCAGTCTCTATAATTTCTACAATTATATAAATTTTCTACATTTTTTAATTTGTCTATTTTCTGAAAATGTTTTTATGATGTTTGTGAGTAACATATTTCACACACACACACACACACACACACACACACACACACACACACACACTCCGAACTTCCAATTTTTATTGGAGAGTCTACCTATTGATTCATTTATATAATACACTCTGGTTATTCAGTTCTAAATCATTTCAATTAATTCGTCACTATTATACAGAGAAAACAAATGAGTAATATTTTTAACACATGCAAATAGTTAAACAAATTACTTGCTCATGTACCACTGTTCCACAAAACTGACTTTCTATCTCTGATGTCATGACCGATATTGGCCCTCGGCATCATTTACTTCTTCCTGTATGCAGTTATTTTTCCCTTATATGTTTGCATCTCTTAATATTTGTGTCATGCTTTCTCTTTGCTCTATTGCTCTGTTGATATAGGTGCCTTAGACTATGTTTCATGTCAGATGAATAACCTAGTTAACCAATGGGATAGGCTTGACCTGCAGTGTGGACTAGAAAGAGATGGTCACAGTAAACATCCCCATTCAGAAGGAGGACGGCCAGTGAAAGCAATGGCAAACAGCGGGAAAACTGCGTTCGGGTTTGGGGGTTTGGTGAGCTCCACCTGCTGTGATGGCAGGAAACACTCCTGGACGCGACCTGGGCCTTCTTCCTAGAAACCACTTCACAGGTCTTTCTTCTCTTTGGCCCTTGGGCCATCAACCTGAGAGGTCCTGCTTTGCCCACTGCATGTTTCTCTTATGCCTGAAGAGCAGCCTGGACAACATGCCCTCTGTGGGAGCCGAGCAGAATATTTTAGCCATTTTGCCTGTAGTCATCTGACGGGTCAATGTTGAGCTTAAATCCCAGCCACGGTTCCTTTTAATCCAGTTTGTGATTCTCTTGAAAGTCAAACTTTTTTGAATCTTTTTTTTTTTCCTATTTTTTTTCTGTCTCTTTCAGGTGCCAGTTCCCATATTTATGATTCTTTACAAGACATTCTTCTCCTAGATTTAATGTGAATTGTCTTGAGCTTGCTAGGGTTTCCTGAGAGGGTTGTATCCACTGTTTCCTCCCCGACACCAAGCCATTGAAATAATTTAATGGGTGTCAGCTGACTAAATTAAGATGTTTAAACAAAGCTCTTATCGTAAAAACAAGTGTTAATCAATCATTAAATCTTCAAATGCTTTTCAATAGTCTTTTTTAGCTATTTAGTTGGGAAACAAATAATTTTTTAAAATTCTGCTTACCAACCTGGCAATCATTTCTTAGCTCATGTAATTTCATGTCAAATAAAGACAAAAATAACAAAGAAACAAGAATAACCTTCTGTCTCCAAACCTCTTCACCAAAGACCGAAGACTCAATAAGAGCATCATCCAGCTCCCAGGTGATCGCCCGTTTCAGTTTTACTAAATGCTTCCTTGAGCTACCATCTTAGCAGATTTAGATAGCATTTTCTTCCCTGTCAACTATCCAG
>NW_011888913.1:461829-469237 GCF_000151845.1 Pteropus vampyrus | reverse complement strand
GGCCAGTGAAAGCAATGGCAAACAGCGGGAAAACTGCGTTCGGGTTTGGGGGTTTGGTGAGCTCCACCTGCTGTGATGGCAGGAAACACTCCTGGACGCGACCTGGGCCTTCTTCCTAGAAACCACTTCACAGGTCTTTCTTCTCTTTGGCCCTTGGGCCATCAACCTGAGAGGTCCTGCTTTGCCCACTGCATGTTTCTCTTATGCCTGAAGAGCAGCCTGGACAACATGCCCTCTGTGGGAGCCGAGCAGAATATTTTAGCCATTTTGCCTGTAGTCATCTGACGGGTCAATGTTGAGCTTAAATCCCAGCCACGGTTCCTTTTAATCCAGTTTGTGATTCTCTTGAAAGTCAAACTTTTTTGAATCTTTTTTTTTTTCCTATTTTTTTTCTGTCTCTTTCAGGTGCCAGTTCCCATATTTATGATTCTTTACAAGACATTCTTCTCCTAGATTTAATGTGAATTGTCTTGAGCTTGCTAGGGTTTCCTGAGAGGGTTGTATCCACTGTTTCCTCCCCGACACCAAGCCATTGAAATAATTTAATGGGTGTCAGCTGACTAAATTAAGATGTTTAAACAAAGCTCTTATCGTAAAAACAAGTGTTAATCAATCATTAAATCTTCAAATGCTTTTCAATAGTCTTTTTTAGCTATTTAGTTGGGAAACAAATAATTTTTTAAAATTCTGCTTACCAACCTGGCAATCATTTCTTAGCTCATGTAATTTCATGTCAAATAAAGACAAAAATAACAAAGAAACAAGAATAACCTTCTGTCTCCAAACCTCTTCACCAAAGACCGAAGACTCAATAAGAGCATCATCCAGCTCCCAGGTGATCGCCCGTTTCAGTTTTACTAAATGCTTCCTTGAGCTACCATCTTAGCAGATTTAGATAGCATTTTCTTCCCTGTCAACTATCCAGCTCCAGAGCCAGTGTCACATACTTTAGGTCCCCTTTCTGGGGAACACCCCACCTCAATGTACTAATTTCTATGTTAGTCTGATTGCAGTATATCACGCTGCAATGATATAACAATGGTCAAATCTCAATGGCTTGCGATAACAAACAGTTTATTTACTCATGTCACATGTCTTTTGCAGGTCGGCTCTTATGTTTCCCTATGCTTTACCCATTCCAGGGAACGAGATAAGTAGGCAATCGAGTTTTGCCCATCTCCTGATGGCACGAAAGGAGAATTGGTTGAACTATGGTTTGCCTCATAAAACTTCTTCTTAGAGAGGATGTAAATCACGTCTCACATTTTATTTACCAAAGCATGTCTTCTGGTCGAAGAAGAATTTCTTTGACCATTTCCTGCTAGTAGAATAGGAAGCATAATTCTTTTACAGAGAGGGACAGTGAATATTTGGCTACAATAAAACGTGTCAGCACAGTGGCCTTTCGTGAGAAAAAAAGAATGAAAAATAATTATAGGTAGGGAGATCTGTTCGCCTGTAATCATGGCAATCGAGATGAGACATGATGGTGGCTGAGACCAAGGGACCAGCCCTTGTGAGAAATGGTGACATTAGGGCTATACATACTTGAGGTAGAGCAAACAGTCTGTTCTGAGAAATTGGATGTGGGATAAGAGAGATAACGAATCAGGATCATTGGAAGCATGTAGCTTGAACTCAGATACACCTGCTATCACCTGAGGCTGGAGAAGGAGAGGACGTGTGAAGGCTTGAGAGAGCAGCGTGTTGTAGACATCTAGGTCTCAGACAGCAGGACAAGGCCACTGTCACTGTGAATGGGCTGAGGCAGTACAGGACGACTGCTCGGCAGTATTGAGGGCCACCCTGATTTTTGCGATCATACGTTTTAAGTGAACTCAGTCAGTGTGCCTGTATATCGTTCCAGCCACGTTCGACTGCGTGGATGCAAGGATATGGGATGACGGGTTTCACCAGAATGGCGACGTTTGTCAAAATAATAGAGCAAAGGGAGAGAGGGAGATGCGAAAGACTCGAGCGCATGGGGAAGTGGTTACGGCGCCTGGCCGTGGAGTCCAAGCGGGAAGAGGAGAGGGATGGGCACCCTGACCGGATGAGGCATCGTGAAAAGCCGATAGAAACGAAGCCTCCAAAGGGCTGAAAAAAAAAGAAAAAGAATTTCTTGGCATTTGGGTACCCACCCACGGGCCCCGGAACGCGTGGAAGGAAGATCGCCGGCTACGGTGCCTTATTTGTTACAAGAAGAACTAAGCTATGACCTCACTGCAATCAGCAGAAGCAGGATGAAGACGAGGTCATTGAAAGAGGGCAGTTCAAGGCCCTGAGTGACAATGACGTTCGATGGTCTGCTGTACGACCAGCTGGCTTTCCTGTGTTCACAGCTTCTCCCCATAACGTCCTGGACCGCTACGCACTGATTGGCCATTAGCCCGATTTGACCAAAGCTTTTCTTACAAACGGCTTCAACTGCAAAGAAAAACCCAAATCCTGTTTTGCTTGGCCTTTTTGCATGCGTGCATGAGGCCTTACTCTCTCGCTTCTGTTCTGTGACCATGAAAAACATCTTCAAACTAGCTAGAGAACTTGAGTTGGCTCAGCTCCTTGTGGGGATGTGAAGGTACGTGGAAAACAGGTGAGTCACTCCATCTGACACTACCCGACTCCAAACCAATCACACGGGCACGTGAATGATCCCAGAGAGGAATGGAAGAAGCACATGGCCAGACGGTGGATTAATGAGAGATGAACAGTATTGTGGTGAGCTGCCGAGCTCAAATACAGTTAGTTACACCGCAAGAGCTAACTGAAGTAGGCAGGTGAATTGAAATTTCTGAACATTAAGATAATCGAGGTATGAGAGAACAGCCAGTCCTTAAATTCCTCAAAATTATGTCAGTGCATGACACCAAAATGGGGGGGGGGGAATTGCAGGGAAATTCTGGGCGATCATAGGCTATCCGTGTTTTACCCAAAGAAAAAGTAAACTTTCTCATGAGGGGGGCAATTTAAAAACTTAGAAGGCGTGTGTGGAAGTTAGGCTCCTACGTGCACACAGAAGCTGTCATAGTGACGCTGCCTTCCTTGGTGACTCTATTTCAGAGAGATGGCTTCTGGGGCCTTGGGAAAACGTGTCTGGACTGGTACACTAGCAAAAGGCTTTTTAAAAGTTTTACACCAAAGGGCAAAGAAAAAGTTCACACTTGCAAGTATTGCCTCTGTATTTTAGAAATAAAGGAAATGAAAGAAATAAAAGAAAAGAAGACTTTTCTATAAAACAAGTGGAGTGGCCTCCGCAGTTAGGACATCTGGATGCAGTAAGGGCCAGTGTGACAGGAAGGCCAGGGGCCACAGGCAGGAAGCGGCCTGCGTAGAGTGAGCCAAGCCCTGGAGAAGCACGAAGCCCTTCTCGGTCAGTGGGTATTCATTCTGAGTTGCCCATCTTGGCCGAAATGTCTCAATTAAATCTTTATGTGCTTTGAGGTGAGCTAATGTTTCTATCTCAAGAATGATAAAATATTTATCATAGGAAGAAGGCATTACAGATGGAGTGTACCCCTTGGGAAACTGTGCTAAAAAATCTTTAAAGACTAAAACACAAAATGGACAAATGTTTTCTGTACATACAAATTAAAGGCTTAAAGGCAAAATTAGGAGAGAGAGAGAGAGAGAGAGAGAAACTGTTTTCTGAAGCAGACTGACACAGTGGGATGTGTATTTGTCCATCGTCATAGTTCAATCTACAGATGAATAGTTAATCCCGGTGAATTCCTTCTGCGATCATATAGATCTTCTGATATTTAATATCACCATCAGCACAGCAAACATAATAATTTCATCCACATATGTTTATTTGTTCAATAATTATTTTACTCTTTCTTACTTTTATATTATTTTTTTCTCATCTTCCATACTCTTTTCATTGGTTTATAATTTTATTTTTCTCTCTGAAAAATTATGCTATCTTTGAAAGAAAAATAACTGGTGTGTGTTGATATTTTCCCAGAAGCCTTCAAAAATTATGCCAGTCTCTGAACCCAAGAGTAAACTATTTTCAAGTTTTTTCAAGTATACCAAGTAACACACCTACCACAAACACACACACATACACACACACAACCACACACATACACACATTCTATTATTCATGTCAGAGGTCTTTAAACATTGGAATTCTTAATAATAACCAAAATATGCTCCATCCTACAAAGTCATCACCTGCCACGTTTCTGCTTCCAGTCGGACATCTGACATGGGTAAGGAGTCGGTGCTGTGTATTGGAGTCGGTGCTGGGTACTGGTAGGTATCGGTTGGGCTTTCAAATGGAAATAAGTGTGCAAACAACATGAAATGTAAAGCCGTGTCTTGGTGAAAAGTGGCTCAAGATCCTTAAAGGAAGGGATAGTCTCAGACAAACATTCAGCTCAAAGGGAGCTGGGCACACACGACGAATGCGCATGCACAACTGGGCACAGCCAGAGGGTGCCGGAGACTGTGTGAGCATGAGGTGAGGGCGGTGACGTAGACCTGAGCTTCAGATGCATGAAAATGTGCCTACCTGCTCAGAATGAAGAGGCAACAAATACGATGAGTTAGCTCTTATGAACATAATTAATATAACGCCGAAAATGGTATCAGGAGGAAACTAATGTCTTATAAAGAAAGGAAGAAACTGATGTCTTATAAAGAATCACAAATCAATAATTTTTGACAGAAAATATACCAAGCTGAAACAATAAGTATCTCCAATTGCCTTTTAAGGAAATGTAAGCACAGGTCATGAGCCATAGTCAATGTCACAGAACGTAGACGCTTATCACTAGAACTTAACTTACTTTATTGAGAGTTGTTAAGAAAGAAAAATAGTACCATATTTCTACAGACAAACTTCATAGTTTATCTCCAGCAGAAAGTTTTTATATGAATTAATACATTTCTTAGACAGTGAAGAAGTAAAACTACTTTATGGTTCAGCAAAATTTGTATCGTCACAAAAAGAAAGTTCAAAGTATGTGTTTTTACTTTTCGACATATTTTATTATTTCCCAATATGAGGCTCAGAACCGCTTGCTACAAAATGGATATTTCTACAGAATCGTTAATGTAGGAATTTCATTTCCAGTAACGATAGCTGCTTTCATGTGGTACTTTCCACGAAAAATGCAGTGA
Organism: Pteropus vampyrus; assembly: GCF_000151845.1. Taxonomy (NCBI): domain Eukaryota; kingdom Metazoa; phylum Chordata; class Mammalia; order Chiroptera; family Pteropodidae; genus Pteropus; species Pteropus vampyrus. The sequence goes on along the minus strand of NW_011888913.1, from coordinate 464,110 downwards.
GGGAGAGGAAAGCTAATGTAAGCTAACTTTACGTCAACGATTGTTTGTAGATAACAAATCACAATAATTCCTATGCTTATTTGCTGGTTTTCCTGCCTGAGGATGTGAATTGCAGCTCTAGAACTTTCCTTTCCTTTCAGCCAGGCCCTAGAATCAGCCATTTTCTGTCTTCCCAATCTCCAGCCTTTTTATGTAGGTGTCTGGTGAGAGCAAATCTGGCATAATTCCTGGTAATAAAAGTATTCAATAAGTACATAGTGAATTAAATTCTATTTAATCGAGTTGTGCAATTTGCTGTTTCTCCACTTCCATGAGTCAAAAATACCCTACGCTACATGATTATTTTGAATTTGTTTACGCATATTTTTAAGTCAACTTTTTCCTTTTCCGTAATATAAATTCAGTTGATGTTTTATGGTTTGCTAGAAATAATCTGACTACTTTCAGATAACAAATATGTAAATTTTTATCTCATTGGGTGGTTAAAAAATCTATCATATGCATCCAATTAATGTTTTTTTATAGCCTAAGACCAGCTGTCCACTGACACATTGATAAAGTAGGAAATTTAAGTAATTACTCAGATATTTTAGGGAAAATAAATGCTTTAGCTACAATGCCAAACATTTTGTTGAACTATCTTTATTTTCCCTTTTTCGTGGAGATTAGGATATGAACACACTCTGAATGCCTTTAATGTCTAGTTAGATCCAGTAAAATGATTTCTTTAATTTTTTTTCTTTTTACTCATGATAAAATGATTTCTATTAATATACAGGCCCCACAAGGCGAGAATGTCCATTTCGATGCATACAAATCTAGCTTCGACTAAAAAAATAGGTATTAAAATATGAGGCGCACGTCCAGCATTCAAAATATCTCCTCTACATCTTGACTCATTGCATACATACCATTTGTCTACTTCCTGTATCAAGCCTGCATTCTTTATACTATTGAAAGATTTTTTTAAAATTTACTGTTGTGCCCTGGAAAGGAGAATTATTATTATAGTGACTGGGGACTGTTTTTAACAGGTATGTCTTACGGAGAAACAACGCCTATGATAATGTAACAGAGGAGGGGTGAGATAGGAAGGTACCGATATCAACTTTGCCCAACAGTTTAGATCGATAGGGCGCATTATGTGAACGATCAACTAAAATAACTTGTTACTTTTTCATTTATTACATAAAAATATAATGTTTATTAGAAAAGTAATAAAGGCCCATTCTAGGCCCTTCCTTTGTTCATCTATAACCTGTCACTCCAACGGTGAGACACTGCCCACCTCCCAAGTGCCACTATCTACCACCCCTTTCTGTTCAATCCCATATACACGAACAGCGGAATCGGAATTATGAACCCGTTCTCTCACGTAAACTGTGTTATTCACTAGAGCAGAGTGGTCACGTACAGTTTATTCTCGCATGAGCTTTTACAGATACCACTCAGGTCCACAGTTCCTTAGGTCGGCATCTCACCCCCCAACCCCTTCAGAGAGGTTTTTGCTACAGTTATTCAGTTGTTACACCGTTAGATTGTTTTTTACATTTCTCACTCTACATCAATATTCTCAGACCATCTAAATGTTTTTTAATTGTATGCGTTAAGGTTCACTCTTTGTGCCGCGAAATTCAAATTTTGGCAATTTCTGGCAAATGCACAGTGTCATGTATTCACAGAATAGTTTTTCCATTCTACATGCATCTTTTTTAATTTTTTCATTAAAATTACTGAGGTGGTATTGATTAATAAAATCAAATAAGTTTCAAGTGTACAACTCAACAATATGTCATATATATTGCATTGTGTGTTCACCTAAATGTCTCTTTTTTCAGTCCTTGCTCCCTGGCTATATGAAAATTTACATTTTCTTTTTTTACTGTGGCAAGTAAGTCATATTAAGAGTAAAAATTTAGTTTTTAATCTTGTATTTATACTAGTATTTTCTTTATTCTTCATGTAGTGATAAATTTAATAAAATATAATCGTAGTAGAGGTGAAAGAGGAGGTTTTTTGAATATATTTTGTTGAAAAAATAAAGATATAATAGTAAATTGCAGTAGAATGTAATTTGATCTAGGCAGAAAGTATAATAGATTTATTTCTGATAAAATCATTATTTTGCTCAGTTAACAGAATTTAACAGATAGATTATATAGATGAGAATAGTTCCATAATAAATTTATTTTATTATTTTGCATTATTAATAAATAATAATTTTTATTTTATTATTTTAAAAATAAATTGATTAGTGTTATTCTGTATAAAATTTATAAAT
>NW_011888913.1:455291-460983 GCF_000151845.1 Pteropus vampyrus | reverse complement strand
TCCTGTCTGATCTCAGAAGCTAAGCAGGGTCGGGCCTGGTTAGTACTTGGATGGGAGACCACCTAGGAAGACCAGGTGCTGTAAGCATAAATAATAATTAAAAAAACAAACAAACACGTTTTGTAAGTGATGTTGCGTGCACGGATGTCTTTAGTCTATATGTTTTATGCCTTTTCAGGTAAATTTTCTATGTGATCTACTAAGATATTATCAATTAAACAACACAATTATAGTTAACCAAAACTTAAACATGTGTAGTGTCTAAACGTAGGAATGGCACAGAAGTATTTCACGTGGGATTCCCTCGGCACACCTTAGTTCTGACACAGGTTCACTGTAGAACGGAACGTGTCAACACTGTTGATGTTTCTTCGGCAAACACATGGTTCAAATAAATTGGTTTGTGACATTTTAGTAATGTTGTACCCGAAAATACAAAACTAAAAGATGCTTTCCTATCCAATGAGAACAAAATAAGAGATGTGTGTTTCTTTATTTCTTTATTTCATCATTCACCAAGTTATAAGAGCACTGTGATTTGGAGCATTTCATTGTAATTTTGAGAAGGGTTGCTTTCCTTTACTGCTTTACTAAATATGCTATCGGGAACAATCTGTTGGAGTAGTTAAAATAATATACTAGGGAGCTGCTTCCATGAGGTGTGTACTCTGCCACATCCCAGCCATGTGACATAAGACACACCTCTGGACCTTCCACAAAGCATCGTGTTTCCCCATGCAAACTGTGGGTAAAAAAATACATCCTGTTGTAGAGAAAAACCAGGTTCATTTGCTGATGCTTAGACAGGTCTCTAATTAGCATTAACTAAGTAAGTATTAGTCTCTGACATAATAATTAGTATTTATAAATTGACTGGAAAATGTAATCACAATTTGCTATAGAGAGACCTATGCAGGTGTGATATTAAATACTAGAGAAAGATAAGTTTTAATTTAATCACAAAGAAATCTATTACGGTGAAGTATGCATTGTGGGTAAAGTCCAGAGATTTTTCACTAAGAAAAAACCAAAGTGGATTTCAAGAATATAAGGTAAAGAAGATTAAATCCTGAGAATAATAGGTAAAAAAATTAAACTGATATATTTCTAATTCCATTAATGGAAAATGTTTATATTCCACAAAGTTGAGAATACTAGAAATAAGAAATAAAGTAATAATAGTGAAGGAAAGAATGGTTTTGAGAACTAGAACTTGAAAGAGTAATAACCACAGGAGAATAATGTACTCTACATAAGAAAATTATTAATAAACGCTTACATTTATGATATAATGACTGCTGACATGCAGAAAAATCATTGCATGAATTATATATTAAATCTCCATCTTCCTATGTCAACTATAGAGTTACTAGTATGAGCTACACTATGGATTTATGTCAAACACTGACTCATGAGAAGGGGATAGACATATAAAAAAGTGAATTGCCATTTTTTTCAACAACGTAATTCTTAATTTCATTAGAATGATTGAGACAAAGGCCTAAAGGCTTCTATTACATTCAGAATAAATTACAAGTAATATTTCAGTCATTTGAAATTTGCTGAAGTTTGGATTGGCCACCGCCACACGATCTATCTTGGTGAATGTTCTGTGTGCACTTGAAAAGCGTGCATACTGTTTTCGTTGGTTGGAGTCTTCTACGTCAGCCAGGAAAATTGGGCCATTCGTGTTATTTATGTCTTCTATAACCTTACAGAATTTCTGTCTTATTCGATCATTTACCAAGAGAACAGTGTTAAAATAAGTGACTCAGGTGTGGATGTCTCTCTCTCTTCGTTCTGCCTGGTGTTTGCTTCGTGACCTTTGGTGCCTGTCATCTGTCACATATATGTTTAAGGTTGTTATGTATTCACAGGACATTGCTAGCTTCATTATAACACAATGCCCGTTTTTCTTTTCTAACGGTCTCTGTCATAAAGTCTGCTTTGTGTAATGTCATTATAATTGCACCAACTTCCTTATGGCTACTGTGTGCATATATTTCTTCCTTTTCCCTGGTTCTTTTGAAACATATGTTTTTAAATTGCTCTAATCGACAGAATGAAGTTTGGCTTTACTACTTTACATGGGCTGGAAAACATCGCCTTTTAATTTGAGTGCTCAAATTCAATTTATGCTCAATTACGTAGTTTGGGATTAAATTGACCATATTGCTACTTGTTTTCTACTTTTCTCTCCTGTGTTTGTTCTCCTGGTGTTCTTGTTTCTTTGCCTTCTACTGGGTTAATTAAATATTTTAGTGCCCAATGTTATTTTCTGTAGGGCTTTCTTAACTATATCGTATCATTCTGGTAGTGCTGGTTGAGGCTAACAGCATGAGTTCTTTGCTTATTGCGGTCTGTTATGAGTTGTTTCTTGTATCTTGTTGAATTTCACATTGAATACTACAGAATTCTGACTTCAACCCTCCCCATCACTCTTTATAACTTACCTTTCTCATTTCCTACCTGATGGCTCCTAATTCTTTCCTCAACATTACCACTTTCTAAATATAATGACAGTATGACATAACTCTATTTATTTATCTGCTCTTTTATATTTTGTAATGTTTTTCATATTGTTCACTGGTTTAGCATGAATTGCATTTTTTAAATGTACATGCCTAATGCTGTTAGATTAAATATCGAGCCTTTTAAATGATGTTTTATAGGTATTCCATATTATGTTTCATTCTCAAAGAAAGATGACTTTTGTTTTTCAGGAATTCAGTTCCTGTTTGAACAACTTGAAATGTGTAAATGTGAAGGACAGATCCAGGGAAACCCAGAGCTATGTCCTAAGCTGCTCTGAACTTGGCAGGACATGGCATCACAGTGTGTCCCCTGTGTAGGTTATGACAGGGCTTCATTTCAAGTTTTGTTAAGATGGGTCTGGAGGAGGTCCAATTTAGTGCAGCACTTCTTGAGTGCAGAAAAGCATTTGGAGATCAAGTCATTATAACTTACAGTGACTGAAAGACAAATTGTATTTCTCTGGACGGGTATTTTGCAGAGTTTCTCAAAAGTGAACAAAGTGAGCCTGTACTGTCACGCCAAAGAAAATAACTGACAGTATTTGTTTTTACTTATATTTTTTGAGATATTCGAAGCCTAAAGAAAAGGAGAAAGAGAAAAATTTGGAAAGTTTTATCTTCCACCGGAGCTTTGACACTTTTCCAAAACTTAAAAATGTTTTTCATGAGATCCATAGAGATACTGGGAATGTAATTTTTTTTTACACTGTATAGCAAAACGTGTCAGCATTTGAAAGATCTTCATAACTCACTGAACCAATATTTTATAAATGGGCAACATTTACCCAATGTTACAAACCCATGTGTGGGGAAAAGATTGATTTATTAATATTGTCTCAACTTCTCCTTTGCAACTAGTCTCTAAGGAACAACTTCTTTAAAAAAAAAAAAATTGGGAATGTAGCACCAAAAAGAGTATCCAAAATCATCAGAAACGTATAATAATACTCTTCCCCTTTAAAACCACATATCTGTGTGAAGTCATATTTTTCTTCATGTATTTATTTCTATCACACGACCTCTTAAATCAGACTAAATAAATACGGCAGGCATGAGAATTCAGTTGACACCTACTTAGCTAGTCACTTACGTCACTTGCAAAAATGGAAAACAATAATATCTCACTCTCGTTATGCTTAGTTTTGTTTTGGAAAAAGTAATTATTTTCATAAAATTATGTGATTTCTATTCCTATTTAATATATTCTTATTATTTCCAATGGATTGATAGGTAACTATTTTTGAAACGTGCAGTTTCAGTTTTTGAACAATGCAACTTTTCACATCTCATGTGTCTGCTGTGGTGTTGATGACGTGTCAACCAGCGTCCGGCATGAAAGGGCCAGAGAACCAGCATCCACCAACGAGGTGCTTCACCAACGCTGCTCAATTTCAAGAGTCCCTACTCTGCTCTGTTGCTCGTTTTAGGTGCTATCTGATAAGCCCTAGGAGGTTGTGCCCTGCTCAGTTAGGACCCAGCCTGTGGTCAAGAACTTACAGGTAGTAATCTCCTCTCCCAGCTTCCGTTCTGCACAGCTAACTCCCCTCCAGGACCCACCACGCACACCTCTGCTGCCTCAGCTGGCCCGAGCTTTGATCTCTGCCTCCTCAGCTCAGCAAGACTCCTGTGCTCTGCTCATATTCCAGGTTTCTCTTCTCTTTCTCCTGGGTAGGAAATTGTTCTGAGGCAGAGAACTGAGTGAAATGCTTCCAAGTGTTACCGACATGTGCTAATATTAGCCACTAGCTGACATCCATTTATTCATCTATTTTGCCTAGTTTTAGAGTTGATTTTAGTGAGAAGAATTATCTGATACTTCTAGCAGAAGTCAAAGCTTTTTCATTTATAAGTTTATTCCTGGCATAGAGCCTCATTCTTGGCACATTATATCTTCAGAACTTATTATCAAATAATGCGTGTATATGTGCATGAATAAGCACATAACTAAACAAACAAACGAGATAACGAAGAGTCCATATTTATTAATGAGATGGTCTCTCCAGGTCTGAAATTATGACTATCTCTTAATTACAAAGGAGCAATTGAAGGAAGAATGTCAAAACTGATTTTCTGTGATACATTTTTCTTAATTGAGGTAATAATCTGCATACAGTAAAATTCAGTGTCTAATGTCTGGTTGCCCAGATTGTAAAAACTCGCAAAGCCAGGTAGCCACCAGTGATGAAGATACAGAGCATTATGACCACATGCCCCTTTGTATTTATTGCTTCGCTTTGTCCCCAGCTTCTGGAAAACATTGATCTATTTTCTGTCCATACAAGTTTTACCTTTTCCAAAATGTAATATAAATGGAATCACACAGTCTGTGGATATTTAATTCTGGTGATTTTACTTAGCATATTGAATCTAGTGATTATCTATGTTATTTATCAGAAGCATGATCTTTTTATTGGTAAGTGGCATTCCATTATAAAGATGGATCACAGCTAATTTATCGACTCATAAGTGGAAAGAAATTTGAGGAGATTTTGCATGAGGCGCTAAAAAGATAAAAGTATAGCTTTTGTATATGAACCTGCGTTTTAACCTCCCGTGGGTAAAGATCTAGGAGCGAGGTTGCTGAGTCATATGGCGGACAAGTATATGTTTAAATATTTAAGAAACTTGCAACTGTTTTTCAAGTTGGCTGCATCATGTTGCACTTCAACAGCTTATCTTAAGAGTTCAGTTACCTCACTTACTCTTTAGCACTTTTATTATTAAAAAATTTGATTTTAGCTATTCGATTGTTGTGAAGTGGTGTGCTCTATGTTTGAACTCTGCCACACTTAATCTTTGGCAATTTGTTTAAAAATCTGCTAAAGAAATAGAAATAGATTAAAAAAATGCATGTAAAAACTTTGCCAATCAGAAGTAAGGACCTAAATATAGAGAGATATACTATGTTCATTAACTGGAAACCTTGATATCATTAAAATGTCATTTATTATCAATTTGTACTATAGAGTTGATATTACTCTTACAAAAGGCCAGCAGTTTTACACGTACAATTTGGCAGAATGATTCTAAAATATATTTGGAAATGTAATATGTATGTAATAGTAGAATATCTTTTGAAATAGGTAAGGATGGAGAAAGAAGGTATAAAATTACAAAACTTACAGAAACAGATGCAAATATACACTGTTCTTTGGTTT
>NW_011888913.1:453053-455241 GCF_000151845.1 Pteropus vampyrus | reverse complement strand
TGATTATCTATGTTATTTATCAGAAGCATGATCTTTTTATTGGTAAGTGGCATTCCATTATAAAGATGGATCACAGCTAATTTATCGACTCATAAGTGGAAAGAAATTTGAGGAGATTTTGCATGAGGCGCTAAAAAGATAAAAGTATAGCTTTTGTATATGAACCTGCGTTTTAACCTCCCGTGGGTAAAGATCTAGGAGCGAGGTTGCTGAGTCATATGGCGGACAAGTATATGTTTAAATATTTAAGAAACTTGCAACTGTTTTTCAAGTTGGCTGCATCATGTTGCACTTCAACAGCTTATCTTAAGAGTTCAGTTACCTCACTTACTCTTTAGCACTTTTATTATTAAAAAATTTGATTTTAGCTATTCGATTGTTGTGAAGTGGTGTGCTCTATGTTTGAACTCTGCCACACTTAATCTTTGGCAATTTGTTTAAAAATCTGCTAAAGAAATAGAAATAGATTAAAAAAATGCATGTAAAAACTTTGCCAATCAGAAGTAAGGACCTAAATATAGAGAGATATACTATGTTCATTAACTGGAAACCTTGATATCATTAAAATGTCATTTATTATCAATTTGTACTATAGAGTTGATATTACTCTTACAAAAGGCCAGCAGTTTTACACGTACAATTTGGCAGAATGATTCTAAAATATATTTGGAAATGTAATATATATGTAATAGTAGAATATCTTTTGAAATAGGTAAGGATGGAGAAAGAAGGTATAAAATTACAAAACTTACAGAAACAGATGCAAATATACACTGTTCTTTGGTTTTCAGAAAGAAGGCCCATGAATTATGAATGGAAATTGAAAATCATTTCATAATACATTGGAGATGCAAAATTATATCTGTATTATATATGGGGGAAAAGAACCTCTATTTACACCATAATAAGAAAAATCAATTAGGGAAGGAACATAGACCTAACAAAAAGAGTAAAACTCTATGACTTGCAGAGAAAAATATAATAGAATATTTTAAAGGTCTTGAAGTAGTCAGATATTTCCTAATCGAGACACAGAAGTCACTGAAAATAAAGAAAAAATAAAGTGTGGAATTTTATCAAAATGTATAAACTTCTGCTCATCTAAGGCACTGTAAATTAGGATCTGTGCCCAGAACATAAACAGAACCTTTACAAATCAGTTAATAAGAGACGTACAACCTAATTTATTTTTTAAAAAATAAGAGTTGGAGACTTAAACAGGAATTTCAGAAATTAGGTTATCCAAGTGGCATTTGCATATGGACATATGTTCAATTCCATTACTTATCAGGGAAATGTAAGTTATAATTGGGAGGAGCTCCCTGTGCACCCACCAGAATGGTGAAAATTGCAAGTGTTGGAGAGAATGAGAAGCAACTGGAACACTCAGGTGTTGATTGTAGGAGTTAAAATGGTACATCGTGTTCAGAAAACTGTTCAGAGGTGGTTAATAATGTCTTCACACACAAACACACACACATATATACACTACATACATACATATATACACATATATACATGTACATATAAAACTCCTTCTACTCTTAGTTACTATAAACAATAGAAATTATTTCCAAAATGACTGTATGTAATATTCATGGCAGCTGTATTAATAGTTAAAAAAAAAGTCCATATAGAAATATTTATATATTCATAAAATGATCTAAAATGTTTTATAGTTAAAATTGAAGAAAGTACAAATGAATGATATTTTTGCTGTAAAACTGTGGTAAAATAGTGGATTCGATACAAAGCTTGAACAGCGTGATAGAAATATACCCCTGGGCTATAAAAATGGCAAGACTGCTGACGTGGAAAAGTAATACTTGTGGATTATGAATATTTCTTATGGTTGGTTAGGCAAAAGTAATACCATTTTGGCTTAGTCGAGGCGATAGAATTCTATATTCAGTGAGAAAATGCAATGAATATGGGCAAAGCATTTAGACTTGACCAGTTCTAGAAAACAAACTTGAGACAATTATATGCAAAACTAGTATAAACAATATCCAAAGAGTGAGATTAAGTAAGATCAAGTCTTATGTGCTTGTGAGAGTATTAAGTTGCTTTCTATAAACGAAACTCATTGGAAGTAGCCCTAAGATTCTATGGATAATAAGTAATGACAGATATTCATTTTAAATCTCAAAACCTTTTTATTTAACTAAATAGTTATTATACTCACACC
>NW_011888913.1:449955-453003 GCF_000151845.1 Pteropus vampyrus | reverse complement strand
TGTCTATTGTATTTTGGAATACAAGTCAACTTTTTCTTTCACTGACATGGAAATGATAGAAACTGCTGGAATGAACTTTAAAGTCTGAAGCAATTTATCTGGTAATTTATAACTTCCTAATATCACCAAGAAAATCACTGTTATGTGTCCTGTTAGAAGGTAGCAAATGCCACTTTACAACTAATTTAGGAAGAGTTTCATTAGTGCATCCACTGTGTTTATTAATTGGCTAAATGAGCGAAACTTGTTACTTATGTGCCTAAAACATCTACAATACGCTCTTGCCAAAACTCTGGCAGGACTGAGCCATCATTTCACTTTTATTTGCCAGTTTTTTGTTTTTTGTTTTTTAGTTCTATTTTGTAAGTGCTTCATCTTTGTAATGTATCTTTCCCAGGTTTCTGTCTTTTTTTATTGTATTTCTTCTGCTTGTCTATGTTAATCTTGCTTTTTTGCTTTGCTTTGTCTCATCTCATTTTTCTAAGCTTTTCCCCCACTCATTTTGGAACTGGTGCAGTGCTATCCATATGTAAATGCTAAACTGGAAAATAAAAAAGCGATTCAGCTTCCATTCTGATTAATATATAGGCCCATGCAGCATTAACAAAGAAATCTATGAGAAAGACAAAAGTTATTCTTGGAGAACAAAGTCTTCTATTCATTGCCCCAAATGAGATTATATGATGATCAAAGGAAGGTTGCCAACACAGGGAGGCAAAGAGAGAAATGGAACATCTGGGAGTGTGTTTCTGAGTTTTCTTAAATGAAAATGACTGTGGATTATTATCAATCACTTTCCTCATCAACCTGAACCCTTTTCATTCCGTGGAATAACAAGTACTCCAAGAGTTAGTCATTGTGGAAAAAAATGATAAATAATAATAAAAAAATAACAAAAGATAGACATAGGTTTCCTGTTCAGATAATTTTAGAAACTTTGCTCAAATACTACATTAAAAAAAATAATGATTTTGAAGCCTGTAATGTATCAGCCCATTGGCTGTCTCTATGGACCTGCATCTTCTAGACATTTTGTATCAATGGAATCATACAATGTGTGGTCTTGTGTCTGGCTTATTTCAATTTAAATAATGGTTTCAAGGTCTGTCCATGTTGTAGGATGCATGACCACTTCCTTCCTTCTTATGGCTGAGCACTAGTCTGTGTATAGGTAGACCACAGTTTCGTTGTTGTTGTTGTTGTTGTTGTTGTTGTTGTTGTTGTTGATGATGATGCTTCAGTTGATTGGCATTTGGACTGTTAAACGTTTTTGGCTATTTTCAGCAATGCCACTATGAACATCCACGTACCATTTTTTTTGCGGCCATGCATTTTCATTTATTTTAGGTATGCACCTAAGACTGAGTTTGATGGCTTATATAGTTAACCTTTTGAGGAGCTGTCAGACTATTTTCCAAGTATCTGCACCATTTCGCAATTCCACGAACAGTGAACAAGCATTCCAATCTCTTCGCCTCCATGACAGTATTCGACATTACCTGGGTTTTGTTTATAGCCTTCCTCGTTGGTTTGGAGTGGCATCTAATTCTGAGTTTTATTTTTCTTTCGCTGATGGCTGACCTTGTTCAGTAACCTATCAGGGGCTAGCGGGTAAGGGCACCCAACGCTTCATTATTCTCAGCCTTTGTTGCCTGCGGCCAAGCCTCTGCCCTGGTTGGGGCTGCAGAAACAGCGAGCTCCATCTCTTGCATGTATTTTCCAGGAAGCTTGCCTCTGCAACTCGGAGCTAGCATCGACTGGGAAATGCTGGTGGACTGCCCCTTAAAGTGAGACAGTGGCTATTGGGACTGGGAGCTGAGGGGAGAGGCAGTGGTCACACCTGCCCAGTCAAACTTTATACTGAGTTGAAGTGGGCAAATGGCTCAGGTGCCACAGACTCTGCTGGTTCTACCAGGATATAAAAGAGTTCCTTGAAAAAAAAAGTCTTCATTCGATGCATGCCTTTAAGACAATTTTCAGAGGCTTCTTTTAAAAAATATTTCAACAATTATGGCTGTGGGGTCATGGGGCTCTTCACAGCGCTGTTACAGAAACGAAACTTCCACAACATTGAGCCTCACTCTCAGTGAGATGGGAAACATTTAGAGAGCTTTGGATAGAGGCGCGACACGGTATGACACAGTTTTTAAAAGTTTCATTCTATCTGCTATATTGAGAATAGATGGTTAAATGAGTCAGGAGAAAAGAAGCAAGAATAATGTGGCAGTGATTCTAGCAGATGGAGAATATGAAATGGACAGATATGTGGGAGATAAGACCCATAGGAAGTACTGGTTGCTTCTGTGTGGGCACTACGAGAGAAGGAAGTACACAGGGTAGCTATAAAATGGCAAAATCTCGGTCAATCTCAGTCTATGAATACGTTTCTAAAGAAGGGCACCCACTGACCCACAATGGACGCAAATGGTGAGCACGAGAAGTCTCTGCTGTGTTAATGCACCTGAGCTTCAGGGTTCTCTCTTTTCATTCCTGAACACTGTGTAATCTGGTCATTCTGACGTTGCATGATACGCAGTCCTTGTGGGTAGCTAAATGGACATAATCCCTTGAGTATTTCAAATACCAGGAAATTTACGGGTAAGTAGGGACTTGTGGCAGGTAGAATTCTAGGGTGACCCTCAAATTTGCACCCCTGTTGAATGTCCCTTGTATAATCACCTCCTATGTCAATAGAACGTCCTGCCGCAATTAAGTTAGTTCTGAGTCAGAGGCGAAGGGGTATTTTTAGATGTACTTATTGCTCCAAATCCGTCGATTCTGAGTTAATCACAGGGAGATTATCTTGCGTGGGCCTGACTTTACCAGTTGAAACCTCTTAAACAGGAACCGGGTCCTTCTGAGGAATGAGACACCCTCTTCTGACGCTGTGGAAGCAAAGGTCGTGACACAAAGTGGGGTGAGCTAGAGGAGCTAAGGGTCCACAAATACCCAAATTCTGGGAAAGGCAAGATTTCTCCGAGAATTCACCTTAACTGGCAACCACTTCATTATAAGATTTAAATAGATTAGAATCACATCTGTATGTGA
>NW_011888913.1:448379-449905 GCF_000151845.1 Pteropus vampyrus | reverse complement strand
TCTGTATGTGACACTAAAAAAATAGGAGCTGACATCAAAGACAGAATGTTTCAGAGACAGAAATTTAGCCTAGAAACGGCATACTGATTGTTACAGGGCCGTTGTTCGCGGTCTCACTCTTCTGTTAATAATCCAGTTTATGTCCCTTATTTAGGCCAGTTAGGTTTAAAATTATATGTACTTAGATACTTTTCATATATCTACTTTGGCTTGGATTTTAAACAATTACTCGATTGTGTTTCTTATGGTAAAAATGAATCTCATCGTACACTGTTGTAATTTTTTTAAGTCTAAAGCACACCATCTGATCCCTAAATTGCAAAGCATGTGGTCTTAATTAACAGTGCATCAGGAATGACTTAAATATTAAGTTCAATGAATTGTAGAATAATTGCTAAGGAATAAGCAAAACCAATATTTGAGCAAATTGCAATTTTAGTATGACACGCCTTCTATTAAATGGCAGTTTCTCACTTGCTGGTCCTCTGTGGGATACTACAAAATATCTCCATAGATAATTACCCTGTAATATTTTAAGCTGCGTGATATATAAATCGTTTATGGTCTCTAACTTAATAAAACATTTTTGAGATAGAGGCATCGCACTTTATACTTTAAATGACTCATGCAGTTTGCTAGTATCATCATAGAAAAACAATTTTTAAAATGGTTTCCCTAATGCAACGGTTATGATCATTTAGAGCTAAGATTGACACCTATTTTATTCCATCAAGATAAAATACATTGATTTATTTTCTAAATTTTATTTTTCAGAAAATCTGCGTTAGTCAAGCCATAGTTAGAACCATATAAATTTCAGCTGTGTCCCTGTTTATAAAAATCCATTAATATTGGATTTTTGTCACTTCAGGAAGATATCAGTATGTAATATCACTTCTGCAAGATGTCAGCAAGAAATGTACCCTCTAATAGCTTAGATTTTTCTCAGTGAGAGGGATGAACCAAACTCCGTAAGATAATTCTTAGGCGAAATAATGTGTGTTAAGTGCTGAACACAATCTCTGTCAGACAGCAAACACGACGAGCATTTCCACTCCCTCCCTCGGTGCTCCCTCCCTTTGCCTTCCCTCCTCCTCCCTTTCTCCTGCTCGCCAAGTCACGACAGGAAACTGAGATGGGGATGTCCAGAGACATCGGCTCCAGTCGGGGAATATATGGTGTTCTACTGTGTCAAAATATCAGCAATTTTGAACAAGTTCCACATTTGTTGTCCTACATTTCTAAAGGGAAATATTAGGTTCATCATAGCTACAAAAACAATTTCGTAATAGAAAATGATCACATCTGACTAATCATTGAGGAAACAGGTTGTTATGCAAATTGTTACAAACCAGCACGTGTCTGCTCCTTGACAGTTCAGCAACCAGCGTTAGCTGGAGCAGAACAAGTAGGTCTCATTTGTTTCACACACCAGCAGGGTTTGGTGACAGCTACACATTAATTTGGCCATGACTCGACATTAATTCCTTGGGGCAGTAACTTGAGCATAACTACAGTCAACATCT
>NW_011888913.1:422278-447515 GCF_000151845.1 Pteropus vampyrus | reverse complement strand
CAGCGGGCAGGGGCGGGACAGAATTCTGCGAGGCCGTTGCAGCCACACAAGAAGAGCAACGCTGGTCTGGAATTTGGGTCGTGGCACTGGGGAAAGGGATATTTCGCAGAGAATGGATTAACTAATCATCGAATAGTCCAAGAATAAGAACAGGATAAACTCTGAACTCAGTTCCAGTTATTGAGAAAGGAGTAAAGAAATTTACGGTACCTCCTCATTATCGTTAAAACTATGCTATATCACTTTTATATGTTGCAATCAAGAAAAGGATAAACACTTTAGGGAAAATGGCATGGGGTGGGATGGGTGGTGAAGGATGAGCTAGCGACGTGCTTGCTCAGTTGCTCTCTGCTGCTTGCCCCAGACTCCACCCCTCTCCCTTGGGCTTCACCCCATCTCTGCATCTTCGTTCTCCCGGCTCCTTGGGGACACACAGTGGGTACCCAGCCCCCGCTGACCGCTGAAGAGCATAGCTCGGTCTTCTGCTGTGCTTTCCAACAAGCTTAACTTCGAAACGGCCTACTATGCCCTTTATGCAATTTAGTGGAACTTTGAATAGCCATGTAGAATATTCTTCTGATGTTAAACTCCATCTCGCTATGATGGGACGTCCCTGGCTTTACCAAGACCGATGCCTCTACTTTCGCATTTCTCATCCTTCTTTCTCTTCCGTCCCCTCATGACAATGAGTCTCGCTCCTGCGGTCTGGGGCGCTGGAGTCTCCATCTGGAGCCTCTTTGTATCCCAGGCTAAGTCTCTTTTGGTCTTTTCTAATGTCAGAAATTGATAAGAAAATCATCTTGTATTGTGGTAAAATGCAAAATAGGAGGTTATTTTTGCTTAGAGACAAGCAAAACTCAATAGAAGAAAATATTACATTTTTAGTGGTTCAATTTACATCAAAAAAAAGTGAATGAAAAAGAAACTTTAGGTGGTAAAATCATGAGGCAAGGAACAATCTCAGGAGCAGAGTAAAGAGGCACAATCCAAAATGAATACAGGTTCATTGTGGATATTGCTCATTTAAATAAAATAGTATCAAATCTTATAGAGAAAATTAGAAAAGAAATGAACATGGAAAAAAAGACAATTGTAAGAGAACATAACATGGAATTGTTAGTTCAACGTTAACAAAAATGAAAAATATATATATATTTAAGTAATGCATACTCTTTCTGAACATCGTGATCAATTGTGCACAAATCTTATTAATTTATATCAAATTGCTGACTTGTACATGATGTGTGACATTTAAACAATAATAGGGCAAAATTACAGGCTAAAAATCAATATGCTGTAGCATTTATCATTAGAAAATTGAATCATTCACTTCTATACCTATTATTTCTAATTAATAGGTTAATAGAAAATCACGTTTATACTTCACTCACTCACCTTTCCCTCTTATCGCCACTATAAAGATCATGATCAGTAATAAATCTTTATCCATAGAGTGATTTCTGTCAAGGCCCTCAGCTAACCTCCATTCATCAGAGGCCATTTGGAAGAGAATCTTTCAAAAGCCAAATAATTGCAACATCGATCCAACTACCAGTTCAAACTTAATCCATCAGGTGTAGCTTTCACAAAGTGTTACAAGCACGAAAGTTGCAACTTACTCTCAAGTCTCCTTTCCTCAATTATGGCGCCCCCACCAACAGTATAACACCATAGAACTAAGTGTAGCTATGACGATAATCATATATATAAAATGTAAGTTATTTATATATGCATATCATCTGTATGAGGTGGTGATGGTGAACAGAAAAAGGCAGACACGTTTCTTACTCTGAATCCATGTGACGCCCTTAGACAAAAAACAATCCTCCAATGTGACCACAAGGACACACTGTCACTCAGGAAAAAGAGAAAAGCCTGCATGACAAGTCCAGGAACAAATAAGAGGCAACTGACAAACTGAGCATGGACCTAAATTTCCTCTCTCGAGTCACGTGGAGAGAGGAAATTAATGCAAACACTTGGTTCCCCAAGAAAAGCAGCAAAGGACCACAAGATCACGTGTCAAGAAAAGAAAGAAAAAAGAACTGGTCGCGATCGTGCAGGAGAGATCTTCAGACCCACCGGTGGCCCTTCTCTTAACAGAGCTATTTTTAAGTCAGTGCACGGAAACCAGCATTTTGAACTTGAGTTTGGCGATACATTATGGAATAGGCTGAATTGCTATGCAAAATAAAATGGCAGGGATATTCTTGTGGCTCTGAGAAAATAACTGCACGCTGAGCTGCCTCGAGTTTTCAGGGGCAGTGATAGGCGAATACAATGGGTTTAGCTCATGCTTCCGTTTGTTCACTGTCGTTGTCCATCTCGGGTGGGGGGTATGAGAGGAACTGAAGCTCCATGTTTGAGGCAGAAGCAGCTCAGCTTCCATGGCAGGTGAGATGGGAGTGACGTTGAGAATCAAGGTGAAGACAGAAATCCCAGCCAGAAGTGTCCTCAAGGACACAAAACTCCTCGAAGATGGTGAAATAATGAGGACATGATTTAGAGGGCTCGAGTCGGGATACATTTTTGAACGGTAGCGATTATATAAGACAGAGTTATGGTTTTTACTGAACTCTGGATAACGCGATTTAAGCATCTTTCGAGTAGTAAGTAATCATTAAAGTCTACGAAGCACTTACTGAAGTTTCTCTTATGACAAAATCATTTACATTTAATATTTAATCAAAAACTTGCTTGGCGTAATTCCTGAAGGGTACTTCCAGGCAGATGAGTAAAGAATGATTTTGAACTGCATGTGATATAGAATTAATAATGCTGTAAACATTTCAGAGAGAAATGAAAGTTTGTCAAAGAAATAATTATTTTTACATAGCTTGCATTAGAATACCTTGAATTTTTACACTAAATATGGTATATGATAACAAAATTGCTTTAAAACATTTTTCAAGTTATTCCAAAATATATCCCAACAGTTATACTGTAATTCTAATTGCAATATATTATACTATATTTTCTAACTCAAACAGATCTTAATCTATGGAAAAAATAATGTGTATGTAATCTAAGGATTTGATGTTGTGATTATCCACGTTATCATTATATATTCAAAAGTTTTTTTCTCTTTAGTTATTTTGATTTTATTCTCAATTTTTGCTTTTTTTACACAATGAAGCAGTTCAGTTTTTACAAATCAGATGACAGAAATTAAAGGATTCTTCTAATATAATTATGTAATAAATAAAATATTTTTATTTCTTTCTGATTTACTCCTGCATATACTTTTAGCTGAATTATTCATGGTGAGAAGTTTTATCACCATGGGCAGTGGCATTGCTTGTTAATAGATTGTTTTCAGTTAATAAATTTAAATGAACCATTTCACATATTTCTGTGTTATCTGATATTTTTAACTGGGAATCACAAATTACCCAGGTGCCGATTTGTGGATAATCTATAGTACTATCTCGATTCTCTATTAATAATAATATACTGATTATATCAGGAAGTATGGAATATAGGAATACATTTTCAGAACTATTAAATGAATGCAAGGATGTTTAACGAGCAATTACAGATGACATTTTGTGGTTTTCATGCCAAGAAAGTTTGCAGGATATGACCAAGGAGACGAATAAATTTTAAATGAAAAGAAGGAAGGCTTTTTTTCTAGAACCATCAAAGAAGCGGTATCCAGATGCATTGTTAGGTAGTTTTAATAGTTTCTGTGAAAGGTCAAACACTGACTTGCACTGTTATTTTAAAAAATTAAAATGTGGTTCATAGAGGATAATTAATTGAAAGAGAAATATACGATATTAATAGGGGATTGCATTTTAGAAATAAACATGACATAATTTGAAATATTATCTTTTAGCGTTCATAATCAACTTATGTTAATTCAATGAATAGCCAGTAAATGAACATTTTGATATATGAATATATAAATTAATGAATATTATATTTTATACCATAAAAGATAAAAGAAAATAATAATTGACTAATTTATTATAAATTATTAAAAGACACTGTTGTAGAGATAGATATTTACATAGCTGTGGTTAGTCTACTTTATCTTGACTTGTAATAGTAAATGTAAAATCATAATCAAATAGTAGCAATTATCCCCCACATTAACATCTCACACTGCTATCTGATGTAGGAAGGACATTTTTTAAATGACAAACTCCTTGATTTTCAGTTCCTCCATTAATAAAATAAACAGGTCTCTTCTAGCTATAGAATTTAGTGACAATTTTTACTTTTCTCTTTGTAAAATAGGGCAAGGGCTATGATTTCCAAATGAAAAGAAAGCATTTCAAGGTATTAGTTCAATATAATAAATATTATTTAAAACTACATAGCTATGTACAGGATTTAGTTTGCTATGGAATACTGTCAATCACATTCAAGTACATAAGCCATTAGTAGCCTTGATTTAAAGTGTTTCAATTTATGAGCCTGTAAAAATTTATAAAATTCTAATGATTCCTATTATTTCAAAAGTTGCTTTTTATTTTATGGACTGAAAAAAGAAAATGGAAAGTTAGAGTTAATAGAATGTTAGGGGGAAAAAAACCCTCAACTATCTGTGCAAACATTTATATCAAAAGAAAAAAATGAGACAAAACCAAAAATACAAGAATGAGAAATAAAAGATAAATAAATAGGCCACTTGAATACCAATGGATTTCTTGAAAATATAGAACATTTTAAATATCTGGCTATCTACATAAACTTAATGATAGCAGTATAATGTACTTCTTCGGAATGTAAAATCCAAAGAAGACCAAGGCACCAGAAAACAGGTAGTGAAGGACTAGCCTGGAGACCACCAGTGCCTTGAGTTCCTCCTGGGAGGTTGTTATAAATGCATAATCTCCCCACTTGGAATCTCAGTCGGAGTTTTTAGATGGTCCCTAAGTGATCCACACACACATTCAAGATGGAGAATCACTGGTCAGTATCCAATTGCAAGAACGGCCAAGGATGGCATTTGAATGTGTCAGAGAAGATATTCTAAAATAGCTCATTTCATCATGGCATGCTTACCAAATTATCATGGAATTTGCAGGAAAAAAAAATTTATTTGACTTTGAAAATATAGATGAATACAGTCAATGTTGAATATCTTTAGTGCATTAACTAGTAACTATGGAATCGATATTCGTGCCTATTGATGAAATGATTCAAATTACCTTTCTATGGATACTTAACTAATACAACATTCCAATTCTCAGCTACCTAAGAAAAAAGGATTGATTTCTTCTTTTGATTTCCTCAAATCAGTGTTCAGATTAGATGCAGGTTGCTATTTAAAATTCTCACCACATAATCAGTGTTTTCTGTAGTATAAATGCTGACTCTTAGGGAAATAAATTAGACACTAGGAGTTTATCATCATTTATCAGAAAAAAAAAAATGGTCAAGGTGTATTCAGTTTCCAGCATCATTCTGACTCACATATGTCAATGATACACTTTTCTTGCAGTGTTTTATGTTTGTCAGTTGTTAAACTTACCAAACAACTTGCCTCTATTCAGGCTGTGAATTTTGCCTTTGAGAACATTTTCCTTTTTTTTTTTCTTTTTAACTTAAAAAAACATAAATTCAAAAAATTTAATTAATTTCTTAAAGGAAAGTTCAAAAACCAGAAACGAGTTTGATAAGTTTACTTGCTATGTAAAATGAAAATGTTTTAGCAAATGCTCTTTGTCATATCTTAAATAAAGCTCAGAAATGCACATGATTAAACCTATTAAAGAGGTGAGAATGTAATTCAAAGATGTTCTAAACCACGAAAATAAGAGTGATGAAGCCCACATAACCCCCCAAAAAGTGTAATTAATGCACGGTGTCTTGTAAATGAGTTGAGAATTAGCATCCCTTAAGTGTCAGCGAAACACTTTAAAATAAATCCAAATAATTAATAAACTAACACAGATTTCAAAAGACAAACGTTTTTATGCTGCAATGTCTCAATGAAAGATGCAAAGCTTTTCAATAGGATAGTTCAGAAACAGACTATCTAAATCACTTTAAAATGAATTAGTTCACAAACTTCAAAAAAGAGAGAATTCTCTAGTTTTCTTCTGAAATCATTGCTGTGGTAAGGGGGAAGGGAAATAGAATTCCGTGAGGGTGATGAGCCCAAGGAAGAATATCTACGAGGGAGCTTTTCTGCCAGGTCATTTGGGGAATATTTTTATATAAATTATGTGTCATTTGGTTTATTTCTTTACATTACAATATAAATAAAATTGTTCCTTATGTCTGCTAAAAGTAATTGTAGAATTAATTTCTGCCTGTAACTTTTCCCACCTCTACACTTTAGAAGAACTATCATTCCAGCCCCACAAATCGTATGGTTTGTTATAAGAAAAAATAATGATTTAATGCTTGTGAGAATGCTTTACAAACTTTGAAGTGGTGAATATGTGTTTTACTTATTACATATTTTTAATTTACTAGTGCATACGTGCATAGCAAAATTAGGTTCTTTTGCATCTGTCTAGCCAATGTATGTCATCCACATCTTGAGAAGGTGGAATTAGACATCTGCCTCATTCAGAGTTAGATCTCATGTAAAATAAACCAGAGATGGCTTAGCTCTGGATGGTGAAACTTCCTGCTGGATCCTCCAGGAATAATAATAATGAATAATAACAATAATATAATTTTGCAAGAAAAGTTTACGGTGTGATATTTTAAGGTCTTAGAGTTTATAATTCAGTTAAAAGTCACCAGGGTCTAAAAATAATACTTTTAACTTTCAGAATGGTTGATCTTTAATTATTTCTTTTGAGTGCTAATGGTTGCTGACTGGTTGGCAAAGGGCTGTTTTCAACTCCATGCCTAGTTGAAACTTATATGTCTGGAACTCGTGAAGATGATATAAAAATAACGTGTGTTGGAAATGGAAAGTGCAGCACAGCCACCACGTCCAAAGGGAAGTGACACGGTGGGACCGAGGAAAGAACCTTGGGACAGAACGCTGCCCTCTGGAATTCTAAACTGCGTGTCAGAAGATTTTTCCTACTGGTTGAGAATTTTGCAGAAATATTTCAGTGCTCCTGATAAAGTTAGCAGGAGCGTAGGTTTAGCTACTTGAGCTTAGCCTGTAAGCGATTTTCGTCCATAGAATCAAAGGTTGTGAAAAGGTCAAGAGCAATAAATAATCTAACGTTCTTCAGAGTAGTCCTCTCCATACCACATCGAACACTGATACCACAGAAAGTGGTGTAGAAGCTATGTCTGCAGCTCAAGTACTCTGCATGTGTGCCACAGTCTGGAAAAGCATGTAGGCAACAATCTAACTAAAAGCTTATGTTCCCTGCTGGCAGAGCTCCCCCAGAGTGCTACGTAATTCACGATGCGGGGGCTTCGGTCCTGGATAGGAGATCAACGGTACAGCACATGCAGTCAAATGAGACGACTCAAAGTATTAAAGCAGAAGAACAATAAAGTATTGTCTATTCCATCTTAATCAGTCATCTCAATAACGATGGACACCCGAGCTGCCCCCTTCACCACAACCGCCCCATAAATACAGCTGGATCAGCCTTCTAAATAGACCACAATGAACCTGTGACTCTGAGAGGGGTTTGGTCGTTAATGAATCTATTCACAGAATGTTAAATATCGTGTAACTTTGTGTTTTAAATTAATATACTCACTCCATTAAATGGATCAACATGTAATCAAGTGATACAAGAATATGAATAGAAAGCAAAAATAAATAAATGAACAAATTAATTAATTAATTAATTTAAAGTATCTGCAAAGCATTTTCTAAAAGTTAATACTTGAATATTGTAATTGTCAAAAGCGATGTTTAGTGATAAGTCACATGAATTAGTTCAATGACCAAAGTTTGTGAACTAAAATCTGCAATCAGCTCTGTGACCATAAAAATTATGAAAAATATCTCATTTAGCAAATACTAATGACTGGGTAAAAATTCTCATTTAGCAAATACTAATAAAAAATCACTTGCCTCTAGACTAAATGTCTATTGAAGACATTTTGTAAAAATATCTACATTATTACGGAATAGTATGCTGAAGTTATAATTTCATGTAAATTGTTTTAGTAGCCAATCTTCATGTATATTATTATTTTTATCCACAGAATATTTTATAAAGAGTTTCTGAATTTGTAGAAAAATCAGTTTTAACTATGCTTAGCCATAAAAATAAATGGATAAAGGTAATTTGAAAATTTAATATAAACACTCACATCAATATTTATTTTTCCTTTCCACGATGTGAGCTTGAAATGCTGTTTAAAACTAAAAATTCTAATACCTTCCATGCATGTAGATATACTTTTTGCAAGTAACCTTATAATATGTAGCTTCTACTCATATAAACACTATGGTAAACACTGAAAAATTATATCATTCCTAATTGCAATTATGCTGAGCTGACTTATTGAAATAGTTTATTATGTTTGGTGACTTGAAAATGTCTAGTTACAGGTGGAAGGAACAGAAAAAACAGTTTTTCAAACTTATCAGAAATATTTTTTGTGAGATTTATAAAATATAAAAAGTTTGATATTTCTTCCATAAGTTTTGGCAAGAGCACAACACATTTCTTGAAAGTAAAAAATTGATTTTTTTCTAGAACATATTTACAAAAAAAAAAAGGAAAAGCAATTAGGAACAGGATAAAGGAGACTTTTTTAAAAAAATAAATACCAAATTTGCCAAATATCCTGTTTTCTGGTGATCTTACCTGAAAGAAGCCACTTTTAAATTTATTCAAAATGTGATTTTAGATAATATTAAAATAATACATACATACCATAAATGTAAGGTATGAAGAGTAACATGACGTTTTTGAATTCTTTACCAAGCTAAGGAATAGGACTTTAGCACACATACAGCATTCTATGATCATGCACTCCTTGGACTCAGAAATGACCATCATTGCATATTTTGTATTTATTAATCTCTTGCATTTCTTAATAGTTTGGGTCTATGTGTGTTTCTTCATGCATCATACTGTCTGGTTTTACGCTTTTTAAGTTTATGTAAATGCCATTATTTGTCTTCTATGATTTCTCATTATCTTGTATCAAGCTCTCATTAATATGTTTCAAAATTAATGCAGACGGATTATTTTTGTCCATATTTAATAGAATGTGTTCTATATTAGTTAATAAAAAGTGAACATCTGTTCATATCTGTATTTTCTGTTTTTGAAATATTAGCTCTAATTTTTTAATTTTTTCCCTGGGGGTATTTTTTATTTCTATTGATTTATAGGGGGCATTTATTTTAATGCCTCAATGAGATGAATTGTCAAAGCACATTCAAGCGAAACATAGATCTTACTCAACATAAACATTACTAATGAGTCATGGGCGACAAGCCAGGAGCAAACACAGTCCAAGCACCTTTCTCCAGAGGGGTACCAATCCATCAGACACGGCTCCCAAATACTGTCCATTTCTCTCATGCTGTGATGCCTTTTGGTTTTTGAGTAATGCTTAATACTGGTTATGAAATGCTTTTAGAGAAATTTTGTTCAGTTTTGGGGACTTCCTAGTTTTATACTATATCAGTCAAACAGAAAACAGATATGTGACTAAATGTCCACTTTCCTTTCAGCACACTCAGTCCCAAATCCATAAGTTCTAGGTGTATATATATATATGTATATATATACATATATATATACACACACACACACATATACAATAGATAATCTAATCAGACTTGGTATATCATAAAAAATGATTTTTTTTGTCTTTCTTTACTTTCTTTTTAGATAAAGTGTGTCAACTGATATCATTCTGTTACTATTACATTTGCATGCTTCTAGAAACACCTGGTCCACATTCATCATTCCATCGGTGTCCCACAAGGATCCAAAGTTGACTCTTTCTTTCCACTTTAGATGTTGGATTATCAAGATTTTGACATTCATATGCATTGAGAACACGTTTTCAAGCATTTTGATAGTGTATTTTGATGAACAGAAGTGTTTCCTTTTAATGTTGTGGAAACTATCAATTTTTTTTAATTTTTCTCTTCTGTTTTGTGAACTTGATTTAATACCTATGACTCTTTAAAATGTGAAAGGTGTACTTTGCACATCTGTTAACCCACCTGGAGTTGGCTTTTGTGTATCTAGGAAGAAGAGCCAAGTGTGGTTGCCTAGCAGGTTATTTGAGGAGAAGGAAGGGCATGAGGTGTGTATATAGGAAGGACCATCGCATGGGGTCATTCCACGTGAGACTCATGGGGCACAGGGACCGGGGCAAGTTCTATTATGCTAGTTGTCCTGTGCCCCTTGATGATGTGGCTTCCATCACGAAATTAGTATGGAGCTCCAGAGTCATCTCCTTAGCAAAGAAAGAAATCTCCTTTTCGGTACCTTCAAGACTGTGAATTCTGGAGTGTTATCATTAGCACCAAACAATGCACAATTGATCAATAAACCTGATCTGTTATGGAGTTTTCAAAACGTGGAGCCCGACAGACGCATTGGAGATTGAGGAACTGACCACATCGCTGACTTCATACATATATTTTGTTTTGTTTTGTTTTGTTTTGTTTTTGTTTGTTTAATTTTTCAAAATGTGTTTTGTTTCAAATACCTTCTACTTTGTAGTGTAACTCACAAGTTACTGGTATAGTTAGAGCTGGACTTGATGATAACGACTATTGGCATTTCACAATGAAAACTTATGTGTTATTTTAAAGTGTTTTTCGCTATTCAAAATAATACACTTGAAATTTTTTTCTTAAAGTATTTTGCTTGTTCAGTTAAGGTCCACTCATTACCGTGTACAAATGATCTGCATCTTAATTTCTGCCAAACATTGTTGTCTTACTAAGCCTGTCTCCAACTGTGTTGTACAATAACACTTCTTTTATAATTAAATATTCTCCTGGAAACCTCAGCTAAAGGGCATTAATATTTAATCACTTCATGCCCTATATTTTGTGTGTTATGAAAGCACTAAACAAGTCCAAGAGGTTATTTTTTCCTTGATTGGAATCTCGACGGAACTTCCAAAGCTACCTCTTCTTCCTGTGGCTTTGGATAGCCAATTTCTTCCTGTTAAAATCTGTTATTTTGACATTCTCTTGTAAATCAGAACAGAACTTCATCTCGTAGATGAGCTCTTTACTAAGGTGCAATAAACTATTTTACGTTTCTCATTTTTTACTCAACTCGCCAGCTAACCTCATCTCTGTCCTCTTCAAACAAAACGATTCTCCACCCAATTAGTGGGAGGGCCTGGCCCGCACACAAGTTCAGCTTGTCCGCCTTCAGAATGAGTGCATTCCTTCAGCACCCAGTAATGAGGCTGTGCAGCCTTCGCAAGGAGGTGAAACTAATTTCAACCATGCTGCAATATTACTGCGTTCTAATATCCCAGGAAGGTATGTCAGGACCACTGCAATTATATTTGATTAAACACATAATTACTGGATGGTCACTATGTGCAAAGCATAAATCGTTTGTGTCTTAGGTCATGCCCACTTTTGGTATCAGTGGCCCAAGGGGCCTGTTCAAGTGATTACATCCAATATCTGTAGCCCAGAGTCAGGGGGAAGGATGACTCCTGGCAATCCCTTCCAGGTACTAAGGGGGCTCTCCTTGATTACTAATTTAGGTAATTATAATGTCAGGAAGGGTGGACCCATCCACTTGCACTTCATAGAGAAAGTTGTATGGGAGGAAAATATAGTTGTAATGATAACTGAAAATTGGAAAAAAAAATAGAACTTTGTTAACTAATATAAACCAAAAATGCCTCCTATTGATTTTTTAATAGTTTTGTGTATTTTTCTTTTTTATTTTTTTCCTGAGGCTCAGTTCAATTTATTAAAAAGGGTTTTAAATATTTTCTGTGGCTCACACATTTTACTTAAAGCTAAAATCAATTCGACTGCCAATAAGTTATGTGACATAATTTAACTAGTTGCTTTAGTAAATTTAAAATTTGATTTTTGTTTCTGTCATCCACCACGTGCTGGATCTAGATTGATTAGTAGGAAGAGGTAGAAAGATTACTTAAGACAGAAGTAAGTTTCTGAGTATAAGTTATTGGAATAAAGAGCATGTATTCATTAGAAAATCAACCCCGAATAAGAGATAGGAGAAATTTTACTTTCAATAAATGTGGTTGATATTAATAACTTCAAATTATTACTTGTGAAAAGCACCTCACAGGGGCATGGCGACTCATTGAAAGGGAAGGGTATCAGTAACAAAAGACAGCAGCTGCATCGTTCAAACAAAGCGTCAAAGCCCATTAATTAAAACATAGGTGGAATACCTTGTACGAAGCCAACAAGCTGAAACAATGTGCTTCCTCAGATGGAGGAGGTTCCTTGAACTGCACTGGGCACCATCCGATGCCACAAAATAAAAGATACTGTATAACCGAGTGAAAAAATGGATAGTCCTTTGTACCATGCAGAAAACTTTCAGAAAATAATGAAGCACCTTCGGGTCTTATTGTGAGAAATTGTGTAGCAGCAGATTTGTCTGGACTGAGAGAGCTATAAGTATAATAACACACACACACACACACACACACACACACACAGAATAAGATGCCATAGATGCTTCACTGTGACATAGAATTTCTACAACTGTGCCTGTTTTCTCTCAGATAAAGTCTTCACCTTTTTCAAAAACAAAGAAAAAGCCAAATCGAATCCATGAAATGATACCATAAACTAGACTTGAAAAGAAAACTGAAAAATTTACAAGAAAAAATGTTAGAAAATGTCAGATTCAAATTATGCGATGTATACAACGATCTTAGTGGAAGTAGCAACACATTTGCAGCAGAAACATGATGGTTCTGTGAGTCTAGGCAGAGCCCAGGGTGTTGGCAGCGGCGGGGGGAAGGGACTTCGGGTGGAACCTACCCCCCCCATGGACAAGGGGGACTACTGCACACCATAGTTTAAAAAAATCTATTCATCTATTGATGGGCATTCAGGTTGATTCCATCCTGGCTACTGTGAATAATGCTGCAGTGAACACAGGAGTGCAGATACCTCTTCAAGGTCTTGATTTCAATTCATCAGATAAACACCCAGGAGTGGGATGGCTGGGTCATAAGGTAATTCTATTTTTTATTTGTTGAGGAACCGTCATACAATTTTCCACAGCAGCTGTATGATTTTGCATTCCTAACTCTGCACAATGGTTCCCTTTTCTCCATATCCTCACCAACACTTATTATCTTTGGTATTTTGCTAATAGTCAGCCTAACTGATCTGAGGTGATAGCTCTTTGTGGTTTTAATCTCATGTTAAGTGTTCTTACCACACATGAACACACACGTGAAAATAGACAAATAAAAAGCCAATAAAGGGACACAAGGAAACATTTGGAGGTGGTAGCTAATTCTGTTATCTTGATTATATTGATGGTTTCATAAATCTATGCATATGTCCAACTTACCAAATTGTACATATTAAATACATACACTTTCTGCATATCATTTATACCTTAATAAAGCTACAAAAAATTTTAATGACTTACAAATGTTTGTATTTAATGCCAAAAATAAAAATTGTACACATTTGGGTCACAGATATTTTTAATAAGAAAGAAAGGAATACTGGTGAAGTCTGGATAACAGTTACGTATAAATTGAGACTGGGGTACACAAAATTAATTATGCTTGTGGATACAAAATTACAAGGGCATTTTGCACGATACGGCTAAATAGATCTCTATTTCCCAGTCTGGTGGTATGATTTTTTGGATGTTCGTTTCATTTTATAATTATACCAACAATAAGAATAATAACATTGATGAGAAAACCTTATTGAGCTCTTATTATCTTATTTTTAAAATAATAATATAAAAAAAAAAAACCCGGATAAAGCCACTCAAATAATGCCAATGGGGAAATTTACCAGAAAAGTAGATAATGGTATTATTATATATATTTTTCAATAAATATTTAAGTCCAAAGTAAGAAAGCCAATAGTCCTGTATATATTGGTTCCTCAAGGAATAACTTAAACTAAAATTTTATTATATTCATGTTTTAATGTATATTTACTTGAAAAACATATAAAACAATAGTGTTATTATATTAGTACATATGATAGTTTAGATAGACAATAGATGATAAATATTAGATAGACAGATAGAAAGACAGATAATAAATTAGATAGATAGATGATAGATGATAGATAGATAGATTCAAATTATGCATCTCAATTTGATGCTATTCTTTGCAAAATTAAAGGTTGTAATTTTCGGCTAAAATATAAGCACACCTGCTAATTAGTGAATATGTTTCCTTTTGAATACTTTAGTCCTGTCTTCTTATTAATTAGATTAACTAGGTACCTAATATCTGTTGTCCATTAGAGTCCCCAGTTGCTTATCCTCCTTCCAAGTTTTATTGCCACTTGATATGTCATGAGCTATCGCTCTTGTATTATATAGCAATTTTTTTTCTCTCTCTGCACACCTTAAAAATTTACTTATCTTTACCTTATTCCTCCATAGGGCTTTTAATGGCCAATTTTTTTATATGAGAAACAGTTTACATTTATAATAACAGCTGTGATTTATTCAATATGTAGTCCGTGTTAAGTACTCTCAAAGTGTTTGAGATGTACTATATAAATTATATAAAGTAATAATAACAGAAGTGCTGTAAGGTAGACATAATTTCCCCCACTTTAGAGCTGAAATTAAATTCGAAAGACTTGAATAACTGCTTAAAGTGTATAGAACCAGTAAGCTGCAAAAGATGTCACTGTCACTTCAAAGCTCCTGTTTTTCAATCATGCTGTGTTAATGGCCGATGCCCTATCACAGGGTATTAATAAACACCCCACCAGCAGCGACATCGCTCTTACAGAGCTAGCCTAAGAGGTTCACACAACTCGGCACCACCTCATCACATTTATTACATTACAGACTTACTATATTCATTTTTCGACTTAAAGATCAGCCATACTAAGGCTAATAAAAATCTGGACACAGAAGGAAGAAGCCCCTTGTTTATCTCTTTGCACTGTCTGAAGTTCCTCTGCTAAGGACTCACAGAGAGGAGATGGTGGTGGCCTTTACTCAATTACCTGACCCCAAGCCAGGCCTGGGAGTCTGTTGACTTAAACTTCTCTACATTGCGAGCGTGCGGCATGCACGTTTGCATCCAGGTTCCTTGATGTCTCCTCATTCTCTCTTTGAGAACTTTTCCTTCACAATCTTTGTCCAGAGACTTTCATGAAACCTCGCGATCTTAAAACTGAGCTACGTTTTAAGCTTACCTTCTCCCAAATCCTAAATCCATCCTTCTGCAACACTAGGATTTGGATCTTAGAGACTATAGTTCCCCTTTTGCAGCTGATTTCTATGACTTTACAGAAATAAGGGACAACAGAGGGACCTAGAAGGCTGCAGGAGGGGATAAGGGTCCTGTTCTTTCCAGTTTGCTTTCTATTGCTGTTGCTCTGGAGAAGCGACAGCTCTCTTCCCCCGCTGCATGGGTCCTGTCTGTTTTCATCAGTGCAGTGGTCCCCACCTCACCGTCTCATCTCCTACCATGGCAAATACCCTAGACAATCCCCCACCCCCACCCCCACCCCCAGGGGTACTCTCTCTGGGGTCAAAGTAAATGTTCTTTATTTCTAGCAGCACAAAAGAACTCTTCTATCTGTGAGCATCTCAGAAAAATGTACTGTTGATTTAAAAAAAAAAAAACTTGCTGGGTTTGATCAGCAGGGTTGAAATGATGAGTTGCTGGCTGGGAGGGGGTCACAGTGCAGGAATGTGAGCAGCCTCTGAAAGCTGGAAAAGGTAGAGGAGGGGATATTCCGGATATACCACTGGATTCCACATGGAATCCAGCTTGCTGAAACTTTAATTTTAGCCCAGTGAAGCCCACTTTGGACCTCTGACTTCTAACCTGTGAGATAATAAATATGTGGTTTTAGCCTATCACTGTTGTGTCAATTTGTGATAATAGCAATAGAAAACTAATAGACATGATTTGAAAATATGTCCTGTCATTCTGTTGGCTGTCATTCTGTATGGTGTCTATGAAGAACATTTTTTTTTAACTTTGATGACATCAGATTAACCTATGTTTTAAATGTGTTGCTTATGCCTTTAGTGTTGTGTCTGCTGAGGCTTTGCCTAACTTAAGTCATAATGATTTTATCCTGTGTTTTATTTAGGATTTTATAGTTTTAGCTTTAAAATTGAGGATGACGATCTATTTTGTGTAAATATTTTGGACATGGTGAGAGAAATCCAAATGCATTTGTTGTTTGCATGTGTAGATTCCTGCAACATTTGTTGAAAAGGCTATTCTTTCCTTACTGAATTTTCTTGAAATTCTGTTCGAAAACCAGTTGAAGATGAATGTGTAAGTTTACTTCTGGAGTGCATAGTCTATTCCTTTGACCCACATATTTCTCTTTATGGCAGTACCATGCTGTATTCATTACTACAGCATCGTGATGCGTGTTGAATTAGGGAACTGTTAGTCCTTCAACTTTGTGCATGTTTTTCAAGATCGTTTTGGATATTCTGCGTCTCTTGTATTTCCACATAAGTTTTAGAAATGCTCTTCAATTTATGCAAAGAAGTTACCTGTGATTATAAAACGTATTGAATTAAATCTGTAGATCAATTTAGTGAATACCACCATCTCTGGGAAAAAAAAATTCTTTTATAAGGGCACTAATCCTATTCATGAAGGCTCCACTTTCCTGACCTAAGAACCTCCAGAATGTTCTACCTCCTAATACAATCACATAACAATTTTGAGGGAACACACCTTCAGTCCATAGCATTCTACCACTGGGCCCCCAAATTCAGGTCCTGCTTGCATTCAAAATATATTCATGTCATCCCAATGGCCCCCACAATCTAAAGTCTAAGTCCGAAGTCTTCTATAAATATCATCTAAATGGGTGTGACTCTAAGTGGAATTCATCCTGCGGCAAGTTACTCTCCAGCTGTGACCCTTGATACTAAACGAGCTATATGCTTTCAAAAGACAGTGGTCGGCAGCCATGGGGTACATGTATCTATTACAAAAGGAGAAACCTACCAGGCTGGACAACATTAAAGACTGGGGCTTGAGAATGATACTCTTTCTCTCCGTGCTCTTGCTCCTAGACCCACGGTGCTGGCAATGCCGCCCCATGGCTTGGTGGGGTGCTGCTTGCCCTGCAACTATCTGCGGTGGCCTTGCCCATGCCATGGCTCGCTTGGCCTGCCCCATCCTTCGAAACTGGTGCAGGCAGCCAGTCCTCCCAGACTTGTGCTCTCTGGGCCCGAAGTGGGAGTGACAGTTCCGGTGATCTCTGAATCCCCTTCCTGATCTTTCTTCCATTGTCTTGAAGAATAGTGCCTGGCTTCTGTTGATCCGATTGATCCATATCGATCTCCTTCTCAAGTGGTCGCTTGGCTGCACACGTAGTGTTCTCATTTTTTGATTTTTTCATAATATGGATAGGGTGAAAATTTGCCAAATTTTTAAGTTCTGCTTCTTTTTGGCTTAACAATTCCATCTTTAAGCAATGTCTTTCTTCTTACATTTGACCATAAGCCATCAGAAGGAGTCAAGCCCCACCTTCGATACTTTGCTAGAAATCTCTTCGGCTATAAATACGCCATTTCGGCACTCCCAATTTCTACCTTCCACAAAACATGAGAACATGAACACAATTCAGCAAAGTTCTCTGCCACTTCATCACGAGGATTGCTTTTTTGCCAGTTTGCAATAGCACGTTGCTCTTTTCTATCTGAGATCTCATCAGTATTTCTTATTATCCATATTTCTACCAATATTCTGTTTATGATCACTTAGGTATCCTTTAAGAAGGAGGAGGGCTTCTCTATAGTGCTCCTCTTTCATTTCTGAGCCCTCACCAGCATCACCCTTAATAGACGATTTATGGCAATTTAGGCTTCTTCTAGCCTGCACCTCAAAACTCTCTAATCCTCTACGCATTACCCAGTTCTAAAGCAACTTCCGTATTTTTAGGTATTTGTTACAACAGTAACTCTCTCTTAATGCCAATTTCTGCCTTAGTTCAAACTACCATAAACCAGGTGGCTTAACGAAGCATTTATGTCTTACAGTTCTGGAGGCTGGTGAGTCCAAGATCAGATTCAGTGTCTGGAGAGAGCTGCTTCCTGGTTCACAGACGGCTGGCTTCTCGCTGTGTCCTGGCATGGCAGAAGGGTTAAGATAGCTCTCTGGGCAGTAATTCTGTTCATGATGGCTCCATGCTCATGACCTAATCAAAAGGTCCTCCCAACGGGACCTCTTCTTAAATCCATCCCGTTGGGGGTTAGAATTTCAACATGTGAAATTGTGGAGGACAACACTTTTATTCTATTAGAATACCTTTTATCATGTTGAGAAAACTTGTCCAAGGAATTAAATAAAAAGAACAGGTGTAGAAATATTCTATGCACTTTGCTTAGGTACCAAGGGAAATGTGTTATCACCAAGACAAGGACTACACTTGATATGATATTTTAATTAAATTTATCCTAACGAAAATATTCCATGTTTTTTTTTTATTGTGCTCATTACAGATTTGCCACCCCCTCTCTCTCCATCTTCCTCCACCCTCCAGCTTATTCAGACTTACCTGTGATAAAGAAATGGCTCGTAAGTCATATTATTCTGGACGTTGAATACTGAATGAGAGGTAAACTTTTAAATGCAGCATGCTTATATATATAGATGTAGACACCAGTGTGAGTTTCAAGTGAGCCCTCTCTTTATGTTAGCACTTAAGCTATTGAATTGCAAATGAAATTCCAGTCAAAAATGTGATACCTCCATTTTTATTTAACAAGATTTCTTTAATACTCATGAGATTCATAAGAAATTGGATGCTATTCGAACAGCAAGGATTTGTAATAATGGTCCAGGTATTATGAGGATTAGAAGAATGCGAATGAACAATCCCTTAGCTCATAAAGAAAATGGTAAAGGATAAAAGGTAGCATTAACTGTTCAGAGATGTGGGATGTTCACTGTATGTACAGCTGCATCAAATTAAAAGTCATTCTATCAGATCACTAAATAAAAGAGCTTTTATTTTGCACCTATATAAATAATTACATAAGTCACTAAGGGCCTATATATAATATATAATACGAAAAATTTTAACGTTCTCACAGTCTTTATTGAAAAATATTATTTAATGCATTTTTCTTGTAATTGCTCTTTACTCAGTTTTAACGAATTTTAGTAAACACTTGGAAGTGTGTGTTTCTGGGAAAAATCAAATAAAATGTGTGGTCAAAATTTAATCCGTGGGCATATGTTTGACAGGACCATTTACCATTGTCAATGGAAAATGAGCAGTTTCAAATCGTTCGTTTTAAAAGTTGTTGAATGTTTCAAACTTAGGTTGCTGAAAGGTACCCTAAGTTACCCGCCATTCATATATTTTGACCAATTCTTAAAACAACCGTTCTGTTTAAAATAACCATTTCCTTTGGTTGTTGATTCTGTTGAAGGATATTGGTAAATTAAGCTTAAAAAACACTGGCCCTTTAATAGTAATCCAAATTCACATTCGTAAAATTCAAATAACTTGGGATCCTCTGATAGGTGTTTTACAGTAGTATGCGATGGTCTGATTGGTTATAGAGTGGCAGGAAGAAAGTATTAATGTATCCACTAGGAGCTAATTTCTGACCTCCCTTTTCAAGGAAGCTGATTTATTCTGTGATAAATAAGTCACAGATTTAGGAGGAAACTCTTCTAATATCAGCAGTTTTAAACTATTTTGGAAACATCTTCAATATGTGTAACTTCCTTTTATTTAGCACATTATCTGTTTTCACAAGGCTGTGGGCTGAACATAAGTTTCTCTGAACAACTCAGTCTTTGCGTGTAATTATCTTTGAATCCCAGCTATGATGGGTATAAAAAGATCTTCTTGACATCACTATTATTATATTCTTGGCTGACAGAAAACCCAAGAGCTCTATCAGATGAGCCAAGATGGCCGAGAAAGTTCTGTTCTTCGTGCGTAGCGGAACAGTTGTTCAACCTCTTTTAGCATGGTTCTGTCATGTGTGGCTTTCATTCTTTCCACTGACACTCCAGAAGGCATGATTCAAAATCCAGTGAGAGGAAGCCCCAGGGAGAGGGGACAGAGATGGGGCTGTAATCTTGCGATTAGCTAAGCCATCCAAGAGGGATAGTCTTGGTGTTGCTGCAGAGCCCAGGAGTCTCTAGAGCCTCAGTGTGTCACGTTTGGTGTTTCAATGGCAAATACCACTTCGGTGTTTCTCCAGGAGACACAAACATCCTCAATATCCAGTTTGCCTGATAGGTGACAATATATAGAAGGCATCATGCTCTCTTCAGAAGGCAATGCACAATAACGCATTGGAAAAAAAAAAACATCAAACACAAATATAACTTATACTCGATCATTAAATTTCAGTATTTTGAAGGAAATTCTTCTTTCTGCTACATTTCTTCTACTTCTCCTCTCCATTTGACACAGTAGAAATTAGAGGTCCAGGAAGTGAAATGTTTTTTTTCAAAGCGACAGCACTAGTAAATGGCAGAGCTGGCTTTTGGAGCATGTTTAGGAATTGTTTATTGACTGATAGATTCGCCACGCCACACTTGCTTTAAAGACAGTTGTGGAGAATTCTTTTATGCATGGATTCTATGGGCCAAATTTATTCTGTTTCAATGTAACACTAAGAAAAAACAAGGCACAGGATAAATCATCTGAAAATGGTCTTTTCATATATATTTTTACATTTCTACTCTAGGTCTAACAATTAATGGTAAGCAAATATTTAACACTACCCTTAACTTACATAATTTCAAATTATTCTAATAATTATTCTTATGCATCCATTTCAAGTCGGTAGAGGTTTAGGCCAACTATTGCTGGGTTTTTAGAACACATTCACTTTATCCATTTAATTCAAATTCTAGGCTTCAATTTAAAATCCCCAAACTTCAAGGTAATAGAATAAGATATTAGAATCCTAATGTTCTCTGAAATGTTTGTTCTTAATTTATTTTCTAAATCATTTTAGTTTAGGTGATAAAATGATGAGCTAGTTTGCTAGATATCAGAAATCTGAAAAGGTGTCGAATAGTAGTAGAGAATGCAAATTAAGGTATGAAGAGGATAATAATTAACTATAAAACCACTTAGGAGAACATCTTCCCAGCAGTATCAAAGTGTTACATGGAACAGCGGCACGTTTTGGGCCAAACTGCAGCCATTAGCATATGCTAAAAAGAAATGTTCTCACCTGTATTCTTCTTCCTTTAAGATCGGTTTAGTGTGCAAAATATAATGATTTAAAAAAGAGCTAAATGTAAAAAAGCTACATTCTGCCCAAGATTTTCTGCATTTTTCAATCTGTAAACATCTCAGAGTGGGATGAGTCTGGGGCTAGAGAAGAAGCTGTAGGTATAACACGGTAAGCCTGAGTATCAGGAAAACACCTAAAACAAAAACCCAAGGAATTATTACTAGTTTATCAGAAGTCTCTAGATGATATAAAGGAACAAGGGTTCCCTGTTTTTTATCCCACAGAACAGTTGTAAGTATTTCTGATGCCACTACAGTCCTGTTTACGGTGATGGACTGTCTGCTAAGCGGGACTTGAGGGAGGGTCTTCGAACCATAATGAGAAGGGTTTTTTTGTTTGTCTGTTTTGTTTTTGGAAGCAGCTTGATTTATCGGCTATATTATCTTCTGAACAGAGATTTCACATTGATCCTGAGAAAGCCCTCCTAGCATCCAGTCCAAGAGGAATCCAGCTGGGGGCCATTTCTTTACCAAGGGATACGAATCGATAAAAACAGCTTAAAAATGTACAAATCCTTTAGTAACTTGTTTTTAGAACATCTTTAGAACATTTTCTTCGGCAATACGTTGGATAGAGTTTTAAACAAGCTCTGGAATGCTATTCGCATCTTTCTTAATCCACAATCAAATAAAAACATATACTGCCCTCAGGGTTCAACTAATCATAAAACAATCTGGACCGCATGCAGAGACCACGCTACTAAAATAAGAAATATGACAACCTTTTCAGAAACGCCTTCCATTGTGAAAGCTAAAAATACGTACTAAATATATATATCAAGTAACTTTGGCTTTATACTGCTGCCTAGCTGGTCCGTGCATTCAAATCAACCTTGCTCCTTGGCCGGGGGGACGGTGGTGGGGGTGGGGGGAGGATGATTCTGAAGTTCTATTCTGTATTTTGCAGGCAATGAAATTGTGTGACTATTCTACTTAGTGAAGTTCGATTTAGGGATGCAAAGTTCATTTGACCTTGAATAAGAACACTGCCCAAGTGGTGCTCAAGGGGTCACAGGTGGACTCTGATAAAGAGGAAGGGGTGACAACAGTAGAGTTGTAGTGACAACAAGATGACATCCCAGAACCCTTCTTACTCATTTCAAAAAAGAAAGGCAGCAGTAACAATGCCAGCGAGCCATCTTCAAAAATTAATTCTGCTGGCTGATGTTTAGATAGCTGAAATGTGCAAGAAAACTGATCGATCACAAAGCAATTATGCAAGAAAAAATATTCATTTCCATTTAGTTTTTAAATTATTTAGCCTATTTTTATCATGGTAAAATGCATACAACATGCAATTTACTATTTTGCTCATTTTTAAGTGTACGAATAAGTGGCATTCATTATAGTCACAACGTTGTTCAACCATCACCTCTATTTCCAAAATTTTTCATCTCTTCAAAGAAATTTCATGCCCTTTAAGCAATAACTCTCCATACCTCCCCCACCACCAACCCCTGGAAAACTCTAGCTTACTTCCTGTCTCTATGATTTTGTATATTATTGATATTTCATATAAGAAGAATCATACAATATTCATCCTTTTGAGTCTGGTTTATTTCACTTAGCATAATGTCGTCAAGGTTTGTTGAATAAGTAGCACGTATGAGAGAGTCATTCCTTTCTGTGGCTGAATGCGGTCAGTCCGTGGTCTGTGGAGTCCACAGTGCGTTTATTCCTCTGCTGATGGCCACCTGGGCTGCGTCTACCCTCTGGTTGTTGTGAATATCGCTGCTGTGAGCACTGACACACATGTATCTGCCCGAGCCCGTATCTTTGGTCCTTTTAGGCACACGCCTAAAACACACGCTTAAAAGTAGAACTGCTGGAAACATGGTAGCTCTGTGTCCAGTTTGAGGAATCACCAAACTGTTTTCCGCAGTGGCTGCACCATTGATTTCTATGTTTTTACATTTTCATTTCCACTAACTTTTGAAATTTCTATAAAATGCAGAAAGTAAACATAAAACTGATCCTAGTTTTTACATTTTTATTATTAGAGTTAATAATAAAATGCATATGGGAATGCCCTGTAAATATCAGTTTGAGCTATATCTTAGTATTGATAAAATAAGATAGTTTTTGACTGAAATCTATGACTAGGTAATTTTTATGACAATGTAAAGGGCCTAAAAGAGTGAGCTGTAGCCAATGAACTTGCTTGTGTTTATTTACAGATTTACGGAAAAGAGAACAAGCGAAGACGTACACATGCAATGTTTATTTTAATAAAATATTTCCCATAGCGAATGCTTCATTAATTTTGACTAGAAAGATAAATTAAATTTGGCGCACAAGTGTTCGTGTGTGTATGTGCATGTGTGTGTGTGTATTGGTATGAGGGTTTTGGTAGCACTAACTTAAAAAAGTTCGTAATGGAATAATGGAAGAGGAAGGTGAATCTAACACAGAAGAGACATGAAAAACTTGTTAAAGTGTAGTAAAAAAGAGACAGATATCAGTTGGAAAAAATATATGAATATTCCTAGCGAAATAGACTGTTCCAGAAGCACAAAACACACACACACACACAATCAACTCACAATCGACAACAAATTACATTCAGAAAAAATAGTTTCTACGATAGATTGTGTGATTCATAATTCCTTACATTCTTGTAATTTTCACAAAATAAGGAGACCACCAAAATTAAATGAATTTGGGATTTTGAAGAGACAAGTCAGTGATAGGGCATGGAGTTACACCTGTAGGATGACTCCCTCACATACAAAAGTTAAGGATATAGTAGACCGTTCGTTCCTTCAACAGTACAAAACTTCAAGCTTGCAAACTCCAGAAAATCTCTAATTTAGAATCTCTCAAATACATACACACACAGAAATACGTGCAATAATACATAGATACGTACCAAAATACATGCATATATGCTTACATATATGTATGTATGTATCTATACATATATACATATACACACACATACATACACAAAATGCTTAGCCCTTTGCTTTCAGGGTGATATGCCCAGTTTTACACGATAGAGCACGATAGACAAGTGCCTCTTGCAAGCTCTTCAGTCGCCACGCGAGGGCTCTGTCCGAATCAACGGTGCAGAAAACCGTCCATTCCCAGAACGCACTCAGCCAGATGGAATCCTACCACGACGTGACTGGACATGCCCCTCAGAAGGCAGAGCTGATTAAATATAGCATGTTTTTTGAGGTTAGAAATGGCATTCTACCCACTGGACCGTGTAAGGAGCAGGGAACTATTTCATATAAAATCTTGATCTAAATAAGTGTCAAAAATGCAATAAAATCTTCTCCACCAAAAGAAATGGGGGCTGTAAATGGGGTTGTCTTTTCTTTCTTTTCTGGTTAGGTCGATATTGAAAATGGTGAAAATAAAGCATGGCGATTTTCCTCTGCTGCAGGAGCTTTCTGGTTTTATGACGTTAGAATCGGGTCTTGCACTTTCTGTACCTGCTTTAGAAAAGCTGTGTTCACACGACATGTAAAACAGATCATTTGCAGAGTGTTGTCTTTTATTTGAATTCCATTTCCCATCAGAAACTATGTTATTGCTGAACCATAAATGAGAGGAAAGGGTCCTTGATCTCGCGCTCTGATTATTTTCTATGTTTTCTTTTTATTGAGTTGATTCTAACTTATGACTCTACCTGTCACTGGATTCAAAATCAATGTTAACGACCATAATTTAGCTCGTAAATTCATTTTCGTCTGGTCAGCCACATATGATTAAATCGATATTTCAAAGGAGAGTTCATGCTCCCTGCCCTAACCCTCATTTCTTTCTTTTCTGACTTCATTCATTTCTACAGGATTTTGTTTTCAATTAGTGTTTCATATTCTCCATTGACAATATATGAACAGTCCCGAATTCTGCCAATATCTCTTTATATATAAACAGAAATTTAAAATAGATCATTTTAAAAGTGTCTCCTAATTCAGATGTATGACC
>NW_011888913.1:418406-422228 GCF_000151845.1 Pteropus vampyrus | reverse complement strand
GTCTTTTCTTTCTTTTCTGGTTAGGTCGATATTGAAAATGGTGAAAATAAAGCATGGCGATTTTCCTCTGCTGCAGGAGCTTTCTGGTTTTATGACGTTAGAATCGGGTCTTGCACTTTCTGTACCTGCTTTAGAAAAGCTGTGTTCACACGACATGTAAAACAGATCATTTGCAGAGTGTTGTCTTTTATTTGAATTCTATTTCCCATCAGAAACTATGTTATTGCTGAACCATAAATGAGAGGAAAGGGTCCTTGATCTCGCGCTCTGATTATTTTCTATGTTTTCTTTTTATTGAGTTGATTCTAACTTATGACTCTACCTGTCACTGGATTCAAAATCAATGTTAACGACCATAATTTAGCTCGTAAATTCATTTTCGTCTGGTCAGCCACATATGATTAAATCGATATTTCAAAGGAGAGTTCATGCTCCCTGCCCTAACCCTCATTTCTTTCTTTTCTGACTTCATTCATTTCTACAGGATTTTGTTTTCAATTAGTGTTTCATATTCTCCATTGACAATATATGAACAGTCCCGAATTCTGCCAATATCTCTTTATATATAAACAGAAATTTAAAATAGATCATTTTAAAAGTGTCTCCTAATTCAGATGTATGACCTGTTGGTCATTTCTCTGAAATAACTTTTCTCTCTCTCTCTATCCCATTATTTACCAATTGTCCCTCTGCCACTAATGTCCTATACCTCCTTTTCTACCCACGAGGCAACTGATGTAGATGGATTTAGCATCCTGAAATTATAATTTATCCATTCTATATCATACTAACAATCTTCAAATAGTTTCACAGATTTCTATGGGATTCATTTCAAACATATATTCTGGGTCTATATTTCCTATTCTTCTATTATGCTCAGTTATTACAATATGATTCCTTAGAAACAAGCTGGTTTCTTTCCTATCGGCTAAAAATACCAAACCAGTTCTAATCCTTTATACTGTTTTTCTACCCAAAACGTCCTCCCATGTAACTTCCCATTTCTCATCTGCAAGAAAACTTCTTCGGATTCCTGTAATGTAAGCCATTTGCCCCATTATTTGGATGGTTACTCAGAAATTTCATCACATAGCATCATAGGCTCCTTGATATTAAAAGTCATGTCTTTATAGCTCCAGCTGTGTCTGAGATTGTCCTTCAAGTAATTAGCACTAACAGTTTGATAACTGAGCATCAACTTAACTAGTTTATGTTTGTGTATCTAATCTCCTAAACTAGATATTCATTTCCTACAGGTAAGTAGTGACAAAAACAAAATAGACTCTGAGAGGAGAAACGCATGCCTTACTTTTTCTGTAAAGTAGAATCATTCCACTTTGTATGAGAGCTGTTGTTGATTCTTAAAGTAGATTCGCTGACTCTTGTGGGACACACTTCCGTGGGAATGCCTTCCGAATGCCAAAAATAACACTTTCGCCATGTCTCTTCACCAAGATCCTTGCAGCCTAAACAGACATTTCTGAGCCTCTTATTAGATATCGGCCCATGAAAGATTCACAAGCACTGTGGAAACGCACTTGAAAATTTCCTGATATCAACGTTACTGCTCAGTATAGACTCTGGTGATATATTAAGAACTGTATTATATTAGCTTAATATGATAATAACAAAAGGCAATGCTAATACAACTTGATGAATGGACACTAAACTTCCTATATTGCATTAACAGTATCTTAAGGACACGATAAAACAATAATAATAGTGTGATGGATGAGATCCACATTCTTAGTCACACTCGTGTATAAAAAGAAAGCACTTTTATGTGTTTTACATTAAGTTGGAAACATCTCAAGCTGTCACTGAAACAAAGTGCATTTGTAATTGTTTGCCGGTTTTTTTCTCCATACACTCGTTACTTAGCATGACATTACTGTAAATAAACTTGAATTACCCGATTCCTTTTTAGGGTAGCATAGCCATACTATGTGCAGGTTAAGGCGTCTCCCTGAGCAAGATTTTAGGGAAAAGCATCCTCATACCGAGGATTGCTTTCTCCCACTGTTGAGGATCATTTGTCATCCTGAGGTCTGGACTTCAGTGGTAAGAAGGTTTCTTTGTAAATTTGAAGTCTGAAATTCTGTGACAGGAAATTCTAAGAGAAAACTTTCTTAGTACGTTCTCGTGGAGTCAAAATAAATGAAAATAAGCACCATTAGAATGATTCATCTGTCCAACTCCAAATCAGCTATTCCTTCTGACTGTCTATTAAAGCTGACAATCTCCTTCGGACTTTTAATTTCCAAAACCTCTTTTCAATCTTTCATTTAGCCCTTTTGTACTTTCCACGTACGTAAGCCATTGCTATTTTCTAGAATGGAATCTTGCAATACCTCTCATGCTGATTTCTTCCTTCTGGTTTCATTGCAAACCATCGTACTGATTTTCAGTCTCTTCATTACTCCCTTTTTATGCCCTCGAAAATACGTTCTGTATCTCCATTTTATGTCTAATTAGGCAAACATTCTTTTGCCATATTAACATTTTTAAACAGCTTAATAGAGGTATAATTTAGATAAAAAGAACTGCCCATATTACTTGTACAATTTGGTTAATTTGGATCTATACGAACACCAGTGACCATGTCAGTGCCATCAAGGTAATTGACATATCCAATACCTCCCGAAGTTTTTATGACCAACAGTGAACAAGGGTTCCAAACTCTCCACATCCTCACTGATACATTTTTTTTGTTTTGTTTTGGTTTTGATAATAGCCATCTTTACGGGAGTGGGATGACATCTTGTATTTTTGATTTGCATTTCCCTGACAATAAGATCGAGTACCTCTTCATATGCCTGGTGGCCATGAGTATGTCTTCTTTGAGGAAATGTCCATTCAAGTCTTTTGCTCACTTTTTAATTGGATAACTCGTTCTTGCTGTTGAGCGGCTTGCTGTTGAGTCCCTTATGTATTTTGAAAGTTAACCCTTTATCATATACATATAATTTGCAAATATTTGCTCTTATTCCATAGGTTCTTTTTTTTTATTCTATCGATTGTTTCCTTTGCTATGCAGAAGGTTTTTAGTCTGATGGAGTCGCACTGTGTTTGCTTTGGTCGCCTGTGCTTTCGGCGTCATAGCTAAGAAGTCATTGCCAAGGCTAAGATCTAGAAGGATTTCTGTTGTTTTCTTCTAAAAGTTTTACAGTTTTGGCATTCTCAATGTTAAAAAATGGAAACCTTTCCTTTAGGTCAGAGACAAGACAAGAATGTCCATTTTGACACAGTTCTATTCAACATAACAATGGAAGCCCTAGCCAGAACAATTAGATAAGGAAAGAAAAGAAATGCATATGGATCAGAAAGGAAGAAATAAAATGATCTGTCTGTAGTAGGCATGAACCTATATGTAGAAAAGCCTAAAGACTCCACAAAGAAAATTGTTAGAACTGATAAAGAAATTCACAAATGTTGCAGGATACAAAATAAACATATAAAAATCAGTTGTGTTTCTCTATGCCACATTGACCTTTGCATGCATGTTTGTGAGACAGTCACATTACCGCTCAAACACTTTGCAGATTCACTTGACCACCAAGTCATACTCAAACTTCAGGTGCCAAGATGTGACACCATCCACAATATTACCCAGATGATATTTACGAATATTGTTCTTTTTTTCTCTTCATGCGATATTCACTTTTAAAAACCTGTTTGCATATTTCACCGATTTTTCAATGTATCTCCTATAATTTGAAAGGCTTTCCTGGACAATTTTCACCTGTAGAATTCTACTTATCCTTCATGCCTCATTCAAATAATTAATTCTTATTCTTTCTCTTTCATAGGCTAACATATTAT
>NW_011888913.1:411690-416782 GCF_000151845.1 Pteropus vampyrus | reverse complement strand
GCCAATATGTAACCTGAATAATAAAAGAAACCTTAAAAACAACAACAACAGAACTACTGGGATCTGTGAGCTGGTTGATACTGCAGCACCACCTAGTAAAAAGAAAAAAAGAAAAAAGAAAAAAAGAAAGAAAGAAAGAAAAGAAAAGGAGTAGAGCAATAATATGTATTAAAACCAGCGTTTGTAGATGGAATCTAAGATGGTCAATGACATGAGGTCTACTCTCAAAACACTGTGGATTTACTGAATTTGCACACAGAAGTCTGGGACTAATTCATCTACCCTTGGTTAACAGATGACTAGATCGATTTAACTATTTTGTCTTCAGAAGTCAGGAAGATGTAAAATGGTTCAGAACGAGCCCAAGATCTATAGCCATGAGTCCTTATAAACTCCTCTCATTTTGCTTTGCTTGACTTCTCTGGAAAGATTATTTTAATGACATATTAATCTACTCTCGATGAACTTGGTCATGATGTAATTTTCCTCTTTCTCTTAATCTGAATATCTCTTATGGCAATAGCTTTGTTAGAAATATTTCCACATGAAAGTTATTTACTCTTGCATAATTACTCATTTAATTGTGCTTAGAATAAATTGACAATGAATTCATTGTCAGATGACACCTTATAGATTTGCTGTTACTGTGAAAATTTCCCACTCAC
Source organism: Pteropus vampyrus (assembly GCF_000151845.1). Classification (NCBI taxonomy): domain Eukaryota; kingdom Metazoa; phylum Chordata; class Mammalia; order Chiroptera; family Pteropodidae; genus Pteropus; species Pteropus vampyrus. The sequence continues at coordinate 416,117 of NW_011888913.1, read as the reverse complement.
CTTGGAGTTTAACAGCCCAGGAAGGATGGCTATGTGTTTAGATCCCAGCAACGTGTTATACTGTTTGACTTATTCTTTAGAGCTTCACATCCCTTGACAGATATTTATTAATAATGTTATACTTTAGTACATAAACTGAAAGTAAAAATCGGCAAATACATCTGTATCAAATTTTGGCATGTTATAAATGTAAGTTTAGAATATTGACCTTATTCTCTTTGCTCTTTATCCTATAATGTGTTTTGTTTCAAAGTTTTCATTTATTACATTCAGGCTTTACCTGTATGTCAAAAACTTTGCCTTTTTTAAAACATCCCCTTAATAATTCATACAATTTCTGACTAGATAACATCATTTGTGTATGTGTATGTACCTTGAGAATCTAAAGTTAAATTCAGATATTCCCATAATCTTCACTCGAATGAATAAAATATATTTAATCTAATTTTTTGAAGGAAAAAAAAAACCAAACATGAAACACAAGCATCAGAGAAAGCAGGCCCTAAATCATAACTTCATAATTTCCATTTTCACTGCTATCAAAGAAAGATCTTCGTGATCAAATGCACTTTGTTCGCAGTGACATCATACATCTGGATTTCACATGGCACCTGAGCTCAAAATTGCACAAAGTATCTTTTCGGTCTGCTCTCTCTTTCTTTGTGTCTTTGTGATAACTCTCCAAGTTGCTTTAGCAGAGCTGCAGGAGGAGAAAGAGGGAGGTAAGCTCCCTCCTGGGGGTCTGTCCTCTAAGGAAGTCATGTCATTAGCCACAGAATCTTTATTACTTCCAGCGATATGGGTGAAAACAATTCAGCTGCATTTGTTTGAAAATCAATATTTTCCCCAGTAGTCATACTATATTAATGGAAATGTTAGCTCTTCACTCATCTTTAGTCAGCCAAGAGGCCCTGATGCTGTGTGGGAAACCACTGACTTGATTTGGGGTAGAATCTGACTCCAGCTCCTGGCACAGTGTCAGGTCCTCCCTGCTGTGACCGATCTCAGCGTTTACAGGACCCGACTTCTCTCTGGCTAACTTCCTCTTCCTGCTGCGGGATGGAGCATATCTATTTCTATTTTGAAAGATCAGTAAAGCGAACCAAAAAAAAGAAGTGTGTTATTCACTAAAAAACTATGTTTCTAGACGTGTATACATTTAAAACATACATGTATGTAAATGTGCATATCGCCTGTGTACATCATCATGATCCTGTTTAACTGTGTTCTTACTTTTCTCACCCGAGTCTTCTCCCCACTTTCACAGGGACATTCTGTTCATATTCAGGATTCAGAGATTATCAAGAGAGAAACCCAAACTAGCACCGCGGACTGCCTGAAATAAATCCTTACAAATGCAATTCTGCAACACATGCAAAGCTTTTATACAGATTTACCTTTGTTTTAGGTAAAACTCAGAGCACTCTAGATGCGTTCTTTCCTGAGCCCACACACGCTTGCTTTGCTCTCTCTAAGAGCTTGTGTGAAATGACTCTGTGAGATCTCTAGTATGGTTTCCAGAATCCTCTAAGCTAGTGATGAGTCAGGATAACCCAGTGAGGTGCAGCCAAGACACACGGGGCTAGAAGCGACGACTCCACTGCTAGCTGCTCCACATGAAAACTGGGGGGCCTTGATGGCTAATGGACCTAATGCTACATGGACCTGAAGTCTCTTTCGAAACACTGACCAACTATTATAGAATGGAAAATTTATTCAGAGCTACAGCTGTGGACAGAACCTTAATTCAAACGTTCATGGATGAGACCGAAATAGAATGAATTTTTAGGTATTTTACCCCTTCCCTCCCTTGCTGTGTCTGGTGTCTCTTGGGTCACTCCCACCTCAGAAAAATCGTTGAATGTGGTCCAGATTCCTTATTTGTGGGGATAATACCAAAGTGATATCCACTCTACCTACGAAGGTCTAAAAGTGTCACCTTTTTTCTCTAGGTGCCACAGAATGGCAGACTTGGTGTCTGCTGGTGATGGAAAGTCATGGGGGGGGGGCGCGATAGGGTTATGGGTCAAGTGTCAATACTATATATGGCCTTGGTACTAATTTTCATTTTTACTGTCACCCTGAGCTTTGTCTTCTAGACAGCTGTACCATAGAGAAATTATGCTTAAACATACAACTAAAATAACTAATTCTCTTCTCTTTTTAATCCATGCTAAAATCAAGAACCCAAGATAATCAGGTCTGATATCTCTGATAAATATTTCTTGAAAGTCTTCCAGGCTAGTATAAAGGACTCACCCTTAACCCATATTACTCACTTCAGGAAGCGAGTTAGTGAGAGTAGATAATGATTTTTTAGCTGTTTGTGTTTATAAATGTATTGTTAATCTACCTCAGTGAAATGGTATCCTCCTCAATCTTATTGATAAATATCTTTAAAGAATGTTCTCTTGGTGAGGTAAACAGTAACTTTTTCACAAATGCTGTTGCTGGCAATTCAAGGGTGTACTGCTATTTATTTCCAGGTTTAAAAAGTAAAAACAAATAGATTTACTTTCTTCTGAATTGTACTCCCAAGGATTCTAAAGACCTAGGGAAAATTAAATTAGATTTCTTTTTTATTTCCCTTTTTCTGAAAGATAAAAGAAAATGATTAAAATTCAAAAAATCAAGTTGTTTGTCCTCATTAAAATATAATGATTTCCATAGAACATTTTATTCTTTTTAATTCTCAGCTGTAGTACATTATATACAAAAAATTAAGAATGACATAGAGTGTTTTATGTGTACGAACTATTTCTTCCTAAAAAAGTTCATTTTTACCTATGAAAGTTTTGATAGTCGACAGAAAGAAAATAAATGAGTTGTGGTTGTCATTACTGGCAAGAATTATTGTGGTGTGTCATAAATCTTCAGCTCACTTGAGCAAAAATTCATTCATGCACATTGTTATATAGATGAACAAAATCGTATTTTATCTTGTGCAGTCTTTCTTAAAGAAAAAGGCATAAAACTGGGGAAAATATCCTATCTTCCATGTTAATAATTGGACAATTGTAAATCTAAGTAAATTAGATTTAATTTCCATATACATGCTTTTTTAAAAAGATGGATAGATTTATGTTTCTCAATCTAACTATGTCTCTATCTGTGTATCTAAAACTAAAATTTCCTTTACGTAAACATATTCAGTGGAAATATCAACTTCCATTTCATCCATCCATTCAAGAAGGTGGTTCTAGAAATGTTATTTTTGGTGAATACTGATTACTAATATTCAGGAAAAAAAAATGTGAGTGGGGTTTTCTCTCACTTACCCATGAGAGGACAATGATGACACAGAATTTGGTGTAGAAAATGATGATTACATGGAAGAATTAATCTAATTAGAGGGAGGGCACCAAACTACTTCTTTCTCAAAGAGAAAGTTAAGTAGACTTATTATGAGGTCAAAAAATATTTGGTAAATTATAATCATTATACCTCAGTTACTAACAATGAGCCAGCCTATGGGCACAGTCTTTAAGTGGAGAATTTTGGGATCACTGGACTATTTTTTGTAGCTCTTAGTAAGGTTTTACGAGTACGTTTGGTTAACGAAAATACAATATGGTAAGTGGGAGACGAGATTGGGACAAAATTAAAGGCTAATCTCCCCCTGAGTACCTTCCATTTGGCATTCTTTCTCAGCTAAATAAAAATGGTCTGAGGAGATTCTTTTTCACAGGAATATTCATTATTTCAGTCCATTAGGAGTATCTTCTAAATTGAAGATATGTACTTCAGATCAGGGGTTGGGAAAATAGAGCCTATAGGCCAAATATGGCCTGTCTTCTGTTTTTGTAAATAAGGTTTTATTGGAACACAGCCATACAAATTCAGTTCCTGATTGTCTATGGTTGCTTGCATGCTGCATGTCAGAGTTAGGTTGTAATGACAGACGTCTTATCGTCCACAAGCCTAAGAATACTAACTATCAGGCCTTTATAGAAAAAAAAGAAGAACGCAAACTTCTGCTACAGATCTGTGAATGTTATGTATTCTTTTCCTTTTTCTATTTTCCGAATGGAAGTTCCTATTATAATTGTGTCAGCCATTACTATCAAACAAACCACTTCGAATTCAGTGGCTTAAAATAATAATTATTGTCATCGTTTACGATTTTTCATTTCAAGTTATTTTTTCTGTCGTCAGGAGAACTGAAGTAAGCACATGAAGTCAGCTGTGGGCCGAGTGGGTGGCTTTTCATGTCTAAGAGGTCAAGGGCCAGTTATTTTTCTGTGAAGCACTAGACAGTAGGAGGTTTGGGCTTTGTATGCCATGTATGCTATCTATTGCATATAGTCTTTTCATTTTTATCAGCCTTTACAAATGTAGAAAACATTTGTAGGTTTAGGAGTGTATAAAACCAGACTGTGGGCAGAACTTGGCCCACTGGGTGGTGGTTAGCTGACCCCAGTTTTAGA
>NW_011888913.1:404136-410665 GCF_000151845.1 Pteropus vampyrus | reverse complement strand
AGGTTAAAAATAATCTGAGGCTTGATGATATCATTGAGCTATGCAGATATACAGATATTTCACTCTGTTCTTCTGTAAATTTACAATAATACATTTTCTGTTAATTGTTTCATATTAGAATTCAAAAGCATTCTAACTCAATCACCTTACTCAAAGCAGAGAAAACAAAAACAGCAACCACAACAAAAACTGGATGTAAAGGGAATCTCTTCTGAGAGTAGCAGACACCCAAAAGAGGAGTGGGACCTTAAAAAGTTATAGGGGTGTAAGAATACATCCCTTTCTTGGTTGACCTTGGAGAAGGGTGGGTGAAGAGATACAGAGATGAGGCTAGAAAGGATTCTAATTCATGACATCACCCATGACAATCAGGACCCATATACACTTATGATAAATGGTGTTTGTGCCTCAATAGCTGTATGGAAGGATGGAGGGTGCACCTTGCATGCCCCTAGTCCTACAGGGACACGAATGTGCACAGCAATTTGGGAATAAGGCAGCTTTCATACTTGTAACAAGATCCTAGTCAAAATCAGACCATCTGAAGATGTAACTTGATGATGAACGACATAATGGGCCAAGGGCTCCTTAAATCCTCACTATGCAAGGTCAGGGTTAAGGTGAGGTTACAGTTTCATGTGAAAGTCAAGGATGCCCAGCTGGTAAGACAGGAAGATTGCAGGGTCTAGTCACCAAGGAGAGCCTTGAAGGTGGTTCAGATAGAGAGCACACACAGTAAGAGGCTGCCTACTATTGGTACAGGTGAATGTCACTATCTCCCTGAATTAATAACCCACATTTTAAAGACTGATGAATAATGGAGGAATGCCACAAATATATCAGAAGGTCAGGGTATTATCACCCTGAAATAGGATGAAAATACTTCAATATGGGATTGAAAATGCTCCTCGAATTTAAACGCATTGTATATTGTAGTTTTCAATATTTTTGGCACCACAGTATGTATTTTTATGGACATTTCTATATTTCCTAATTTCCACACTACACGGTACCTATGAGAACAGAAATCTATTTCCCATGTAAGAAAAGGAGACTGCCAGGTCCTTAAAGAAACTTGTTATGAAGGGGCCAATTTCCACATCACTTCCCAAGGAAGGAAGAGAATCAGAACTCAGTTCTACAAAGAACTTATTCATAAGAAGTGTAAAAATGATATGTAAATAACAAGGTCAATATCTGAGTTTTTTCATGTTGGAAAAAGAAAAACGTTTCAAAATGCATTAATTATAGTATCACCAAAATACTAAAGAAATAGAAAAGCAAAAGGACATTCGTGGAGAAAACCAGTTGCATCTAGGCAGTACAGTGTAATATAAAAATGAAAAATGTAGAAAGCATGGAGCTCCAGGAAAAAGTAGCAATGTCTAAAATCAATAAGTGCTTGCCACATTATAACGAGAATATCGTATTGATTTTTCAAACTTTAGTCTTTGTTCATTTGGAAACTTGACGTTCCATGTATATCTATAGACCTTTATTAATATCTATGGTATGAAATAGTCAACTGTCCAGATATCCAACTAAATGATTTGAAACTGTAATGATCAGCTATATGCCAAACTTGTAGTATATGTAACAATGGGTTTTTCTCAGAGAGTTGCTATGAAATCTTCATATTATGATGTATTTTGTCACCGGTAGAATACACTCGCGCCTTAATACTACTCAGAATTTTAAAACACGATCGAATTTGTTTTCAAGGAAACTTTGACATAAGCATAGACCTTTGTAAAATATTTCAGTTAAAGATCACTTAGGACATAATTTGCTATCGCGAATATCTGTTCACATTTAATAGGGTATTTTGAGAACTGAGTGTCTCTCTTTACATGGTCATACAAAACTAGCAGTTTCTTTAAAAAACTGAAAGCATGATTAAGAAAAAAGTTAACTTAAAAACTTATATGAACCATTAGGGCAAGTCAAAAATAATTCCTCCTATATAATTTTGTTTAGAAGTCACTTTGAATAAAATTGAAAAAAATCAGTTACTACAACTGTGCTGTGGTATTGTGGATAAACATTATATAACTGTTAAAAATAGCTATCTAGAATTCAATAGGTATCTAACATTCATTCACACTTATTTTTCTTTTTAATTAGATAAGTCACCTATTTGTACTGTAACAACTTGAAAGATAAATTAGAAAAATGCACTAAATAAACATTAGCTGAAGTATTATATCCTAGAAATAATGCTATTACTTGTCAATGTTTATAGATGTTTTCCTAGATATATACACATGCATAAATCCATATGATTTAATGATAGAAATATGATCTTAAAAGGATCGATTTATCTCTATCTATATCACAAATGATAAAATTGATACTGTAGAAGGTAAGAAAGGCAACATGCTTTTGTTTCCTCTCCTATTTATATTATCACTGAAAGAATAAAAATAATATGTTAAAAGAACAGAATAATATTAATAGGATTATTTTACATCATTTATTATTGACTTTTCCAAGAAAATTTTATCATTTGCATTATGGTACATTTAAGCAAACAGAAGTACTTAAACTAATTTTGAATATTACTAGTTCTTGATCCTTTAAAAATGTTATGACTTCCTTTTCATAAATTCCTTATTTTGATTCACCTCTCAGAAGTCTAGCATTAGATCTTCAAGTAATGTTTTATAATCCTGTCATCTAAGCACATCTGGAATCAGTAAATAATTCTAGTGGCATCACTCGATGTGTGTGGCTACATATGCATACGTATATGTATGTAGTATTTTATCCTTTTCAAAGTTACAGAAAATTATCTTCCCTTATTCCCATTCATAGTTAACTTTTTCTTTTTCAAGTTACTTACTCGTAAGTTTGTTTCTTCTTTTTATCCCCGCACCATAACTTTGTCAAAAGGCCACTTTTGAAATCTGCGTTCTTTGTGTTTATTTGCCTAGTACCCTGGAATTCTCTTAAGTTTGTAAACCAAAGGGAATTTTTCTTTCCATATATATTTTTTTTCTCCTAACCTTAACCCTAACCCTAACCCTAACTCTAACCCTATCCATATATTTTGTCAGCTTATTTTATATTATGTTTCATCTGTAATAGCAGTGATTAGTGGAATGAATCCAATATTGTGTCAGGGATCGTTTTCACCTCTATTACGTAACATGAATTCGTGCCTAATCGCCATATCTAATCCTGTACCAAATGTATCATGCCAACCTTATTTCCTTTGCTTGTCTGTAACCTCCCACAGTGACAATGAGACACCTGACTCTCATCTTCTGTCTTTCACTTACTTAATTCTCTAACTCCAGGCAATGTGTATACGGATTCAGAATTAACACACACTCCTGCAGCAACAACATCACCTACTGAGTACTGCGCTTCCGTACAATGCCTTTTGCCTTCTGTCTTACAAAATCTACTCGTTTCCAAAGTTACTTGTCATCAATTTTCCCTCACCCCCTACAAAGACATAATTTAATATGTTTGTAACACATTTAAATTACGCTCCACAGTCTTCATTTGATCCTATGGTGCCCCAGCCTCTTAAATGCTGGTATTTGCATACTTTTAGATTTGCTCTTTATGCATAAAACGTATCTATGTCAAAATGCATAAAACTTATCTATTGGGAAATAATAATAAAATTGAATATGAAATCTTAACTCCCTTATCCAAATTACAGCTATACTAGGAATATAAAATCAAACAAATCGTTATTTGTCTCAGGAGATTCTCTGTTATTTATCTTACATACATAAATATAATAAAATATAACTTTAAAATGTTTTTAAAGTTCTAAAAGTGATAGAAAATACTTGAGAAGAATAATTAAAAATCTTGCTTGAATGTCTTTGTGTTTTCTCTTGAGTCTGAAAAATAAAGGTCTTTTTAAAAATTGAATCCAACGCACCAGTACAAGTTTGTCTGAATCGCCACACTCTAAGTAAAAAAAAAATCCATATTTAAATTGACATCAGTTTTATAGACACATCCTGATGATTATTAATATCTCAAAAGAAGAAATTTATAGTAGAAGAAAGTTAGTTTCTTCTAAAATATCACAAATAAAATAAGGTATTATATTCATTAAAATAAATGCAGTATATTTATAAATAAAAGTCATTTCATAGCGCTATATTTGTTCAACTAATTTTTCAGAAGTAAAATTGATCCTGGCATTTACATTTAGAGTTATTGGCATTATGTCATAGAATAATAATGCCTTAAAAGATGAATCACACACCATTTTTCTGCCGTGCTTATTGATTATCCTTCAGCATATAAAGAGCTTGTAAGGTTAAAAAGCGTTTAAAGATTTATTACTGGTATTGATCTACTTTTTTTGTAGTGTTGAAAGCAAATATAAATCTGGTTCCAGCAAAATATACAGTAAACATAACTGTTTAAATTCCAGAATTTAGCAGTTCAAGGAGTCTTTTTATGATGCAAATAAAATGTACTGTTTCTACTTGTTAGAGCTACAGGTTCTTTATTATTCATTATTGAGATTTGTCACTTTTTTGGCAGTTATTAATTGAGCAAAAATTAGTCAAATTTCATTTGCAGCCCATGAATTGCTCCCTTGATGCTGGATATATGATTCTTAATTCATCTCAAGTCCCCCAAAACATGATATGGATAATCTAGAATATGAATTGACACACTCGCTGTCTCTACCTCTTCTATATCTGTCTATGTTTCTGTTTTTTTGATTTTGTCTGAATCTCTATCTCTATATGATTATTCAGTAAAAATTCAATATTAGATATATGCCTATCATATTTATCCTATTTTATCTGTTAAAGTGCTACAGATTTTAATGCAGTATATTAAATCTATCTTTCTATATTTCTTGCTTATATTTTTATGTGAACTTTAAATGAGACCACAGTCATCACTTGAAATTAGATGAGCTAAGAGAACTTAAATGTGATTCCTCCATTAATTCTGCATAAAAGACAAGTGGAAGACACATAGTTTGTCACATTAGCACATTTAAGGCACGGCTACTAGTCAAGCCTTCAGGTTTTAGTTGTGTTTCATTTTGAATGTATAGTTCTCATACTGCACACATTAAATAGGCAAGACATAGTGTTTTAATCAGGAAACCAAACAGTTTCTCCAGGTAATTTCTAGTTGTTATTGAATCATGTTCTATAAGAAAACTCGTGTAAGGACAAAAGCACATCTGTACCAACACGATTGGCGATTGTTTCCCACACTCGTAATATCTAATCTGCTAAGCGTTAATGACCTTCTACGGCTGACATCCATATTTCTATTAAACATGGTCATATCATAATCATGAATAAATGGTGTTTATTATACACTTTCACATAACAAATGCATGATATATAAAAAGAGCAAAACTTCTAAATTGTCTAAACTCAATTAACAGAAAGAACAGAGAATATATTTCCAATTTCTTTTATGTCAAAGTATAGCCAGCAGAAAAACTAGAATATTGCTAAAGAGCTGTCATGACATGTCACCTGGAAGGATTACTAATCAAAACGGACATCCCTCTATTCAGAAATTGACATGGGTAGGAAAGAAACAGCAGTATTTTAAGATCATTTTTAAAAATGCTATACCATGTAAGATCGCTACTTTTTTAACTCTGAAAATAGACCTTCCACCTCTGACATTTTTTTATATTCTTTAAAAGGTCAGATAAATGTCATTTCATATTTCAGACTAAGTGCAGGCTGCTAGTTGGATCAGAACTATGATTTCATTGCGCCCCACTTAGCCGGTGCTCGCATGCCTCAGCTCCCTCACACTCATCGGGCTGTGTGGTCTCCAGGCTGCCGTGTGCCTTCCTCGTCCATCGGGTTCGAGTCCAGCCCTTCTGTGTTTCTCCCAAGACCACTTCACGACACGCAATTAGATGCATCGGAAAACACGCACCTTGTCATTCCGCCTCACGCATCTTTGCGGTGGCCAACTATTTTCATTTCCTTTCTCCCTGCTTCTCAAATGCCAGAATTTGTGACAATATGCTCCTCCCCCCCATTTTTAACTACAAAATAATACACCCTAAAACATTAGTCCCACACTAACTGGCTCGACACCTGATATCCTACAACTCTTTTATTTCTTTTATTTATTTCTAATAAATCCTCATTCTTATTTTCTAGTGTCCCACTGCCAAATCCCCTCAGGTCTGTTAAGCCTTGAGGACCAGGTTTGCGTTCTTTTCTCCTTTTCAAGTGTCATTTCTCCAAACTTCCTGAGAAGGTCAAGGACATTCAACGTTCTCTCACTCAATTTTGATTATAACTCTTATATTATGTTTTTGTGAAGGAAAAGAAGGAGGAGGGGGAGGACAGAAAGGAGGAGGAATAAAATTTTATGTAATATATGTCATACAGTAAACACACACACACACGCACGCACACACACACACATACACGCACACACACACACATCCCACTTCCATTTCCAAAGAGAAGTTCTTCAGCTGAGCGGGTCCGTCCCTCTCAAACGCCCCGAACGGTGCTCATTATTTCTCCTTTTTCACGTACTTTCCCTTCTT
>NW_011888913.1:377020-402306 GCF_000151845.1 Pteropus vampyrus | reverse complement strand
TATGGTAAAAAATAACCTTTAAACATTTTCCTGATATATAAGACTACTTGTAATGTTTTATTTCAAGGTCATTGCACTGGAAATACTGTAGAATTCAAAGAACGGTGTGCACACCTCTGTCTCTCCGTGTACCGTACCTGGATTGAGAACCTTAACTTCAAAATCAATAAGGAGGGAGAGGTTTGTATCTCACATCACTGTCCTTCACTTCGTTCAGTGATACCTTATAAAGCATGGCAATTATGCACTATTTCCATGTACAAACAAACTGTGCACAAACAATGGAGCTATTATTCGTGCTGCAGTAAAATTACATACAATAAAAACGTGATTGATGTGACGCCGTGCCCTGCAGAGGAAAAGTATATTTGAAACTATATGTCCTCCTAATGTACACACAGCATCCTACAGTCATAGTTATCTGAAGAACTTCTATTGCTATAGACAGATTAAGTTCTAAGTACACACTCATTAAATGGTTGCTACATTCCACTGAAGTCTAATATAAGTAGTATTACAAAATGCCTATTGCACATGTTATTCTGTCATAATTAGTGCAATAACTTCATAAATATTAGTGCACTTTAATTAATTGTGTCAATTTAAATGGTGACATCTGCAAAAGACAGTCCAATATATCTAAGGAGGATATGTCATAACTTTTCTTCTGACATACACAGAAAAATAGGTCTTGCCTTGAGCTACTGATAAAATTAGCACCTTAATGAAAGTGAGAGGGAAAAAAAATCCCTTTTCCTAGACTTCTTAGAAGGAATAAATAAAATTTCCATTTAAAACCAAAACTATGGAGAAGTGCTTTCATAAGATTCCAAATTTCGGTCTTCTGACAGTTCCTTATCCTGTGTATTACAGAAAGTTTATTCTCTAATATATCTATGGAAATTAGGAATCTGAAGGAAGAAATTGTAGCAAGACTAGTAACTCATAGATGAATCGACATCCCAACACCAGCAAACGCTAAGCATACCAAAGCAGTAGTGTCTGGAACATTTTTTGTCTTCAAAATGAAGCCGCGTGCACCCACGGGAGACTGTGGCAGGCTAAACAGTGGCCCCTCCCAAAGATGTCCATCTCTGAGACCCTGAAGTGTTCTACCTAACATGGTCAAAGCGACTTCACAGAGGTGATTGAGTTTAAGGATCTTGAGTCTGGGTGAAAATCCTCAATATCTGGTAACCTTAATATAATCACAGGGTGTTTGAAGAGGGAAGATTTGTGATCATGGAATTGGAAGTCGTAGTCAGAGAGATTGCTATCTGAAGATGCTGCGCTGTTGGCTTGAAGATGGAGCAGAAGTCCAGAGCCAAGGAATGCGGGAGGCCATGAGAAGGTGGAAAAGACAGGATGGGGACCCTCCCAAGAGTCCCCAGGAGGGAATGCAGCCCTGTGACACTGTGAGGTTAGCTCAGAGATGCTCCGTCAAAATTCTAGCCTCTGGAACTATAAGAAGTGTCTGCTGTTGGAAGCTACTAAATATGTGGAAATCTGTGACAGCAGCTATGGGAAAAGAATACAAACGTTCTCAGTAGACCGCTGCCTGAAAGGTAAAATTTGGTGTGAATAAAAAAGCTCAACTTCTTTCTTAATTTATATCAAACATGCAGTCTCCGGGAGTGCACGATTTCCTGAGGTCGTCGTTGTGGTTATTTGCCACTGCCTGGGACATACTTACTCTAATATAGAAAGGTCGAGGCAAATATCACTAGCACTTTTCTTATTGGTTTAATTTTAATATGTTACTGATGCACGATCCATTATACATACTTTCTAAGATTTTGAAATGGTGTAGAGAAACAGTATTCTGTAGTTATAAGATGAAGATAAATATGTCCTTTTCTCATAAAATATTCTATTAAATGTGACTTGATTTCTACTGTAAGTGCCTTATTGTTCTACATGGTAGCAGAACATTCGAGAATCGTGTTTAACGAAAAAGTGCTGTCTGGAGAGTTTAGAAGATCTGTTTTTTGTTTTGATTCTGACTGATACTGACCGCACAATCTCTGAATACTGACTTCCATTTAGAAATCTCAGTGTCCTCACCTGCCACATCGGAAGACAAAAGGCAAGGCTAACAGACCTGAACAGAGCTCTGGGGCTCTAACTTTTATTTCCGTCCAGTTGAGTGCACTAGTTTTATACACGAGAGAGTGTGGGAGATTTAGCCATTAGCCTGTCGATTGAGCCCAACCGAACAGCAGGATAAACTCCACACTATTTTGCTTGGCCCCCAAACTTCTAACATTTTTGTAATATAACCATCACTGATTTTTCATTTTCAGATTGCTTACATGATCATCTTTCCAGTAGTAGAATTATATCGCAATTACTTGAGAGAGCGGTCAGAAAATCAAGAAAAATAAAACTTTGAGATCCATTCCTCTGCTCTCCCTCACGTCAATGCTTATGCCTTAGATTCCTGCCCCCCAGAGCCGGATGGAATATACTGAGCTCCACAAATTATTAAAAACATTAGTTAAATGATAGCCATCATATCTTTTCAGTTTTACAATGTATATGCAGAGAAATGTGAGATGCAGACAGAAAAAATATGTCTAGTTTCGACATTGGTGTGGGAAAACTTAGGGAAAATAATAAAAAATATAATTCTATTTGGTTGTTCAGAAAACTTGGACTTATGTTTCAGAAACAAGCTTTTGGGCCAAATTAGTAAGACATAAGATCAGGAGACAATATTTTCTTTTATAAAATTTTGTCATTATATCCAAAACTTATTGAATGATATATTTCTTGTATCATTAATATTCATTTTACTATGTTTATGTTATGAAAATACTAAATGTTATGGCAGAGAAATTGAGTAATAAATATATTATCATACCCCCAAATTAATTTTCGGATTGTATATTTGTTTATTTCTTTGATTTTTTAATTCAAAAATTGATTTCTACATTTGAAGTGAAATATTTTAACGTAGAGTACCTTTTATTTAAAAGTCACAACCTATTATACGGATTTCTGTATTTTTAGAGGATTGAGCATGTATGTATGCATTCTGATTTCCCTAAACAATAAAAAAATCAACATTTAATATTCTCAATATGGTCCATATTCGATCAAGGGATTACTGTTAAGAACTATCAATAATATTACACAAAATAATTTTGAAAATCTTATGTATTGAATGTGATTTATTTATAAATGCTTATAAATAAGTGGCTTGAGAAGGTATTGAATCAAATGGCTTGTCAAGACACTAACTCTTATTTTGAGAAAAACTTTCGCTTAGAAAATGAATAGGAGTCAAAGAAGAAAAACAGACATTTCTCTCTATATAAATTGTCCCTCTTAACTAAGGGACATTACTTACAAACCTATAACAAGACAGATAAACTATTTTTGTTGTCTCTCAAGTAAAAAATGAAAAGAATGCTAAATAAATAATGTAGCAAAATTATTCTTTTTCTAATCATACCACTATTAGTTTCCATGAAACTCAGAACGAGAAATTATACATTTGACTTTTTTAATCCTTAAAAGAACACGTTTAAAATACCACTTATTGCTCATTAATAATATTCGGAAGTGACAGATAAAATGTGTGTATATTCCCCAGAAGGATTTTGCTCTTTTGTGGTAAAGGTTCTGAATATTTGTGCACTGAAACTCCACAAAGCTTCATCCGCTTTGGGAGTGAAGGACACGCTGTTCATTTTAGCCATCAGTTTTCAAAGCGAATCACTGTACTTCTTTACGTCAACATTTTAATAACACACAGCATTCTGCATCCCACGCTGTCACATAAGCTTTGTTCTCTCACTCTAAAAGAACCATTTATATGATACATTTACTATCGCCTTACTCAGTCAATACACAGATGTAACTGTACTTCTCATTTACGCATAAATGTATGAACACGGATGCTTGGCTTTTGACATAGACATACATGCGTTCTTGAATGATTACAGATGTGGCTGAGACCCTTTCATTCCCCTTGGAGCCAGCAGTGCATCCCACAGACTTGCAGTTGTCAGTTTTTATGTTTCTGTGACTGTCATGACAACTGGTAGGTGCACCAGTGCTGTGGATCCAGGTGTCACAGACCTGACAGGCTGGGAGCCATCCTCACACGGTAACTCTGGGAAGCTGGTATAGAAATACCTCAGCCCTCTGGCCCCTTGAGTGAAATAATTCAGAAGTCTGTTTTAGACACATCTCAGAATACCCCACAGTATTAAGTTGCAAGCATCCACGGTGATACCTGGCTTCATAAAACCCCATTTAATCTGTCATCCCCTGTACCACTTCCTACCACTCCCCACCCCGTCCCTGCCCCTCCCAGATGCCTCGATGGCTCAGAGTTGGCTGCTGGGAGAGACAAATGCAACAGATGGAGTGTATTTTTTTTATTATGCTTCATGAATAGGAGACACTCCTTAAACAGAAGTAAATAGCTATCTACATGTTGTTTCATACATCTTCTGAGTATATATATATACACACACACACGTGTGTTAATCACAGATATTATATATCATATATATACATATATCTTCCAGATTTCTAATTTAATGGCATCTTTCCCTTCTTTCCCATTCCCACAAGTTTCCATCTCTATGTGCCTGACTTCTTTTCTTCTTTCTCCTACTCAGAGGAAAAGGTATGTGTGTATAAATATTATTAAAACATATATTCATGTATATATACACACGCTCTCCTGCATGGAACATTCATTACTTGTAATACATATAATCTAGTCTAGTTGAAATATAGAGAAGTATATGTGTGCGTATACCTGTATCTATTTATTATGTTTAAATAGGTGTAAATAATCTATGTTCATCATGACAGGTCATATAAGTTTTTTTTTAAAATATGTTTAATGTCATTTAAGCCTAAGGAAATAATTGTGAATTTTTGTCATTTGAGTTTATGCTTGCTAAGGTATAACCAGTTACTCACAAAGCTTTGGGAAATAAGTTGTAAAAACAAAAACTTCACAATTCACATGCTTTAAAAGATAAAATAGTTGATACTTTTAAGACCATGCATTTTTTATAAATGACTCGACCACAGCATTAGTTTTAAACACAAAGGAATCATATTTTTCAATAAGTAAGATTGTTTTAATATAGTTATATTTGTTGGCATTGAAATATTCTCTGGACAAAATGCATATTTCTATTTCTTCGATAAATTGATATGGAATAAAATACCTTCATATTTTCTTAAAATGTGTGTTTATTTGTAATTTTACAATTAAAATGATTAAATTCAAATACTTAAATCATTCTATCTTTATTTTCTCAACATTCAAACATATGTTTCTTTATGATCAAGTTAAATGGGAAAAAAAATAATCTTGCGATAAAAGAAGTTACATGGTTATAACCAAACATCTGTTTGCTCTTTCTCAGAAATTTTGTTATGTTTATATGGACTTACATGAAGTATTATTTAAATCGTGGCTTTATTTTTTGTTTCTTTAAATGTTGAAATGAATTCGTACGTAAAATGCAGAGAGCTTGGCCTATTAGATAAGTTACTGTCCCCAAACTTAGTAATTTAAAATTCCAAAAAGCAGGGAAGACTATTGAGCAAATATAATATTTTAAACTATAAAGAATCTTCACATACATACACATTATATATATTATTATATATATATAATATATATTATATTATAATATATATAATATATATATGTGTATATATATATATATATACACACACACATATATATATATGGTCTTATCTTTTATGTAAAAGTATGTTGTAAAAGTATGTTGTAAAAGTATGTTGTCATAAAAGTATGTTGTAATTGTAAAAGTATGTTGTCATAAAAGATAAGGCCATATATATATTTATATATATATGACCATGTGTGTGTGTGTGTGTGTATATATATATATATATATATATAGTCTTATCTTTTATATATATGACTATATATATATATATATATATATATATATATATATGGTCTTATCTTTTATGACAACACACTTTTACAATGATCTTTCTCTAGACCTGTGGTAATTGATATTCTTATGCTTAGTAAGCATCACAGAACATTTTAAATTCTCTTGTTCAAAAGCAAATCGAAATACATCAGCCCCACAATGACACAGGTCACGAGGAGAGATGACACACATGTACAAGAGGCCTGCCAGCTGGACCTGCGTCCTCTCCTTCAGTTCACCACCGCGAAGTAGATTAACCCTGGAGGAAATGCTCGCTCCATTATTCAAACACAAAACTGCCTGGGAGATTTGGACTGTGCAGGACGCCGGGGAGGTCCTGTATCTCTGTCTATAGAGTCACATTCTCCTAGTCTGATATCACTTTAGTTCATGCAAAATAATCTGAAAATGTCAAAAAATTGCTGGTTTCAAATGTTTCTTTGCCAGCTTTTAAACCCTTGGAAGTCTGCATATAAGCAGCTTTCAAATTTTGCAATTTTCATGAGTTTAAGAACACTGAAAAGAACATTTAAACTAACTCTCTCTCTCTCTCTCTCTCTCGCTCTCTCTCTCTCTCTCTCTTTCGCACACACACACACACACACACACACGCACACACAAAATACACGAAGAAAAAAATGAATCACTTTTTCTGTACCTAGAGGAAATAGGCTATTTTGTGTTTCCTGGGGATTTCAAATGAATAGTGTCAACCTCAAACTCTTTCCGCATATTATAACCATCACTGTCTTTGCAAACTTATTAGAGAATGATCTAAGGCAATTTATGTTCATTCAGAGTGTTGGTGATGATTGCTGAGCCTGGCGAAGGTATTCTTCAACAAAAACTGAATAAAAGTGTTATTTTGCCTATCTCTAGAAAATATGTGTTAATATATGGCTTTTCAGTCATTGG
Organism: Pteropus vampyrus; assembly: GCF_000151845.1. Taxonomy (NCBI): domain Eukaryota; kingdom Metazoa; phylum Chordata; class Mammalia; order Chiroptera; family Pteropodidae; genus Pteropus; species Pteropus vampyrus. Next base: position 395,446 of record NW_011888913.1, on the reverse strand, counting down.
GAGGAAATTGCACGCGATTGGAGATGAAGAGGAATGAGAACTGTGGATATTATAAATCCCTCCCACTCTCCCTTGGGGGTCAGTCCTGACAGTGACTGCATTGTCTCACTGAACCCCTGTCCCCCACAGCTGTCCTCCTCCAGTTCCTGGGGCTCCCAGCTCTGGTCCTGTCACACCAAGGCACGTTCACTGCTTCTGTTGCTAGACCCTGAGTCCTTAGCTAAACCGTAATATTTCCCTTATCCCTTAAAATAATCCCTTTTTAAAAAACTCTCTTCAATTACTCCTTTAGGAAATTATCCATTCACTTCCTGCCAAGAACATCATAATACACATTACATTACGGGGTTCTATATATGGCATCACAGAAAAGCACTCAAACCTAGAAAAAATATGAAATCCTCTAAGCTAGGAATATTGAGTTCTATTTTCTTAAAAAATATTTAATAAAACTAAAAGTTACCAATGATGTTACACACTCAGACTCAGAATTTCTGTTTGTTGACACAGGCATAATTTAATCACATAACAACCATCCAATACTTTTTTGCTATCCTAGAAGCAAAAACTCAGGTGAGGAATGGAAGAACCTATTTTCTAAAGAATACATTATTCATTTCTTGTAATATAACTTGAGATTTTGGAGTTGAGTGTCTTGACCTTCAGCTACCTAAACCAAAGAACTATATTTTTATTGCTTCGGTTTAAAAAAAAAAAAGTGTTATTGTTGTCTTTCTCTTTGACATGGTAAGACATGACTACAGGTCACTGCCTGTAACAAATGACAATAAATTATAAATCTGAGTTCTACTGCCAAGGCTCACAGTAACCATTGTTAAACTACAATGCTTAAACTTGCATTTAATTTGTCATCACTCTCCCTGGCGACAAGGCTACTTTGCCCAGAAAACAGAAATGTAGGGACACAGTTGAACAAAAACTTAGCAATAAATATTCTCTTCAAAATGCTTAATGAAATCTTAAATAATAAATTGTATAATAGTTCTTCTCCAGGGTATATATGTTATAGTATTTTTTTTAATAGAGTATAGGTACTAATTAGAATTTCAAGATTATGAGAAATAGAACTGTGCAATTTCACACATACTAATTAAATACACATATTTTGTTAAATTTTTCTAACTTAATTGGAATCGAACAGATGATATATCATTTTTATTGAAAACAAAGACTCATGAATTTCCTCTAAATTTATAGCTGAAAAATTTAGCTAAAAATTTCAAGTCCGTTTTCTCGTGATTCATCATGTTTCTGCCATTACAGACTGTATATAATTAAAGTTATTATGATTGTCTTAATAAATTAGTTGATTTGTTAGAATACATGATGAATTAAATATATCTATTAATCAATCAAATTTTGGCATTATGTAGAGGCAGTTTAATTTGCCTGGTGCAGGAGATCTAAGTGGGAAAATATAAAAATGTCTTCTGTGAGAATTCAAAGCCCAAGCCAGCCAAGTGGCCGAAATTATGGAACCACGTGTCCCATTTTTTAGGGACAATCTTCCACAGGGGTTTAAAGATAGTTTAAACACATATTTTAGTGAATGTTTATAAAAATTTTTAAATGTTATTTCACTTTTGTTAACTATATTCTTCTTCTAGTCATTATAAAAAAAAAAACATTTGCAGATAATATTAAATCAGAAATACCTGGAAAACTCAAGTGGCCATCTAGAGCTACTGACTCCAACTTATTTTATTCTATTAACATATAATTTTTGAAAAAAATTATGTAAAGCCTCAAAAGTTTATATTAGAAACCTACACTTTTCATTCAAATTTAGTTAAAAGGGTCATATTATGTAATTGCTGAATATAATAAATGAGGGCATATTTAAATAAAATAATGCAACATTCTTCTTATTCTATCGAACTAGATTTTCCATATACAACAGCAGTTTGATCACCACCACCATTCATTATAAATTTACACACAGACACACACATCATGATTGATAGTCAGACTATTAAATTAATCCATCTTCTGTTTCAACTTCTATGCACATTTAATACGCACCCCCCCCATATATATCACACATTTTGGTAGATAATTATGAAACATAAAAAAATGAATTTTATTAGAAATGCATTTCTCAATGAGACAGATGGGTTTTGGGTTTCTCTTGTTTGTTTTGTCTCTATTTACTACTGTGAGAATGAGAAAGGTCTCAGCACCAACTGTATGTTGTTTTGAATGTTGAGAAAAATTATATGAATAAGTATATTAGAATAGAAAGATTATTTTATATGAATGAGTATATGAGAATAGAAAAACTATTATACAGCAATATAACTTTATTTTTAAATTCTTTTTAGTTTATCTAACTAAATTGCCTAGCATTATCAGACTGTGGATGAATCATTCAAATGAGCCTTCACTATTATTAAAAGCAAAGCATTTTAAAGCATTATATTTGCAATAGGATTTGTTACATTGTCACTAGAGTATTTTCCTTCATATTCTGGGAAATCTATCTAATAGGTTTTTCTCAAAATTATCAAATTATTACTAATTTTACCTTTACTATGTTACTTAGAAACACTCATTTATCCCAATATACTCAGAACTAGAAGAGAGCGTAGAAATAGTGTTCATTTTCCATTATTGGTAAAATGTTTCTATCTTTCCATGAGCTTTAAATACATCTTCTGTACTCCATCGAGATTGTTTGTGGATGAGTGGCAACTTTGAAGAGATCAGTATTTCCAGTTGTCCTCTGAGTCTCCAGACGTTTCCAAACCCTAGGTGAATACACCATAAGGTGCGTCAGGTTGGCTGGGGAACATGCCTGACTAATTTACAGAAGGAGAAAGATGCTCATGAAGAAGGGAGTAAGGAAACAGAACTAGCACGATGCCTGCGACAGGTGTTAATTTCTAGGCAGTCCAGTTTTAAGAAATGGTGTTAATGGAAAATGAAAGTTTGTACAGTGACCCTTAAAACCACAGTTTGTGTACCCTGGAGAGCGTTCTTGGATATCAGAGTTATATATAGCCCAGTCAGAGCTTGAAAAGCTACTATTTCTATAAACAGGATACAACAGGAATAAACAGGAGCTGATTTATTGAATCTTCCTAAACCACCACACATGCACGGTTGATATCAAGATTGGATCATTCTCATCTTGCTCCTTTCAAGTCCCTGAGTAACTGGACCAGCCGTTCAGCATTGCCCATGCAAAACGGATGAGCTGGTCCGCTGCCTGAACCTCTGCTCAGGTTGAGGGTTATGTATGGTTCACCTCTGCCTTTCAGAATCGCCCCTGCATGATCTGCCTTCCAACAGCAACTTTTGGTGTTTCTTAATGTATTAAGACACCATCTCTGTGAACCATCACGTTGGAACCACTGTGAGACGGATGGGTGACTATGTCCCTTACAGAGACCCAGACGCCAAGTCCACGTGACCACCTAACCCTAGTTTGCCCCTCTTCATTCTGCCCCTAACAGAAGGTCGTAGATACTTTGTGTCTGTAGAGATCAGTGTCGGCTCCTGTCTTGCATATAACGGTGCTCAAAATATGTGCGTATTTAACTGGACTTTAGGTGGTAAACACACAATAGAATATACAGATGTCAAATTATAATGTACACCTGAAAATTATATGATTGTATTAACCAAGGTTACCCCAAAAAACTTAATTAAAAAAAGTGTCTATTTTACTTTCCCCAATGCACACTTATAAGGTTCAAAGGTCATAGAGCCCTTTGGAGAAAGACTTGGGTGATCACCTCCACACTCACCTCCTGTGGCATTGGAAGGTGAGCTTAAATCCATTCACCTCTCTCCAATCAATTAACTCTACTCACTCTCAGATTTTTCCTAACCCAATTCCAGCCCAGAAAATGCCTGCCTGCCTAAGCCCCGCCTCTTCCCCATCATGCCCCGCATTTTTCCTCTGTGGGTCTTTAGCTAACTTAGGGTTAGCCTTTGCCACAGTACACTATAAACACTCACAGAGTCTAATATTTTTCTGTCTCTCAGTTTATGCTGTAATTTGTAGAAAACAGAATCATGTTGATCACATTAATATTTTGTCACCAGTTTATAACAGGGAACTTATTCTGGAGTGCTCCATTATTTAACTTCAGACTTGAAATAGTGAATGCATTAACCAATACAATCATTTGTATTAATTGTATGGCAGGAGAATTTATCAGCTATTTTTAGTTTTCACATCCACGTGCAATTTTTCTTCTTAAAACTATTTGTCATTTCTGTCTTACTTTTTGACTATATAATAATGCTGTTTTACAATAGGGAGGAAACTACTCAAATTATTTCCTTTAAACATACCTGAAAATATTTGAGTCATTTTACCTCTGGCTTTCTAAGAATATAGTTTACACTGCTACACTAAATATTTTTTTTCTTGGAAAAACAGAAAATTGAAAGTACAAAATATATGTTTCCCTTGACTATAAACAAAAAATAATTTTCAGTAAACCTTTTGCCTTCATTATTCAATATTGTTCCTATACATTTGTCAGGGTTCAATATTTTATAGCATCTTTGTACTTGAGGAACTGAGTTATCTAACAATAAAGCAACAATTTTATGGCTATAAATAAAGGAATGATTTAACGGACAAAGTACTCAAATACTTTTTAAAAAATTTATCTATTTTACTTCATTAAATATCACTAGATGTTAAAATAGCACAACAAAATTGTAAAATATTCTTTGACTCTAATTTAGGGTAATAGTCAAGTCCTGATCCTAAAAATTATATCTTAGTAGTAATTGCTATTATTGCTTATTAGTAATTGCCTAGTAGTAAATTGCTATTATTCACAGTAAGATGTATTTCAATTTACTGTTTTCAAAGACTTTTAAATTCTACACGGAGGATACTTTGTTTATGTTTATTCTTACCAATTTGCAGAGTCGGGAGCTTACAAGATACAGGGCATAGGTGAATATATTTCTACCATCTGCTTAAAAGCATATGTGTCCAATAGTCTGCTAATCCTTAAATATATACATAACATTTACTACATGTCTCAAATCATCTTTATAATTATCATGCTTTAGAGATATGAAGCTCACAGAAATCTTACTTATATTTCTTCACATTTTGATTGTTAGTTAACATTTTATGGAGGCAATTATAAACCTTGGTGTCAGAAAAGCAGAAAAGTAGCAGTAGTCAATAGAAACCTGGCTTTTTTTCTCTGAGAAGAATTAGGAGCCATTGGAGTATTCTGAGCAGGAAAGTGACAAGACCTTACTTACATTTCAGAAGAATCTCTCTGACTCTTACATTGAATATAATGGGAAGAAGAAAGTCAAAGTCCAAAGCATCAGTCAGTACCCATAAATATCCTATTGCGTTAAGTCACTTAAGATACATTAGTAACGTGAAGCAAGGTGCTCAGGAGGGAATTTTTGAGTCGCGATGGCATTCTGAAAGTAACATGGAGGCGGAAACTCCAGAATTTGTTGCTGGCTTAGTTGCGGGGCAGGAGGAAAAAAGGAGGTACGAATAATTCCAAAATATTTTCCCAGAACAGATGGAAGAACAATTTTGCCATACATGTGATAGTTAATGTTGATAGTGGGGAAGAGATAGCAGTCAATCAAGATTTTAATTTTCTCTGTGTTAAATTTGAAATATTTTTATGACACCTCATTGCAGAAGTCATGTCAACATCTAGAGCTTAGAGAGAAATCAGGGCTGAGGATATAAATGTGAAAATCATGACAGATAGGAAAGTTGTGTCCTAAATTCACCCCCAAGGCATCACCAAAGTTTTTTTAGCCATTAACTATCATGTATCCATCACCCCATTGAGGGATGAAAATGCCATTACCCTAAGTTGGGTCCTTGCAATTTCTGATTTAAAGTAACAGATTCTTTCTATCTATTGCTTCTGATCTTGTATAATCCAACTTAACTTCCATGCAGCCATCAAATCTATCCTTCTAAAGTAGAAATTTAACCATGTCATATCTGGAACCTTTAAAATCCTTCATTAGTTTTCCATCATGCTTGGATAAAACCTAAGTCTTTAGAAATTCAAAGTGCTTTTCAGCCTGGATGTATATTAAAATAAAATGATATTATCATTATCGCCACCCATGGTCAGAGTCTGATTCACACCAAGGACACCCAATGGAGGATTTAGACATCAGGGTTGTCTGAAAGGCCCTTGGTGATGCTGATGAGTAGCTGTGGCTGGGAGCCTGTCTTAGGCCCATGGAGAAGGCTTTTGATACTGTGGTCCTCACCTGTGGAGCTTTCAACTCATCACTCCCTTCCTCACGTACTTCCTTCTCCTGACCTTGACAAGCTCCCTCATTCTGTCTGTCTGTCTGTCTGTCTCTCTCTCTCATACACACACCCGCACACACACACGCACACACATGTATTCCCTTCCTCCTAGGAAATTTCTTTTTTTCTATTTTCACCCACTTGTATCTTTCCAGTCGGGGCTCACCTCCTGGTGCCTGTCCTCTCAGTGGTCATCTCTAGTGCCTCCCCCGCAGCCCTGAATCTACCATGGACCTGCCATAGGTATTTCCCCAACAGGCGCTATAAGTCCCTGGAGGATCACAGACTTTTGTCTTATTCTCTTCAGTCTATAGGTCAATACCATACATGCTGTGGGCGCCGGAAGTAGACTGACTAATGCCTCCACATGATCACGTATGAAACCCGCGAATGTCCCCTGGTGTAGCAAAGAGGACTTTGCGTGTGTGATTACATTCAGACCCGGTGAAAGGGATTATCAGGGTGGGCGCAATCAAGTCGGAAGGGCCACTGTCAAAGAGACGCAAGACAGTCAGAGTCAGAAGCGGAAGTTTGAGTGACATGGGTAGGGAAGAAGCCAGGAAGGGATGCAGCCTTTAGAAGCTGAAAAGGTGAGGAAGTAGATTTCTTCCTCTAAAAGATCCCAGAAGGAGCCAGCCTTATGCACGCATTGACTTATTCCATATGACGGCTCTCAAACTTCCGACCTCCAGAACTCTAAGATGAATTTCTGTTGTTTGAACCACCAAGTTTGTCGTAATTTGATATACAAGATGCAGGAAATGAACGCAGTGCTCAAAAAGTTCTTGGAATTAAATTTATACTTGTTTCTTCCTTTCCATGACGCTTCCTGGTCCCTGTCTTCTGACAGTAATTGTGTATGACAAGATGATCCTAAGATGCATCATGTCAGAATGTGAGATTTCAAAGAAAAACCAAAACTGTAAAACCAATAGAGATGGATGATGTTTTTTTCTCGGAATAAGAATCAAAAATCCTTTGGCTGGAAGCATAGGTGACATAATAATGGTCTGGAAATGACCTATGAAGCTATAAATACTCAGCTTCATAAAAACGCTGAAAAGTTATAAATCCATGACAGCTTAATTTTTATTTACTTTGCATTTTCCTGGAAGGGAAAAAGATAAGTTCGCTAAGGCAAATATTATGGAAGAAATATAATGAGTCTCAAAGGTGAGTCTCAAATCCGTAGCAGGAATCGTCTATAAAATATATTAAATATCGCCTACCTAAGTCTTCGGTACCATTCAATTTCCCATCATGCACATAGCATTTCCCTAGTACTGGATGGGGGTAAACACCGCTGGTAAATCTGTTTTCTCACCAACTCATTGAGCCCTCTCTAGAATTATGTTCAACCTGGAGCCCACCAAGGAACAACTGTAATGAAAGTCCAGGTCCCGAGGAACAGAGTGGCTGGACCAGTCTCCTTCATACTCCTCTCTGCATAAAAAATAGGAGATTTTGGGGAAAAATCTAGAATGCAATTTTCATCCCAATCTCTTCATTATATCCTCCAAATATTTACAATTAGGGAGCTATTTAGAGGATAACTCTGCCCAGGAGTTTTTTTTTTTTTTTCCTTGATCCACGCATCATTTAATGATGCAATGTGTAGTTTTAAAAAACAATCAGGGCACAAGCTAGTCCTCCGCATTCTTTTCTGTCTAGGACTTGACATTTTAGAGCAAAATTTCTGAGTGATTCCTTACTCCTGCCATATTCACAGATATCACACGTAACAATTATGTTTTCACAGAAATGAGGACAAAATATTGCTTTAAATACTTTCACACAGATGTGTGTTCCTTTTCATGTGCAAATTCATACTTAATGTGACTGTTTCTAAATTGTTTTCACTGTGCAATTTTGTTCTTATTTCTTTTAACCGGGAGCTTATCCAGTCAACTTAATTGCTGCAGATTCTAACATTGTCACCTTCTCATAGCCCTGCAATTAATGCAAGAGATGTGTGAAATGTTCTTTTAGGTAAAATGCTTACTGTCACACACACACATACACACTCATACATGAGCGCACACTCATAAAGATCAGGCTCTATTGAATGTAAATAGATGAAGGTAAAAGCGTATCAATGTCCTCATAAGTTGCATTTTACACTCTATCTCTGCACTTATATCAAACCTCTGTAGCCAAATGTTTTACTAGCATAATTAGTTTTCATGACCAGATATGGGGAGTATTCCCAACAGCACGGCATTCATTATATTTTCTGTCTCACATGAGGTAAAGGAAAGCTGCATATGTAAAACAGAGCAGTGCTCTAAGCTCAGGAAAAGATTTAGAACACTTGTCATTCTGCATCTATTCTGTGGCATATGACACTTTATTGTTTGCAAATGGCCTTCGATACAGTTATTTGGAAAATGAAACGCTGTATCTTGTGTGTGTGTGTGTGTGTGTGTGTGTGTGTGTGTGTGCCTGCATTCCCTCTGCTAGCTGTTAATGGGAGAGATACCCATAGTGTTTTTCATCTACACTAAAAAACATAGCTCTATAAGCAGTTAATATATAATTTAACTAAAATTTAGGGGGAAATTATAAAAAAAATTGTTAGCCATATTTTGAGACACAAAAAAAATGTGTCCAAATTAGGCTTAAACATGTGGAAGACGACCAACTCATACTCAGGTAAAATATTATAGTTTTTGATATCTGCTTTAGAAAAAATAATCTGATTGTAAAACAAATGAAAGTAGATATTTTGATTAAATGTCGAAATGAAATTTAACTCCATTCCAAATATACACAAACATAAGCATGGAATGGTTAAATGGCGAGAAGCAACTCAAAATTCAATGATAGTCTTCAGTGAAAGAGGAATAAAACAAAACTTCAACGAAATAATTTTAAGTAATTAATACTAAACTCATTCTGGGTACTGGTCTAAGCTCTTTATGTGTTTATTTTTTTTAAATCCTCAGAACATCTCTATGAAATAATTGCTGTCATTATCTCCATTTTACAGATAAGTCCTTGAGACACAGAGAACTTAAATAATTTACTATAAAAATTAGAATCCTACCCCAAACATTCAGCAAATATAAGGTTTTATTCTAGAATAAATTAAACTATATTTTAAATCGCTGAAGAAATAAGACACAATGTAGCTGTTTACCCATTTATATAATAATTTCATACAAGATGTTATTACATACGAGTGGTTAAATAATTGTTTATTTCATAAATGTTGAAGATAAAACTGACTTCTCAGAGGAAAACAAAGTTAAATTCTAACTTCAGAATATATATTAAAATATAATTCTAGGTAGCCTATGATAAAAATACTTCCAAGTGTACAGAATATTTTTGAGCAAGAAAAGAAATCCGTAATTTATAAGAAAAATGTTGACACATTTGTGGATATAAGCTTTGAATAGTTCTGTTTTATGATAGATACTATGTTTAAAATCAAATTGCGTTTTCAAATCAAACCAATTATATCAGGTATGATGTTTGAAAAATTTGTAGACAAAGGGCTTACTATTTATAACATACATGGAAAACCTCGATATGTAGATCAGGGCAAGACAAAAAGCAAGAAGAAAGGAGAAAATTGCACTAACATATAAAAAAAGTAAAGGATATTAAATATCAATTAGAAATCAGGCAAGTCAAAGCATTCATATAATAAGAAAAGGTGCCTGACCAGTAATCTGTAACATGCAGATTTAAATAAAAAGTAAATTATCATTTTCACCTGTCATATTTGGATGGTGGCGTGGAAGGGGAGGAAACAGAACAATGCCACAGAAGAAAAGTATCACTTATAAATTGGTGATAAAAGTACAAATAAGTGCCATGGTTTTCAAAGAAAACTAGCATTATTTTTATCAAAATTGTGAATTCATGGGACATTTGCTTCATAAATCCCACTTCGAGAGTCTATGTCACAGAAGTAAGGGCGCCCATGCATGAGTGTGTGTGCCGTTTCAGCTCTGGAAATGTCTCGGTCAGGGTGTCTGGATCCCACGTAGGACGGGGTGTGACAGGTTAATCCACCAAGTGCCTAACACTTTTTGCCCAAAATACTACTTAATGGCACGGAAAGCCGCTGGAACAAACTGTGCAGATACCAGTAGAATTTAATGAAGAAAATGCTAACCATCTGTGAGAGTCTTAAAATCTTTTGGAAAACCTCTATTGAAAATAACAGATGGTTAACTATAATCTAAAGCAATATTAAATATTAAATAATTTTGAGAGGAAGAAAATTGCAATCAAAATTTTACTCAATAGAGTTATTGTGAAACTTCAAAAAGGATATTTATTTCAATAAGAAACCAAAAGGGTTCTCAATCACTCCCCACAGGACACAAGGACTACATTTGATTTATGAGGCAAAAACTGGCATATGTCACCACGCTGTATTGTGGACTGTTTAATTTTGTAACTGTGTATTTTAATCAAATTTATTTATCCGCTATATTATTTATAAAGCTCTTTAACAAGATTTTCAAACTGATAATCTTAAAAGTGCCCAATTTAATCTGATGGCTGTCTTTGGTAAGTGTCTTAATTAAGGCATTTTTATAAATAATAGTCGGTAAGTATTGGACATTTATTATGGGCTTGGAATTGTTGCCAACACTTTACATATAAAAAATTTAATTCTCTCAACAGCTTTTTGAAATACATGCCATAGCATTAGTCCCATTTTATAAAAAAAGAGTAAATAAGCCACAGAAAATTTGGCCAGGTCACCCAGCTAAGTGAGATTTGACTCTGGGCAATTTGCACCCACACCCAAACATTTACCAGCTATGTTGTATTTTCATCTTCAGAAACCCAACAACACCTAGTTGAGACTCATTCCTATACATAATGCTGTACATGCCGCTGAAGAACTTGAATAAATGTGTCAAAGATATTGTCCTATAGTCCAATGTCCCAATAGCAGTGGTGTTTCATAATTTGTGTTGCTGCTAAAAAGGATTTACGAGCATACACATGGATCACGCCCTTTTTCTACAACATAATATTTGAGTGATGTAAGAAAGATGCTTAAAAACTAATTAAGCTTCCGTTTTCTATCCAAAGAGAAGTTGGATAGAAGAATTGTATCTATACCGTAGAATTGTTCTGAGGATCGAATGAACTAATGCACAAGAAAACAGTCTCTAAACAAACTTACCACATAAAGATCTAAAGAAATGCCGTGAAGACAACCCAGAGAGTTCTCATAAAACCATGTCGTCTCCCGTATGGCTAACATCTTACATCGTTGTGGTGTGTGCATCACACGTAATGAACCACTATGGTTCCATTATTATCAGCTAGCGTCCCTACTCTATTCAGTGTCTTTGGTTTTTACCTAATGTCTTTTTTTCAGGTCCCAGTATAGAAGACCACCTTATGTCTCTTAACTATGACAATTTCTCAAACCTTCTTTGTTTTTAAAGGTTTTGCCTCTTTTGAGGAGGAGCTGCTGGGCCTTCTGTAGAATGCACCTCAGTGAGACTCCGTATTCTGTTCATCTCATGATTAGACTGGCACTTTGGGGTTTTGGGAGAATGACAAAAAGTAAAATGCCATTCATTTCACATCATACCAAGAGCACATGCACGCTATCAACTTGACTCATCACCGCTGATGCTAAATTTGACCACCTGACTGAGATAGCATTTGTCAGATTTCTCTGCTATAAAATGAGTCTGCTTCTCCCTTCCTTTGGAAGGTCAGTAGTCACAGGCCACACTTAAGTAATGAGGAGTAACCCTTGACCTCCTTAATGATGGAGTAACTAGATAAATCTTTTGGAATTATGCACAGGACGTTTGCACATTCTCTCGCATTTGTTTATTTGTTCAGTCATTTACTTATATCAGCATGGACTCGTGACTATTTATCTCATACTTTAGATTGTCATCCAATCTTACTTTATTTTTAGTGTTGCTCTAATATTTCCAGCTTTGGCCAATGGGAGCTCTTTCAGTTGGCTCTTGTATGCCTTTGACATTCACCCATTATTAATTAGCCTTAATTTTAAACAAACAATGCATTAATTTGCATTAAAAGTTTAAGTATAAGACTTTCATTACTTTTTTGTTATTGGTTTGTTTTATTTTTCTTATTCTTAAAAGAAATTAATATTATGCGGTGTAAAGAATAGATTGGTAAATTATGTGCCTACAAATGTACGGGTTTATTCTAAACAATACTTAGATTGTAGGAATAAATCATTATATAAATTCAATGTTGTTAAAAATTTCCTATGTAAAACATCCAAATTTTTAGTTGAAACCAGCTAAAAAATAACCCCAATTAAAATATATATAATATAAAAACTTATAAATACCAAATTATGGTACATACAATTTTTGATCCTGTAGCTTCATTTTTCTAATAATCCAAATTTATTGACATTTTAACAGTTTTTCTGATGTCAATTTGATTGACATTAAATGAAACATTCAGGATGAGTGAAGATAAGGAAAAGCATAATAATAATAATAATAAAAATGTTTCTGTATGACAAGTAATTCCCAAATATCTCAGTTTTAAATCAGCATTGATGATTTATCCAAAGTAAAAATTATCCCAATTCAATATGAATCTGTAAAATAATGTACTACAACAGATATATTTTTAATAAGAAGGCAAAGAAGCACATTACAAAAAAATTAAAGTGATATATATGCTTCTAATACTTTTTAGAATAAGTCAGCATCAGGGGAGAAAAAAAAGCCCATGCATAAATATCTCCTTATCCAGAATATATAATATTATCTTGCGAACTCAAAGTAAACTGCAAATTATCAAGTTAGGCAATCTCATTTTTAATTATCTTTCTTATTACTAAGAAATTTGATTTTTGTATTTATAATCTTAATATCCATCTATTTTACAATTTATGAAGTTGTATTTAAAATTTAACTGCACAGAAGTTTCATGATCTACCCACTACAGAGGTAGCTATTAGCTTGTTGGGGAAATTTCAGGGTTGATTCATTAGGCTTTTCCAGCTGAAGAAGCCACATGCTGAGCAGAGAGGCATCTGATTGGCTCATCATCCCTGCTGGAAGCTTCTTTTTTTTGTTAGCCTTGCCTTCTATGACCTGAAAAAAATAGTGCTAATATTTTATAATTAGTAACACAAAACAAGTGAACAACCGAAAAATGAAATTGATGACTAAGGGGTTCATTTGAAACTACGATTCCCTTAATTCATTCGAATCTTTCAAATTGATACATCCTCTTGATCAACCACTGACTATATGTAGTAAGCAGGAAAAGCTGAACTGTTACAAGATTATTGAGCATACATATCAGCGGTAATATTTTAAAGAAGGCAAATCGATGTCAAGGAAACTTTAACTGTTAACTATGCCTCTTAGCTTCAGACTTTTATAACAGAGAATATGCATAGCGTTTTATTTCAGTGAAACTCAAGATTTTCAGTTTTCTTATTATCGTTAAGTGAAACATTGAAAAAATGAATTTCGAACAACTAAGGAGACCAGTTTCTATGACATGCTTCCTTCATTTGCTATCCAAAACGTGCTTTGTATTTCTATATCAATTGTCCTACTCCTTTTCAGATTAATTAAAAGAGGAATAATAAAATAAAAAAATTTTTGAAGTCCGGATCAATAAAAAAAATATTAGAAGTAACTGTATAGAAATATATCCTGTTGGTTGATTGACTATATTAAAACATCCCTTCATTCATGGATATGATTTCATGTAATCTTGTGAAAGTAATTTCCTCTAAAGAGATTAAATTAATACTGTATAATTATATAAAGAGTAGAAGGTATTATTGAATGCTTGGGTAGAAAGAGGTTATGTGGTAGGGGGGAAAAGGAAAATTAAATTATTTATTTTAATTTGCCATTAACAGGGTTAAATCAAACTCAGTTTTGTGTTTACAGTAAATGTCATGGTTTTTTGAAGAAGCTATATTTTAGGTCTTTTATAATTACTAATCGAAATAATCTCACTATATTCTACTTAATGAAATGTATCCGTTTTCTGTATTATAAAACTTGGATGCTGAGTAAACAACCCAAAGATCTAATTTCATACTTAGTATTATAAATTAAACGGTCTATGTATGTCTAATAATACACTGTGTGATTAAACAGTCATGCATCAATCAATATTAATGCCAATAGCTACATGTGTATTTTTTAAAATGCTACAATAAAATCCTTTACATATATCTTTGTAGCATTGTGTGAGTATTTTACGGTATAGGTTTCTTTAAAAAAATGCAGTTGTTAGGTAAAAATTATATACAATTCTAAATTTTAAGTATATCATCAAAATATACTAGAAAAGGTTTTTATCAATTTATATGCTATCATCGGGAGTGGAAAGAAAGTTTCAATTACACTCAAAGAAAAAAAAACACCTTTTTAAAGACCATGAAATACAAGAAGGAAAGAAGAAAATAGAAAAAGTAGTAATATTTTAAGAAAAAATGTCAGAATTTACAAAAAGCGACAAAAGGCATCAAATACCATATGCAAATCTCTGTAAATCCTAAGTAGTATAAATACAAAGAAAATTACATTAGGGTATATCATATCACAGAGTAATTGCTGAAAACAAAAACAAAAAAAATTCTTAAAAGCAGTTTCAGAATTTACTATAAGCAACGGAACCCTTGAAAGGATCAAGTTAGCATTTGACAAGCTGACTTACAGGAATATCTGTGAGGTATTGTTGAACAGAAAAGCAAGGTGTAGATATTATCCCCATTTTTGTAAAACAAACTGACAGAAAATAGGCCATGCATATGATATAGATATTTGTCCGCATAGATTTATATTAACATGGATGACTTTTTCTGCATAGAATAGATGAAAAACAGAAGGGCAGAGACAAAAAAGTACAAGTGAGGAAAAATGTATTTGCAGAACAAAATATTTTGTTATATTTATTATTGTATGTAAAATTTTATGTAAATGTCTCTAGATATAGATATGACTACATTAAAAGTAAAATAATCTCTACTAAATCTGGAATTTCTCTAGTTTAAAGAATTTGGTAGCATTTTTTTCCTAAATCATACCAAATTGTGCCATAGATACTGACTGGTTAAATAATCCATCTTTCCCCTGTGATTTAAAGTAATGTCCTAAAATCTTATGTGTATGTATATCATTTCTTGCCTTAATTTCTGAAAAAATACCTAAATGACCCCTTAAAAGATATAAATATTTTATTGTAAACATACTGCATAGAAAATTTTAATCAATCTTCCTAATTTTGAATATTCTAAAGTATTTGTATTTTATTTATAAGTGTAGTGTTGGCTTTGTTAAATAAATGACATTTATATGAGTTAAATAAATTTGGAATTAAAACTGTTTTTAACCATGTGAAATAATTTTTCTCTTGAAATATCTAGACTAGACAATTATTTGATAAATTTCACATGGCATATATGATCATTCTTTATTTACAATTTATTTTTAATAATTTCTGTGGTGTGTTGTTGGTGAGTTTCAATAATACATATATTCAAAGAAAAGCATTCATTTTCTCCAGATTTCTAAATACGAACAACACAATATTCATTTATTTTTAATTTCCCAAAGACCTGCCTTGTTATTTTTTCATTATTACCCTTGTGATACTGAAATAGTCATTTTAAAGAAATATTTTCAAGCAGCTGACAAGAATGTATATTCTCTATAGTATGTCTTTCTATTTCTCTTGCAATTACTATAATTTTGATTCATAGTTCTGTGTCATTTGCTGCATGAAATAAATTCTGGGTCTTTGTTGTACACTGCACACCCCCCATTAGAAAGTGGCCACTTCTCCTTTATCTCTTGGTAATTTACAGTCCCCTGCTTGCTATTCGTTTGTTCTTTTGCTTGATATGTATTTCTTTATCCATTTGTTTCCAAACCATTTAGTAGTTTTTCTTTTGAAAGGATTCATCCATTAAGAAAGGATAAATGTTGGATTCTTCCTATTTTCTAGCCAATGATTTTTTTTTGGGGGGGGGGTGATTTCATTACATTTTCACGTCTTGATATGTCATCTTACTTTATATTTCATCTCTTAATTTAATTGCTTGCTATTAGTCTTTATTTTATTTATATTATACTTGAATAATTTGGCAGATTTGCTTTTCTACTTGATACATTTTAATACTATACAATATACTTAAACTTCCGTTACTTGAATTACGATCTTTGAATTGCACCTGTCGATTCACCACTATAAAAAGTGAAGAAATTAGTACATTTACATTATCTGTGTTTTTTAATGCCAATTATTTAGCATAGAGCCTTCAATATTTTTCCATGGAATAAATTTTTATTGACTGAGGAATTTATGTATTTATGGAGAGTATATATGTATTCTGAACAATGAAACAGTCCTGACCCACAGAATAATATGTTGTTTCTGGCTTCTGAATTTTCAGAACTCTTGCACAGACTTGCTGGCAATTTACTAGCTTGTAAATTAAAATTGGAATTTACGTGCTTTAGGTCTGTATCCTGTTGGAGGACCAGGATTGTACTGACTCACTTCCTGATTGTTGACACATGTGGAATTTGGTTCAGTTCTTCCGTATCTTTAAAGATATATGTTCAGTGGCATCTAAATTTTCTTTCCATCTCTAATTTATTTGCTCCTGAATAATCCACCTCTAAGAGCTTGTGAGACAGTGCCAAGAACGGCTCTCTTCCCATAGGAGGCAGTCAACCAACATGTGACGATGCGATCGCTCTTTATTTCAACCGTTCTGAGTCATATGTGATAAATCAATCTAATAACTACAACAGGGATCATTAAAGAGAAGTATTAAATTACAATTTACAACTGTGTATTTTTAAATTGAAGGAGAAAAAGATGAAAAGACAAAGTTATAAAGGGGAGAATGGTTTTCTAGAGACAAAAATATAATACTGAGTTTGTTCAGTAATAGGGAAAGGTAGGCCACTTAGAGTCCGCTATTTTCTTCCCGATACCATCTAATTACTCTAATTGACTCGAAGTTATTAGTTTTCTCTTTTAGATTTGTTTAAGGCATGTTCTTTTTATTATTGAATGAATTTTAATATAACTACTAAATACTAATATTTTTTTTCTACCTGATAACATTCCCAAGTTAATTCAAAAATGACTACTGAAGTTTTATTGGATTTCTGCTAAATTATTTCCTTTTCATAATTGCATTATTTTGTCTGTTATATCTTCAATTTCTCTCGAGTATATAACTTCATATCCTCCTCCTACATTTTGATATTTTCTCATTTTTGGCAGATTATTGATGGATACAGAAAGAGGATAAAGATAGGTTTTGACTAGGTCTAAATAGGAACAATTATCACTACATTGATTACATTCATGTTTAGATTTCTTTAAAAAAGATTACGTAAACTATTAATTTAAATAAGACAAAAGCTTTAAGGACAATTCCATTGTATTAAAATATTTATTTAGAGTCTCACATAAAAATAAACATAGCAAAATTCAATAAGTCATATGCAATAATAAACACTGTGGACATTATCCATAGATTCTACTGTTACTTCGATTATCATTAGGAATCATTGGTTTTGTGTTCCATCTGTACCTAACTTCTAGAACCTATCTACTACATGCCATAATAAATGGTGGAATTGAGAATTTAATGAATTATTTGATCAAGCAAGTATTGTTATACCGTTATTTAGTAAATCACGTTTCATAACAAATTGGGTTGAAAATGTAGTAAAATCTCTTTAAATTATCAACCTGTTTGAGGAGACATAGACACGCAAAAGAAAAATAATGATAAAAACGATGGCAAGTAGAGCAATCACGAAAATCGTAATTGCTATGGCACGGCAGAAAAAGAGACTGTGGATGTCAGGGGAGAATGTAGAGAATGTCAAGGTCTGAGGTGAGGCTCTGGTGGTAGGTCTCACATAGATAAAGGAGCAAGGCTAATGCAGATAACTGGCATTGACCAATGTATAGATGGAATATTTTACAACATACAATGACAAATGCACCGTATTAATAGGCAGGTAGGTTGATGGAAATATAGAAAACAATTTAACATGGATTGTTCACATTGAGTTAAGACAGGTGAACTTGAACTTGTGGTTAATAATTCATTCATTTATAATATTGGGCTGTGGGCGAACGTG
>NW_011888913.1:372071-376970 GCF_000151845.1 Pteropus vampyrus | reverse complement strand
TGAATGAATTTTAATATAACTACTAAATACTAATATTTTTTTTCTACCTGATAACATTCCCAAGTTAATTCAAAAATGACTACTGAAGTTTTATTGGATTTCTGCTAAATTATTTCCTTTTCATAATTGCATTATTTTGTCTGTTATATCTTCGATTTCTCTCGAGTATATAACTTCATATCCTCCTCCTACATTTTGATATTTTCTCATTTTTGGCAGATTATTGATGGATACAGAAAGAGGATAAAGATAGGTTTTGACTAGGTCTAAATAGGAACAATTATCACTACATTGATTACATTCATGTTTAGATTTCTTTAAAAAAGATTACGTAAACTATTAATTTAAATAAGACAAAAGCTTTAAGGACAATTCCATTGTATTAAAATATTTATTTAGAGTCTCACATAAAAATAAACATAGCAAAATTCAATAAGTCATATGCAATAATAAACACTGTGGACATTATCCATAGATTCTACTGTTACTTCGATTATCATTAGGAATCATTGGTTTTGTGTTCCATCTGTACCTAACTTCTAGAACCTATCTACTACATGCCATAATAAATGGTGGAATTGAGAATTTAATGAATTATTTGATCAAGCAAGTATTGTTATACCGTTATTTAGTAAATCACGTTTCATAACAAATTGGGTTGAAAATGTAGTAAAATCTCTTTAAATTATCAACCTGTTTGAGGAGACATAGACACGCAAAAGAAAAATAATGATAAAAACGATGGCAAGTAGAGCAATCACGAAAATCGTAATTGCTATGGCACGGCAGAAAAAGAGACTGTGGATGTCAGGGGAGAATGTAGAGAATGTCAAGGTCTGAGGTGAGGCTCTGGTGGTAGGTCTCACATAGATAAAGGAGCAAGGCTAATGCAGATAACTGGCATTGACCAATGTATAGATGGAATATTTACAACATACAATGACAAATGCACCGTATTAATAGGCAGGTAGGTTGATGGAAATATAGAAAACAATTTAACATGGATTGTTCACATTGAGTTAAGACAGGTGAACTTGAACTTGTGGTTAATAATTCATTCATTTATAATATTGGGCTGTGGGCGAACGTGTGTTCTATCATGGTTTTAGAAAGTAGATTCAGTCGGGAGCCTTTGAGATCTTGCTCCTGGCGTCTGTCCTTATTTCGGCTCCAATAAACACGTATAAAAATTCTCTCTCTCTAAAAAATAAATGGATTCTGTCAATACAATGTAAGAGGATGTGTAAAGGGAATAAAGGATAAAGAGACCTATTAAGAACTTAATTCAATATCAAAATATGATATAAACTCTATAAAGGAAGGAGATATTTCGCGTTCATCATTATATCCCCGGAACCAATAAAACTTTCTAGTACTAAGTAAAAATATGTTGAATGAATGCATTGTATGTAAAAGGAATGAAGTTTTATATATATTATTAATTTACCTAATGTATTGGGTTGTCATTTTTATATTTTAATTATGTCACTAACTACATGATCATCAATAAGTTATTAATGTTTATTTTTTCTTTATGGAGTAATAAGATAGTCATATACATAATAAAATGTCACATAAATTTAGTAATCCTTTTTCTTATCATTTCCATAGAGCTAAAGAATTGGCTTCCTGACACATTGATTTTCATGGTAGAATAGAGCATCACAGTCAAAATGTCCAAGAGGAAGTTAAGTATATAAGAATATATAAGATGTGCCGATGAGAATGGAAATGAAGATGGGAAATCATTTTCGCAAAGACAGAAGTAGAAAGTATGAGAGTGATTGGCATTTCCATTTCTCAGAAGTGTCAAGAAGGCCAAGAAAATGGAGCACTTTCTTGTTCTTTACAATTCTTACGCCGGGTACGAGATTCTGAGAGCAGTTCAGTTTTCCCAAACTGGTGTCCCAACTGAAGAAAACGAATTTTGTTAAATTAGCCCCCTGATAATGAATTATTGGAAGATGGTTTCCAGAATATTCAATTATCGAAAAATCCTATTTTAAGTAACCCTAAACATGATTCAAGTCAATGGAAGTAAGAGATTTTGGTGAAACACAGAGACTAGTGCTTTTTCTTTCTAAAGAGCCATTAATTGTGTGCAATGAATAAAGAGATAAAGATAGAAATGCGATTTGTTCCTATGTTAATCTACCCCTTGTTACCCCAAGGGAGGAAATATTTGTGATCTGAGCTCTTTTCCTCCAATAGATTATGGTTGCTAACAAATTGTTAATCAGTCCTTTTG
The DNA here is from genome assembly GCF_000151845.1 of Pteropus vampyrus. Classification (NCBI taxonomy): domain Eukaryota; kingdom Metazoa; phylum Chordata; class Mammalia; order Chiroptera; family Pteropodidae; genus Pteropus; species Pteropus vampyrus. Next base: position 374,722 of record NW_011888913.1, on the reverse strand, counting down.
GATCAAGACTCAGTCACTGCTGCTCAAACACTTTTGGTCAATTCATTTGTTTTCTCTGACTGCGTATTTCAGCTTGGAACCTATCGGAAACAGTGCCCGGTACGTCTGCATACCCCAACCCAGCCCTTTTAGAATCTCCACCTCCAGCACTGGCCACGTCTCTGTCACTGTCTTCCGTTTGGTCCTTCACCACTCAATGTGTTTAGATCATAGACGAGAAGCTATGTTATTTTCCTTTAATTAGCTAATCTACTTTGTATAGTTGGGTATTTAGCAATTCTAATAATATTATTAGATATTACAGAAGCATCTTAAAACAGTGTATATTATAAACCAAAATATCTTTAGTCCCCAAATATTGCCAGGGTTCGTGTTTTTTTTTTTTTTCTTTAAAGATGGGAGGGGTGCCATATCTTATACAGCACAGAAACAACCCAAAGCACAAACTGACTATTGCTGTTGCTTTCCTTTTCATCTGAGTCCAAACGTTTGACAATAATGTAATTGTTTAAAAATATCCTTTACATGGTTAACATGAGTGTGCTGTGGTTTTCCTTTAAAAAGACATTTATTCCTACCAATGTTTTAGGCACTATCATATAATTTAAATATTTGATATGTTCCTCGTTGGTGACACAAAGTGATGTGAAGTACTTTCATTTGATCCTATGAATGATGAAAGAATCTGCGGTTTTCCTGCAACTGTAGGTGAGACCTAGGAATGTTTGCCAAGATGTGTCTTGTAAATAAATCAGTTTTTTCTACCACACGAGCTCTTTAGACAGATGGTTATTTAGAATTCAGTGTTTCGCTGGGAAAAGAAAGGAACCGAAGACGAAGAGAAAGGATGAAACAGCATGTTAGTGCATATCTTAAACCACAGTAAACTCATTGCAAAAACAGCCGGTCGTAAAATACCAGTGGAATGGAGAAATGGACATATCTCTTTTGTATGCACAATTGGAAAATGTGGATTAATTCACATTTAACATATGCAAACTAAAAGCCATCCCTCTAATCTAGCATAATTATTACGTTTGTATTGCAATATTTTACTACTAATGGGAAATGTTTCAAGAGAAAGCATATAGATAATTTGAGATATTCATTAAAATAAAGCAAATTGACATTCATACATTATCTAGCTTAACGCATATTCTTAATTCATTTGTAGGTTAATGACATTTGTATGTGTTTGTATGCATGTCTGCGTGATCGCTCGCTAAAAATATTCTGTCATCTGATTTAGAAATTCTAGAGAGGTTATAATTCCTGAGACACTTAATTTTTTTAAGACCTACATTTTTTGGAGTTTTAGATTCACAGCAAAATCGAGGTGTCCCCTTATGTCCCCTTGCCACCCACCCCCTCCACATGCACGACCTCCCCCATTATCAACACCCCCACCAGAGAGGTACTTGTGTTGCTATCGATAAAGCTATATTGACACATCATCATCTCTCCAAGTCCACAGTTTACCATGGAGAGCGCTCTTGGTGGTGTACGTTCTGTGGGTTTGGACAAATGCATAATGCTATGCATCCATCACTATGGCGTCATACAGAGTATTTTCACTGCCCTGAAAGTCCTCCGTCCTCCACTTACTGATCCTCCCTCCCCACAGCCCTTGGAAACCACTGCTCTTTTCGCCGTCTCCAGAGTTTAGCCTTTTCCAGAATGTCATGCAGTTGCAATCCTATAGCATTTAGCTGTTCCGGATAGAGTTCTTTCACTTAGCAACAGGCATTCATGCATCCTGTGTGTCTTTTCATGGCTTGATAGCTCACTTTTAATGCTGACCGATATTCCACGGTCTAGATGGACCACAGTTTATCCATTCACTTCCCGAAGGGCATCTTGGTTGCTTCCAAGTTTTGGCGATTACGAATAAATCTGCAATAAACATTAGTAGGCAGGTTTCTGTGTGGACATAATTTTTCAACTCCTTTAGGGAAACATACCAAGGAGCATGATTGCTGGGTGGCATGGAAAGTCTATGTTTAGTTTTGCAAGAACCCGCCACACTGCCTTCTGAGGTGGCTGCACCCTTTTTGCGCTCTCGTCAGCAATAAATGAGAGGTCCTGCTGCCCCAATCCTCACAAGAATTTGAGAATGAATGCTCGGACTGGGGGCACTGTCATAGGTGTGTAATGGTATTTCATTGCTGTTCTCATGAAATTCAATTTTGAAATTAAGTGATTTTTCAACTGCCTATTTTCTGGGCATTTTCATGCCCCGTTTATTTAATCGCCACGTATGTGAGGTATAGATGTGATTGTATCTATTCCCACAGAGAAGGATATTGAGACTCTGAGAGAATAAACAATTCCCCATGGTCACATACCTAGTGCACAAATGAGGCCGTGCTGGGTTCTAGGACTAAACACCATTAAAGTTCGTTCTTTGAATGACCCCTTTTGCAATGCCGTGAATATAAGCAGTGTATTGGGCTGGAGGATCTGAGATCGTCAAATGAATTTATTCAATAACTTAAATACATAATGTAATATAAATATAACTATGTGTGAAAGGTTTTGAACTGCAGATTCAACCTTAACTTTCCTGAAATTGTGAAAGGTGACCTGTTAATCCTCACTGTTCCAAACTTTATCTTTCTGACGCCTGTTAAAAGATAAATCGATTATGGAAT
>NW_011888913.1:369647-372021 GCF_000151845.1 Pteropus vampyrus | reverse complement strand
AGGTTAATGACATTTGTATGTGTTTGTATGCATGTCTGCGTGATCGCTCGCTAAAAATATTCTGTCATCTGATTTAGAAATTCTAGAGAGGTTATAATTCCTGAGACACTTAATTTTTTTAAGACCTACATTTTTTGGAGTTTTAGATTCACAGCAAAATCGAGGTGTCCCCTTATGTCCCCTTGCCACCCACCCCCTCCACATGCACGACCTCCCCCATTATCAACACTCCCACCAGAGAGGTACATGTGTTGCTATCGATAAAGCTATATTGACACATCATCATCTCTCCAAGTCCACAGTTTACCACGGAGAGCGCTCTTGGTGGTGTACGTTCTGTGGGTTTGGACAAATGCATAATGCTATGCATCCATCACTATGGCGTCATACAGAGTATTTTCACTGCCCTGAAAGTCCTCCGTCCTCCACTTACTGATCCTCCCTCCCCACAGCCCTTGGAAACCACTGCTCTTTTCGCCGTCTCCAGAGTTTAGCCTTTTCCAGAATGTCATGCAGTTGCAATCCTATAGCATTTAGCTGTTCCGGATAGAGTTCTTTCACTTAGCAACAGGCATTCATGCATCCTGTGTGTCTTTTCATGGCTTGATAGCTCACTTTTAATGCTGACCGATATTCCACGGTCTAGATGGACCACAGTTTATCCATTCACTTCCCGAAGGGCATCTTGGTTGCTTCCAAGTTTTGGCGATTACGAATAAATCTGCAATAAACATTAGTAGGCAGGTTTCTGTGTGGACATAATTTTTCAACTCCTTTAGGGAAACATACCAAGGAGCATGATTGCTGGGTGGCATGGAAAGTCTATGTTTAGTTTTGCAAGAACCCGCCACACTGCCTTCTGAGGTGGCTGCACCCTTTTTGCGCTCTCGTCAGCAATAAATGAGAGGTCCTGCTGCCCCAATCCTCACAAGAATTTGAGAATGAATGCTCGGACTGGGGGCACTGTCATAGGTGTGTAATGGTATTTCATTGCTGTTCTCATGAAATTCAATTTTGAAATTAAGTGATTTTTCAACTGCCTATTTTCTGGGCATTTTCATGCCCCGTTTATTTAATCGCCACGTATGTGAGGTATAGATGTGATTGTATCTATTCCCACAGAGAAGGATATTGAGACTCTGAGAGAATAAACAATTCCCCATGGTCACATACCTAGTGCACAAATGAGGCCGTGCTGGGTTCTAGGACTAAACACCATTAAAGTTCGTTCTTTGAATGACCCCTTTTGCAATGCCGTGAATATAAGCAGTGTATTGGGCTGGAGGATCTGAGATCGTCAAATGAATTTATTCAATAACTTAAATACATAATGTAATATAAATATAACTATGTGTGAAAGGTTTTGAACTGCAGATTCAACCTTAACTTTCCTGAAATTGTGAAAGGTGACCTGTTAATCCTCACTGTTCCAAACTTTATCTTTCTGACGCCTGTTAAAAGATAAATCAATTATGAAATACAGCATAGGGATATATGATGAATAAATTCTAATCTGTCTCCTTTTCCCTTGATACCTTCTTTATTTCTCAGATTTCTTTTTAACACCTACGGTCTCAACATATTCCAAACTGGACTGAAAAGTGTTGCTTTCTGTTATTTTTATTAATATTTTTTTCCCAAATACGGGAAGTCACAAGAGGTAATTTCGAGAGAAATTTAGTTTTTGTCTTGGTCCAAAACTATTAGCTCTATGGGACAAACCAGGGAATTTTTCAGCTGGGTATTAGAAAGAGTGGGTACCAGTCTCTTCTTGCTCTGAAAATATTATCATCATTGTACAGCTCAGTGGAGGTCTGTGTCTCAACACATAAGGATAAAAATGAGTTTTGTTTTTTTTTTAATTTCTATAAAACCAGACAAATGACTGAATCCTAGAGGGAAAAAAATACTTTGGTTTTTTTTTTTAAATGCTTTTTAAAAAAAATATTTTCTTAGTGAAATAGATGTAAATTTATTTTCATATTTCCTTAATACGCATGCTTAAATGATCATACACACCACCTTTCTATTTTCCAGAACCATTAGGCCAACAAAGGAACTGAAATTGTTATGGCAACTACAGATTTGGTGGTGAGCGTTTGCCAAAACACACATCTTTTAATTGCTAATGAAGAGAAGTTTTGTTATTTTTATGGCATTAACTTGATGAATTCATTTTTTTTTTTGAGAAACGCATGCACACCTATATGCACACCCAAAGTGCCATCAAATCAGAAGAAGAATTATAACCTCGATTTTACACCAAGTTCTCTCTATCCAGTTCTTGGTATTGCTTTAAATTTTACACCCAAATTTACGAGCTTCGCTAAAGCAGGCAAGTCACAGTTTGTCGACGTCACCGTTACCACAGGAA
>NW_011888913.1:356880-367677 GCF_000151845.1 Pteropus vampyrus | reverse complement strand
GTAACTTCAAGCTCACTGATGCCGGCCTCTGCACCTCCTCCCTGTCAGCTTTCTCTCCATTTTATTTTAACTAACCTTTCTGCACCTTCGAAAGCCAGGTAGCTTCCAAGAGCTTCTCCTTTCCCAAGCACAAGGCTGTTCGCATTTTCCTGTCCCCTGGCTGCTGGCCGAGGCCCTCCTGGATGTCCTCTGTAGCAACCAACAGAAGGACAACACCATGGGCTCTTTCGGGGGCCTCATCTCCATAAGCAATAGTCTAGAAACGTGCCTGCAGATGCCCCCTGAAAACGAATTCCTCTGCCTGCGCCCATTCATTCCAATACGCTGAACTTTCCGAGGAGGCGAAGTCTCCTTCTGTCCTATAATTAAACCTGACATAAATAGTCAGCGTCCCGTGACAGATGGGAATACGCAAGCTACACAGTAAGAAATCTCCATGCTGAGAGCATTTCTAGCCCATCCGTGTTATTGTAAGAAAGGTGACTTTATTGTCGTCCCAGCGCACTACAGAAGCTAGGTGGTATTCTGAGAAGTCAAAGGATACAAACTGGCAGGTAGGAGGTAGTCCTGGAGATGAAGCACCCAGCACTGCCATCACAGTCAACTTACTATATCACATACTTCTAAGCTGCTAGGAAACTAGATGTTAGACACTGTCACCACGAAAAAGAGCTGAGCGTTATGGGACACGATGGCGGTATTAGCTGGCGCCATGGTGGCGATCACACTGCAGTGTGTATCCACTCGACCAGCTGCACAACTTACACGTACACAGCGTCAGATGTCAATTACATTGCAATAAGGAAATACAAATAAAAAATAAAAGGCATGCTTCGAAACGACTGAAAATCGAGAATGACTAGTGTTCTTGTCTAGCCCCTAGGACGGTACAAAGAATCTGAAACGTTAATCTCATTGTGACGACGAGGTACGGAATCGGGGGGGTACTAGTCTCATCGAGGTGACTCCTTTGTAAGTTACACAAATATCTAATCACTATGTTGTTCCCTGAAACTAACCTAATATTGCATGTCAACTGTAATTTAAAGATTAAAAAATACATTTTAAAAAAGGAAACTCCTATCCTTTGTCCCAGTTTTTCAAATCGATTCCTCCCGTTTTCACTTTGCATTATGTTGGTGAACTTAGTCCCGCCCCTCTAAACGCCCATTCCAGGGATCGACATGGCTAATTAATCTTGGACCTGGCTTGGCAGGACTGGAGGCTCTCAGGTACCTGGAGGAGGGCGTGTTGGATGAAGGCAGTGTGCGGTGTGTGTGTGAGGTGTGTGTGTATGTGTGTGCATGTGTGTGTACATGTGTCTGTGTGTGTGCATGTGTCTGTGTGTGTGTGTGTGTGTGTATGTGTGTGCATGTGTGTGCGTGTGTTTTTGTGTGTGTGTATACATGTGTTTGTGTGTGTATGTGTGCGCATGTGTGTGCCTGTATTCGTGTGTGTACATGTGTCTGCATGTGCATGTGTGTGTGCGTGTGTGTTGGGGGCAGTGGAACATTCTGCAGGGCGCAAAACTTTACTTTTCCTCTCTTAGGTTTCTTTTTGACTGGGCTCCAGAGTTAAGTTGACTTAAGACCGGGCACGTCAATCTATCCAATCCAAGTCTTAGGTGGCAGGGGATCCCTCATAAGGAATGGCCACCCCAAGAAAAGCGAGAACTGTCGCTTTTACATTAGGCTGAACAGGGAGAGGGCACAGAGAACCTTTGGGACCTCCGTGGGGGGCTGGGGGCAGCGAAGGGTTCTTTTAGCACGATCGGTTTGCATGGTGATAAGAATGTCACTTTACTTCTGCTGTCGGGAGGACGTGTTTAGTATGGGCATGTCATCTCTGCTTTTAAGGAAAGGAAAAAAGGCCAGAGCGTTTTTCTGGCGTTTGCTGTTTTTCCAGTGCCTTTGACTCAAAACAGTCAATATACCAGATGGCGCATTTTGGGGTGGTATGTTCTGAGCGTCTTCAAATCATTACAGATTTCACCTTCTGGGGTTGAGGGAGACCGCGAGGAACCGAGAGAAGAGACTGAGATGCAAGTCAGGTCGCTCCTTCCCAAGGTCAGATTCACAGAGATGGTGGCTGAGGCCCCCTGCAGGCCAATTCCGGAGCTGCCCGCTCTGCTTTATTCATTATTCCCACTCTCTAAACTTGCCCAAAGTGAAGGAACAAAACCAGCTGTGTTGTCTACTTCACAGCAGCAAGTTCAAGTCGGGCCCGAGTAATCTCTGTGTAGCTTTTTCTCCCCACCTTCTCACTTAAAAAAATAAGATGATGACTACTACTATGTTATATTATTATTATTGTTATTATTATTATTATGTGCTATTTCCATCCTTCTGCAACTAAAATTCCCTTTCATAGCCACCTTCTAAACCCGGTCCACATGTCAAAATACCTACCGAAACTCCACAACAAGCGTAATTCCTCTTTTTTTCTGTCTCAAAGGACATAGTCATCTTAAAATTGGGATATGAGCAGGTCCAAGGTGGCAACTTTGCTTTTTGCTGGTGCAAAACTTCCCTTTTCTCGCAGGAGCAGGGGACTAGTTTAGGCTGACAGAAATAGAACTAACACTTGGCCAAGCAGCTTAAGCAAAAGGTGGCCTCGGCTTGCCCGTTTTTCCTGCACTACTTCTAGGAAGCTACTTCAGCTCCACGTCCTCCCCAACCAGAGTCCCTTAGAGCTCTCTCACATTGGATGTCAGGTTTTAAATTTCTTTTGTTTGTTTATTCATTTATTTATTTTGCTTTTGCTGTATTCATGAGCTGTCATAACAATCGTCGCAGCGATTAGGTATGCGATAGTCATAAATTGTTCCTCACGTGATCGTAGTTTAGCAAGATCTTTAGATTCAACTAATACATATAGTTTTTTAATAACATTTTCCATCAGAAGGAATCGAATTTGAAAAGAGTTCAAGGAAATGAAATGTGACATAGTTCAGCACGAAACAGTGGCTATGTATAAATCTCCATAAAAAAGGGAAATATTAAAACATCCAGCAGTCAAAAGAATATGGTTACTTCTCTTATTATACGAAAGGCTGGAATTAGAAACAATAAATGGCCTTTGGTTATATTGCAAATTCTAATGATTCTATTGTTATCTCATGAAATATAAATAAGATGCTCGTGGACTTTTAAGAGAAATAGATTTCACTTTAAGTGAAATAGATTATTACATGACTATTAATTCTTATTCTTGATTTTTGATTTTTGTAAATTATATAATGTTCATTGATAAGAATTTAGAAAAGACCTATCATATATTATCTCCTTATGTTTGAGTCAAATACATTCTGTTTAAAGTAATGTTTTGAATAACTGACTATTTCTGAAAATTTTTAATAAGACGAAAAAAGCAGTCATAAAGGCAAAGAATAATGGCTACCATCCTCGAGGTTATATCATTCTCATGGGGACTCAAAGCGTTTCGGATCCATTCATCAACTGTGAGTTCAAGAAGACAGCTACCACTTCCGCCAAAGCATCTTTCTTCAATGTCTTTGGGGTGTGATTCATCAAAAAAGAACCTTTTGAAAAAAAGTCTACAATCAACCTTGACTTAAGAGATTTTGAGAAATGTAGGTACAGTTAACAATATTGGGAATTGTTTATAACCACTTATTTTTTTTCCCTGTGGTTGTTTTTCCCCCATATGTTAAAAGTGGAAAGAAACCATACCGCGGAATACTTATAAAGCTATTTAAAATAATAGGTTAATTCTCTATGCCTGGTATGCAAAGCTGACCATGTTATAGTGCTGAATTTTTAAGCCAATTTGCATAACAATATGGATATTAGGCATCTATTTTTGTGAATGTGTACACATGTGTGTATATGTTACAGGCTGAGAGACACATGTATCATGTCTGTTAATGGGACTTACCCCTGGAGAGTTGGATTTTGTAATTTTATGTAATTTTTTATCAAATTTTTTACGACATTTACTTTTTGTAAAATAAACAACGTAAGTAAACATATTTGCTTTTCGAATTTATATTTACATAAAATAAATTTTGCTGTTTTACTTCTCTCAAAATGTAGATAAGATGAGGAACACATGAAGTGTGTATATTTATCTATAAATAAATTCCGCATTATACTTTCTATGAAGCATGTTTAGACACCCTGAGAAAACAGTAGTTTTTTATGGCAGTGGTGAGGGAATTCTTCAAGAAATAATAATTTTATCTAGGCAAGAAGAACCCAACACTTGGGGTCAGGAGAGGAAAATACTTGTGATATTGAAAGGAAATGTTAGTTAATTAAATTTCTCGGAATATATGGTAACTGTGTCAGAGCATATACGGACAAAAATAATTTACTATAAAATAATTCTAAAATGTTGAGAAATATTTAACACAGAACTAGCTCCCACATCATGCTGACGTCAAAATCTACTGCTAAGTTAGGACAAGGTGCAGAGCAAAAGGGGTTCACAAGGCACGGCAGAGCAGACACACGAATGTTCATTGAGACAGAACGTCACAGACAGGCACTATAGATCTGGGTAGGGCTGCAAAAAATGACGATGTAATTGAGCACCTGTCATTCCAGATCGCGCAGCCGGAAGTGGCACCTTTGCTGCTTATTTATTTCTCACTCACTCTGTAAAAGTTGCTGAACCTATGTGCGACGGCTCCTCTCTGGACAGTGACAGAGAAGTTCACGTACAAACCGCCAGGGCGTTGATTTCTTAGGTAGGTTTTGGGTTTTGTCAGCACCTCTCCTTGTATATGCGCTTCAGAGATAAATAACCATTAGCATGTGGTGCAGAAGGTGACACGAAAGGAAAGAAGGACACATAAGTCATAATCGCAAATCCTAATTACAGGTCTCAGATTCTAACTCTTAGAGAACGTGTATTGATATGTAAAATAATAACAACGTAGAATGATACCGAATACAGGACTCCAAAGACACCATTGTTGAAGTCTTTGGCATATAGTATCTATTTCTATATCCATAATCTATACACATAGTGTGCGTGCATGTATGTGTATGTGTGTGTAATTCCACAATCAGTGGCTCTTAGCCAGGGGCAATTTTGCCCACTCTGAGGAAATTCAGAAATAACTAGAAGCATTTTTTATTTTCACTACTAGGTTACGGCTACTGGTATCTAGTGAGTAGAGGCTAGGAATACCAGCTAACAGTCTATATTTTACAGGACAACCTCCACTACAGCCACAAAATTATCCAGCCCCAAATTATATAGTGTCAATATGGAGAAGCCCTGATATACAGATGAACAACTAAAAAATGTGTACACGAAAAAAAAAACAAAAAAACAGACAATATGGCGCGTCCATCTCTGTTAAAAATCGAATATCAATGAACAAATCTTTAGCTTATTTAACCAATCTTTTATTTATCACATCACTTATCTGTCATAATTATTTACATTGATTTATCTCCATTTCATTGCGTGTTTGAAACATGCTCTATTTTTGTGTCGATATCTGTTTTCCCAGTTCTGCTTTGTTTAAGTAGCAATTTATCATTTTAAAGTTTTAAATTAAGTTAATAATAAAAATGCTTTCTGGAAAATGAACCTTAACTTATAATTATGGGACTAGACAGGACTGCCTAAGTTATGTAGTCCAACCCTCGCATTTTATACTTGTGTCAGTCATTGTCTTGGCAAGAAAGAATCCTGCAGAGGGCGTCCAGATGTTAACAGAGTGTTTATAGATATGTGGTCAGGTTACTGAGACCCCAATCGTATGTCAGGGCAGCAAGAGATTAATGGTGAGAAGCTGTTACACGTGGGAGTGACCCGGGAGAGAAAATAGTTTCATGGGGGTAAGTGACTTCTGGACCCAAAATGAAGGAGCTGCTCCACTAGAGATGTCATGGAGGGGACAGCCTCTGCCAAAGACAAAGCAAACGTCAACGCAGAGATGAAGATCCAGGAGAAAATCCCTCTCTGGCTTTTCCTGACCTTGGCCCTTGGTCTGTCATCACTTCTCACGGCCTAAACTCGACTAGAAGTCGCAGAGGTGCCAGGTGATGCAGTCACCAGGGTCAGATGTGGGTGTGCGTGTTGGTGGCGGGGTGGGAGGGGGCAGGAATGGATAGAAGAGAGACAACTTTGTAAGACTCAGGAAGGGCATATCCAGAGCAAGAAGATAAATCTTACTAAAGTTGTCTGTGACTAAATATAATAAGATTTCATTTCCGCTAAGAATTAGAGATGCTGAAACGGTGTGAGCCTTGAAGGGATGAGGCGAAGTCTTCTCATGCCCCACTGTGTTGAATTAGAAATTCAGAAACAGTCAACAGGTTTGTTTTATGCAGATACTTGTAATCAGTGGAATGATGTTAATTTTCAGAAATTTTGTGAGCTGACCATGACACACAGCCATTACTAAAAACTGAAATATATAAATTTGAGATGAAATTATATTAAAACAGTATGATACTCAAAACTCATCACTTTCTGCATATTTTATTACATTGTACTATTCTCTATGCTTTCGAGGGTTTATGTCCACAGTATCTGTAGAGTGAGCCATTACCCTTGAGCTACAATCTACTCCTGCTGCTTAAAATTATCCATGGCGGGACCACGTATACCTTTCGATTGGCAAATGCGACAAATCGGGGCTTGATTTACTTTTCGATGCATCATTTAGATTTAAAGTGATGGGGAAAAATGTAGGAATGCAGAATAAACTCAAAACTAAGTCGTGTCTGTAACAGCTATGTGATGAACAGCAGAAAACTGTGAGACACAGCATTTAAACGGCTCACTGATGCTGCCCAGAGGTTGCTGGTGTCGCCGATGCTCAGGTGAAACCCCAGCAGAAACCCCAGCAGACGCAGCGGCTGATGCTGGTGACATCGCTCTAACGGAAGTGGCATTGGGGGAGGGGGAGCCTCTCCGTAGATCTCTGTCATATTAATGGCAATACATTTATTGCAAAAGTGTTTTTAAAGTGAAATGTCACTGCATCTGTCTGTATGATGAAACTGCAAACCTGCTTTGGCTGTGAAAACAGTATCTTGGCCAGAGTTGACAGAAGCACACTCTGAGACTCCTTTGAAAATTTGCAATTAATACTTTATTTTGTTATTATTTTGGGAAAATTGTCTGCCCCAAATCCTTTATATCAGCAAAATTGATAATAAATGTATATATGTTTATGTGCATTTTTTTCCGAGGTTTTCGCGTGTGGTCACCTTGGTAATTTCTGTATCCTTCGTTGAATATAAAGCTCTGACTTTGCCTTAATCACGTTCATCAATTTTTGTCATACGTTCTGTGAATTTCAAGTTTTGTTCTCCTTCTGGCACTTAGCTCACAAATATATTTTCTAGTAATTATTTCTACTAAACTTATAATTTTATCCTTCACATTTTGGTCTTAGACACAGTGAGAATCCACTCCCCGTAGCAGGCATTAGCCAAGGAATCGTTTCTGTCCTTATCCATCAAACGCTCTGTATTGTCCCCAATGATTTGTGCTACTAAATGTATTGTACATTAAATTTCCAAATATTTATGTTTCTTCCCTGAGCTCTACTCGGTGTTTTCATCTATTCGCCTGGGCTTGTGACAATGCTACTCTCATGGCTGTGGATGGGTAATAAATCTTACCATTTGTCAGAACGAACTTTCTCCCTTTTACCCTTATTTGTCAGAAGTATCGATAGGTGTATATGGCATCTGGGGAGAGGGTGCCCAATGGGCAACGGACCACGCAATAAGAAAGGAGAGGCTGGGTCTTTGGAAAACAGCACCCTCTTTGCTAAATGTTTGATCCATCCTCAAACCAATGCTACTGGCTTATTAATTTCATATTATTCCTCATATGGGCCAGAAAATAGCTGAAAATATGACCTCCTAGAGGTTCATAAATGCCAAAGAGAATGTTAAAAAAAAAAGAGAAGCCACTGTTAAGAAAGTAAAAGGTAGATTTTATACACCACACACACACTCTGTTTGCATCACATGTGTGTGTGTGTGTATGCCTACAACTACATATATGTGTGCAATGACAACTAATTTAGATTTTCAAGTAAATTATATTTTGATAGACTCTTCTACACCTTCCCCTTCCCTAATATCATACCTTTTGTATTATTATTTCTTGTCTAACGTGTCTCCGAATCTTCTGCTGATCACCTTCCTACAGTCTGACCTGCAGGCTTCCCCGCCTCACCCTGTGGTCTCATCCTGTGTGGGCTCATCTGCTGTCCCAGCTCAGGGACCAGGTGGAGGCAGAGGCTCCCAACCGCGCATGCCCGGAGAACGCCTCCCGCTGGGATACAGACACAGACGCAGCCACCTACCTGTAGCCTACCTGTGGCCTACCTGTGCAGCTGTCCCAAAGGCATCTCCAGGGACACGCCCCCTGCATCCCACGTCCAGGAATCAGAAACCGAGCTCTAGAGCTGGATGAGCCAGGAACAAAAGGGCCACTATGGCACCGCTGTAACTTTCACGTCAAATTTGTCACCGAGTCGCAGTAATTTTACACTGTTATCGTGTCTCACTCTTCAGCTGTAGATCATGCCAGCCTCATTTCTAACTTCTTGTCCTTGTCCCTCTGCCCGCCACTCCCCAGACCGTCCTGCAGGTCTTTTCTCTACGGGAAGCCCTGTCCTTTCTGGCCTCCTTCCCAGCCTCCCACACTGATGCGTCGCCTTCTGAGCCCTTCCTGTCTCCTAAGCGTGTTTTAAAATTTCATCTTGTAGGTCAACGGTCTTCCTCTGAAAAACTTCTCTGAATAAATGTTTGTATGTCAGGGGAACTCACACTTCTGCTGTCACCCCACCTACAAAACTATTTTTGTCCTAATTTGTACTGTTAACCAGTTTATTTTAATTTGATGAGTAGCATAGACATATGAAAATAACATGAATATATGGAAGAGCACAGAAATAACAAGACCGCTGCCTCTCCAGGTAACCGGCCCCCCCGCAGGTAAATACTTTCAAGTTATCTGGACCTAAAAAGCATTGAGTGATTTCTATAGATATGATATGATTTCTGTAGATATAAGAGCATATTCAACAGTATGTGTATATAATGAGCGCTCATTTCTCTATATTCACTCTAAGCTCATAAATTCTAAAAGTTCAGGAACTGTACTTTTCTGTCCCAATTTCGGCTTCACTGCTCATCACGGCAGCTGGCCCTTGGTACACACTCCATATATGTTTGTTAAATAAATGACTAAAGATTTTGGAGCATATTTATAAGGCTGTCCAAGCGAAAAGAATTCTACAAATCAGTGTGCAAATATCATTCAGTAAGTTAAGACACGGAGTGAACGAAATACAGTTTAATAAAGCTAACAGTTTTAAAAACAAACTCATTTTTTTTCTTCACACGTCTCTTTGATTTATGAAACTCTAGAGCTTAGCATGGTCTGTATGTCCCATTGATTACTAAATGTGGCTTCGAAAGCACTGTGGCTGATTGGTTCTACCGCCCTAACAGTAATAATCTGCTAGAGAATCATGAACAATAACAGAGAGAAAGAAAGAACTTTCCTATTTATTCTTCCATCATGACTATGCCTGAGTATCCTAAAACTGCCAAGTCTCTTATTTTATTTAAAGCAGAAAGGTATACGGATACACAGGTAAAGAATGAACTGTAAATTTCCATGACAGAAAATCGTCAAGAGTTTCAGAAACTGCAGGGATTAAAAGATGTGGATAAATATTTATAAATGTGAAATCAAAAAACTGCAGTCAACAGAATTCTCAAGAATTTTCTACTCACTGTTTTCTTCTCTGTATAGAGAGACTGCTCCTTGAACTTCCAGATCTAAGAATAAAAATTACTTTCACTCCAGCATACTTCCTAGTTTGCCTGTACTTTCTGGAAATGCCATTAAAATATTGCAAAATTGGATTTTCAGTAAGTTTTCTCCTTACTAATGATATGCTCTTTCTTTCAAAGTTCTAGGCTGTTTATATTTCCAGACTTATAAGTTCAAAGATGGAAAAAGATGGTATAAATTGGCTTTCTTTTAAGTATTTATAGTATCAGCATGTCACTAATAGAATTGGCAATATCATTAATATTTCCTTATTTAAAACTTATTTTAAATAACTTATGCAATGCTACATTCTCCGTACATCTTTCATTTCAATGCTATTTAGTTTTGGGGTTTGTTTTAGACATCTCACAGACACACCCAGAAATACTGTTTTACCAGTTATGTGGACGTTCCTTAACTCGGTCAGGAAGACACGTAAAACTAACCATCATGGTAACTAAACCTTGCCACATTTTCCCAGTGGGATTTCAGAGTCGCTCTAGACCACTGGCTGGTGTGAGCCTCCTGCTTTTCATCTGGTCTAGTGTCATGGATTATTTCCGTTGTCCTATGCACGTCTGACTGCTGTGTGTTGGACACAGAGCAGACAGGTCTGCTCCTAGATTCTGCATGACACGGGAAAAGAGAAAAAGTGCTTCCTATATTATATGTATGCAAATCTGAACTTTATAAACTGAGCTAACTGTTTGACGTGACACTTTAGTATAAACTTTCAGTATATCTTTAAGGGTTGTCATTACGAGCAACTGTCATTTTTATAGACAGCGCTTTAGACACACGAGGGCTGTTTGTGGCATTCTCTGTACGTTGCTTCTCTCCAAAATAAATTCCCCAAGTCAGCCTGAAGAAAAAGCTTGGTATAAATGCATATTTCACAATGTCCTAAAAAGTAAGGGTAGAGTTCAGCATTGCTCTTTCCTTCCCGACTCTCCCCGATGAGCTGACGCAGGAGAGCCCCTTTGGTTCTGGCACTGTCCCCTTCTTTCC
>NW_011888913.1:351212-352535 GCF_000151845.1 Pteropus vampyrus | reverse complement strand
AAAAAATGGAAGCTTGTTATTTGCAACAATGTGGTTGGACCTAGAGGGTATTATACTAAGTGAAATAGAGCGAGACAAAATCTTTATGATTTCACTTATATGTGGAATCTAAAAACTAAATCAATAAATGAATAAATAAAACAAGAACAGAGTCATAGATACAGAACACAAACTGATGGTTGCCACATTGAGTTCCGTATCTATGAGGGGGGTTAGGGGACTGGGTGACAAAGGGGAAGAGATTAAGAAGTGCAAATCGGCAGTTATAAAAACAGTCATAGTGATATGAACCACAGCATAGGGAATGTAGTTGATAATAGTGTAATATAGCTATTTTATAATTGATATTTTACTGGCTGTCTGACGGTTAATGGTCTTGTCCACACAAGAACAATCATTTTGTGGAAGCCAACTTTTCTTCCCATAAAGATACCGTTAACTACCACGCAGTCACACAGCCAAATGAAAACAAAGTAGTGGCAAGTACTAGATAAATGTATGGAGCTTTAATTAGATAAATTTATTAACAGCCACTGAATTTAAATAATGTGTTATTTCAGAGTATTTTAACACAGATAACTAATAAAGAATATGAATTCCCATGTCATATTTTCTTTACCACATTACTATATTTTTAAATCAACAAACTCATTGGTTTAATACATGCTAATATATTTAGAGACACATGCATTTCTATGCTCTTTAATGATCATGGACATTTCCTCCTTTTCTCCCCTTTTTGGCAGCTGGCCAGCATCTATATGTGTAAGCAGAGTAAGTCCTCAGTTTTAAAAACAACAAAACTTGCCTGTTCTGTGTGATGTTCTTTCTGCTCACACAGTTCCCCCTGCCCAGATCTGTATTCCACTGCCGTGCGTGCTGCGTGTGAGGACCGTAGCTGCTGCTTTGCTCACCAGCACCCCTCAGCGCCCACACCAGTGCCTGGTGGCGCTGTTAATCAACTACTGTTCGTTCTTTCAAGAAACATTTATTGCGCACCTACTATACACATACTGTTTTTGAAACTGGTACCAGAAATATTCTAGAAGTTTGGGAGATACTGCCAGTAAACAAATTAGATCGTTTCAGAGAAGGGTAAGCGCTACGCCATGAACAAAACAGGACAAGGCAAAAGATGTGGCTTAACATCTTTTGAGAGGTGGCAGTAGTTACTGGCCATTGGTTTGCCCAGGCCTGTCCCAAGAGATACCTGTTACTGCTGAAGCCTGATGACAGGCAGGGACCTCTCAACGAAGACTGATTGCGAGGAGGAAGGAGCCCATGAGAGATGCAATGAAAGACAGATGCACCTGGAGCATTCGC
>NW_011888913.1:349683-351162 GCF_000151845.1 Pteropus vampyrus | reverse complement strand
AAAAAAAAAAATGCATCACAATATAACTTGGATGACAGGATCCTGAAATTCAAGTTTTATATTAGTTTTGCATGAAATTTTTGGAGAGTCTTGGGGATAAATTTCAGTTTATCTTGTGTGCCGATGTAAGCAAATATTTGTGACAAAGAAGGATGTAGCAAATTGGATCATTGCTGCCAATTATTTGTTCCTCCCTATAAAAGAATTAGATACCATCCTCTGGGCTTGTCGTGTGACTTGCCCCCTGTCCTGCACGAGCACATTGCCCCGTCTCTTTGATTTGGGGCTTGGTGATGTGACATTCATTGGCCATATCCTACACACAAAAAACCGACAACGTTTGGATCTAAGCTTGGTCAGTCAGCAGAGCCAAGCAGAGCGGCAGCTGCCTTGCAGCCTCTGATAATGTGAGCAAGAAATAAGTATGTGTTTCTGAAGGCCATTTAGAAAATGGGTTTGCACTTACACACTGCTGTCTAATACATCGTATTTCAAAAGGGTGAACAGTTGAAAAATACAATGACATTAAGGGCAATGAAAATGAATTGAAACTATCGATATAAATTCATGATTAAAAAAAAATGTCATTGTAATGGCATAGAAACACCTATTACTCCCAGCAGCAATGATAACTTCGAGAGCTCAAATTGTAGCTCTTAATATCATTCCCTGCATTAGGTACCTGACCCCAAAGAAATAGCCAAATCCTGGTCGTTGGCATGGAAAGAACAAGGCGGGCCTGGTACAGGGTGGTACAAAAAATAATAATAATAAGGCGACTTTCAATATGGAAGAAAGAAAAGCACCTTCAATGTGCAAGAAAAGAAGATTAATTAACCTGTCGATGCTTAATCAGATCCGCCAACTTAAGGGGATGCCACTGCAGAGAATCTGAACTATTTGAAGGACAAATTAATTAAAATCATTGGACTGTTATTTAGACTTAAATAAAAAAGGAAAGCCTGTCATTTATGACAATATAAATGGACCTGGAAAGTATCGTGTTCGGCGAGATAAGCCAGGCACAGAAAAACAAATACTGCATGCTCTTAGTTATACGTGGAACCTAAGAAAACTGAACTCGTGAAAGCAGAGCACAGGACAGCTGCCAGGTGCTGGGGAACGGAGTCAGCGGGGCCGGCGCTGGCCCCAGGACACCACGTCTCAGTTCTGCGCTGTGACTAAGCCCTGGAGCTCTGACACACAGCGTGGCCATGGCGGTGCACATGCCGTATCGTTTACTTGTAGTTGCTGAGAGACAAGATCTTAAGTGTTGTCACCACCTCCCTCACACACACACACCCCAAAATGGTAGCTATGTGAGGTGCCAGATATATTGAATAGCTTGACGATACACCTACCAGATAAACATCACATTGTGTCCCTTAAATCACACAATTGTTATGTGTCAATAACAATGACCTTCTTAAACCTGGAAAAAATAGAAATACATGGAATGAATTGCTTAGTAAAAAAAAA
>NW_011888913.1:340683-341963 GCF_000151845.1 Pteropus vampyrus | reverse complement strand
GAGAGGGAAAATCTCAAGAACCAGATGTCCTGATTTATGGGGTTACTAATTAATGTGAAAATGGTCAAGCCACTTATTTGCACTGTGACTTTCTAATGGATTTTTAAAAAATATTTATCCATAATTAAGAAATATAGGAATTACTTTCATTATACATTTGTTTAAATATTACCTTTAGAGTCATATTAGTAATCAATATAATCTTGGGTTTAGAGGCTTCATGTTGGGTGGGTGAATTCTTATCCGATAAGGAAAATGGTATAATAACACATTCTTTGAAGGTTTCAGGTGATACCATTTTTACTATGAAGCCAAATCGTTTTGTTTGCTATCGTCTTGCACAGGTTATGCAAAGCAGCAGGATGAGAGAAAGCAGGAACTACCTTCCCACTGGGAATAAATCACAGACGCACCTCAATTAGCCACCTGCATCCCTTTGATGTTTTTCCAGTATCTGATCAAGAAACTATTATTTACTATTATGATTAATAAAAATAGTCTGCCAAGTGTTTACTGTTTAATGGGAAAATAATGGGCAACACTTAGGAAGGGAAACATTATACAAATGTGTGATCTTTGTGAAATTACAATTCATTCAGAGCCTGGCTCCATCACTACCAAAGGCGAACACTCAGCAAATGGAAATGAAATTCACCCACAAATCATCTTTCATCTGAGAACTTGTTTGACCATAAAGCTAACCTTATTGAAACGGGTACGGATTCCTAGAACAGTTATCAGCAGCTAATACTGAAGATGGCTGAGGCAGCGTTGATTCTAGACATGAAAGAATTAGCTATATGTGAGTCCAAATGGAGTTAGTGAGTTTTTTTCGTCGTCATCTTTGTTTTGTTTTTTACACTTAGTACTAAGCGCCCGTCCATCTTTTTGCTCTCTGACTTGTCTACTTTCTCTGTGTTAGTGTTTGCTTATTGACCAACTCTCTGATCAGCCCTTCACACTTGATAATTTGAAAATACCAGCTCCATCTACATTCTAATCTTTCATTCCACCTCTTAAGGGTAGGTGGGGGAGTGATTCTCTCATTTCTCTACCCCCAACTTAATTCCTGAGAATTTGCATATGTGATCACCCTCCCTTATGCCTGAAATATCCTCCATACAAATCTCAATGTGAATTGCTATCTTACTTCAATTTTGTATATAGTTAAATATCGAACTTACTTATCAACAGGGTTAAAGTTGAACTCCAGAAGACTTTCCCGTGTCTTCCATTTCCATTTTCCTCACACACATGTACATTCTTTAGGAAATCCTGCC
>NW_011888913.1:338031-340633 GCF_000151845.1 Pteropus vampyrus | reverse complement strand
TGCCGTATCGTTTACTTGTAGTTGCTGAGAGACAAGATCTTAAGTGTTGTCACCACCTCCCTCACACACACACACCCCAAAATGGTAGCTATGTGAGGTGCCAGATATATTGAATAGCTTGACGATACACCTACCAGATAAACACCTACTCGGACCTACCAGATAAACATCACATTGTGTCCCTTAAATCACACAATTGTTATGTGTCAATAACAATGACCTTCTTAAACCTGGAAAAAATAGAAATACATGGAATGAATTGCTTAGTAAAAAAAAAAAACAAAAAACAAAACAAAACAAAAAAACCTAGTGCCAAAAATATAAATATTTAATAAATTAAGAAATTTAAGAGCGAAAGAGTGAATGAAATGTAAGCGTGGACAGGGCAAACTATCTGTTAAGAATTATATTTAGCTCTATGAGGAAAATTTGAAAAAGTTTGGGTGGTGGATAAAAATGTACTGTAATAAAAAGAGGAGACTATTGTCCAGCAGGAAGGAAGAATGATGAGCAAGGAAGGTGAGCTGTTCACTTCACTTGGTTTTAACAATAGCAGATGCTGGGCGTGAGGGACTGGATGGCTTTACTGTTCTCAGTTTTGCCTGTGTGTTTCAGTCTTACTTTCTGAAAGAAAAAAACTTAAATTGGTTGTTCAGAGTAAAATATTGTGTCCGTTGTAAGGGCGAAGGTTCGAACCTTGATTCTCACTGGCGGTTCTGTGTCTTTTCCCCTGTACCTCGACGCTAGTTTATTTTTCATTTAAACTCCCACAGAATGAAGGATGAGATTTTAAACAAAGAGTATTCACAGGGCATTTTATTTAAGTGACAACACAAAGGGGTGGATCGGTAATACTTCGTGTTAAAACACTCTGCTACCATCAAGCTGAAAAATATCAATTAGGATTAACCGAAGTAAGCTCTCACTATGGTCCAGTCCGTCTTCCATAATTACATTAAGAAATCACTGGGTTTTATTTCTGTGGGAGGTCTATATTTTACAACGAAGCTTTTGTCTTCTGGAGCTGCAGTTTATTTTCCAAACAGCCTCAGGAAAATTAAATATAGTATGCCTATAATGACCTTAAGGAAGGAATAAAAATACAATCAATAAAACCAAATGAGATTTCTGTTTGCAAACAACTTTCCTCACAGGGTAACTGTATGCCGGTTAATTGGTTGGTAAAATTCTGCTTCCGTCTGCATTTCTTTTGTTCGAGGGCCTCTGAGTAAAGTTTATATTTAATAACAGACCTTCCGGTGACCTTTTTGTATAAGAATAAAGCCCTGATTAAATATTCTATTATTAACCGTTATTCACGGACCATGATGGTTTTTATTACAGACACTAGGAAAACCTTTATGCCATTCACATATGTGTGATGACTTCATTACCGCATCTGAGACGTGGGTTAGCTAATTAGGCTTTCCGAAAAGTTCGCCTCTCTGCGACGTCTTGAAGGCCTCCGTTTTTAGGTTTTTACTTAATATTAGAATTTGAGAATATTTTCAATCTAAGCAACTAATTAAGTTCTACCACTTCTTCTGGCCCATCAATTTACCTCAGGTGTTACAAAAACAGCCACCCTAATAAACCGTTAAAACCTTCTTTCTCCCAGCTGTCTAAACGAATAAAATAATTTCTTATATTGTGCAATGAAACAGTTTTATCCACTTCGGGTCATTGTGATTTGAAAAAAAAAAAAATCAGGTTTTCAGTTATATGACTGTTAACATACTTTCTCTAGAATCTTGTGATTGAAAGAGTACTAGTCTCGGCACACAAGCACCCTGTGACCTAGGCATATCCAGAACCCTCTTTCCACCTTTGAATACTCTGAAGTCTCTCTGAATAAAATCAAGATCTCTTCCCCACGAGTACTCATACTGTACAATGCATATTGTTGGACCGCTTCGACGTTACTATTGAGAAAAGACTTCATTTCGACATTTGGAGAACTAACCTGGATGCTTCTTTGCTCTATTAAATCAAGCTTGCTCTCTTGAATATTCTTTCCACAATTATTGCACAATTGTTCTCCGTTGGGTGTTCTCAGTCTACTTTGCGATTGTTTCATGGGCTCGTGAGCTGTACACTCACACCGGGCTCCACACTCAAGAAGGCACCCAGCTTGGTATAACCTTCTGCTATCACCATCTTGAAATTCTTAATAATTTTTGAACAAAGGCCTCACATTGGTATTTTGCACTGAGCCCCACATGGTATTTAGCTGGCCTCGGACCAAACACGTATAAATTTCTTTTGTGTTAAGAAGCAATTTGATTATATCTTTCAATCTCTTTTCATCTCACAGTCACTCCGTTCCATCTTTTCTTCCCGCAGATGTACAATGCACCTAATTTTGTCCCATCAAATCCATTAATTCTGATGGAAAGAGGAGAATGTGGGTAATGCTTGCTGTTTAGATATTGAGTCATGTGGGACGAAATGGAGACGTTTTTCTCACCATCGACAGGCACCATGTCTGAAGATGCCACTTGCCTCTGAAGGTACTAGATTTCATCTGAGGCCAAACTGGGGGCGATGATTACATTGGCGTGCTTCTTCTGTTCATATGTTTTGCTAATGCTTAGACCACAAA
>NW_011888913.1:332169-335071 GCF_000151845.1 Pteropus vampyrus | reverse complement strand
TAAGGGTAGGTGGGGGAGTGATTCTCTCATTTCTCTACCCCCAACTTAATTCCTGAGAATTTGCATATGTGATCACCCTCCCTTATGCCTGAAATATCCTCCATACAAATCTCAATGTGAATTGCTATCTTACTTCAATTTTGTATATAGTTAAATATCGAACTTACTTATCAACAGGGTTAAAGTTGAACTCCAGAAGACTTTCCCGTGTCTTCCATTTCCATTTTCCTCACACACATGTACATTCTTTAGGAAATCCTGCCGGTATAATTTTCAGAATATCTGTCCAGAATTTAAACCCTTTACAGCACTTGCACCCCTACCAGGCTGATCTGAGTCTCCATCCCTTTTCATCTAGATTACTGAAATTATCTGCTAATAGCTGTCCGTTTTTAAATGCTCACTCACAGTCTATTTTAGAGACATAGCTAAGTAAGTCCTCAGAATAAATGCCAATTATGATCTTTTCTACCTCCCAACCCCAGAATGCCTCCCCACTTCATGCGAAGTAAAAGCCAGCACAGCCCGATGAGCTGTGATGGCCACGCGATCTGAAAACACACACCCTCACACTGTGAAACACTGAGCTACAGCTGTACTGACCTCCTCGATCTTACTGATTATGCCAATTACTCTCTTAAACTGCAGCCTCTCATTGGCTGTTGGTCTGTCTTCTGCATGGAAAGCTCACCTTCTCTATGTCCACATAGTGGATTTCCTAAGACCTTGTGAATTAAAAATTTACGTAATGTAAACTAAAGTGTATTTCAGGCATTCCTGAAATACACTTTAGTTTACATTACGTAAATTGTGGTTCAGAGTGTTTACATTACGTAAATTGTGGCTCAAAGTGTGTCAAGTGTGGCTCAAAGGTAAGAATCTCTATTAATGCATTTACCGTGTTCATAGGTGGTAAGAAAAAACATATCCAAAAGAAGGAATACAGAAAAATATATTCCACAGGTACAGAACGCATTGTAGGGGAAACGAAAGTCTATCTGTGGTAAAGTTGACCATTAAACATTAAGGGTAAAGGGAGGCAATGAGTCTGACCTAAACAGATATCAACCTATTTTAGTATATATTAACAAAACAAGGCAATGGTAATTAACGGAGTGACAGCAGACAACAGATCATGAAGAGATTAAACTCGGGCTAATATATTTAACACAGAAACATACACTATGGTAGATACAATATGGGAAATAAGAGATGATACGAGAAAATATGGAAAAATGACGTATTGTTTAGTGATCGACTTTTAGAAACACTGGACTTGTATATAGAAAAATAAGTTGGATTCATCCTAACACCACATGCAAAGATGAATTCCACTAAATTAAACTCTATGTGTAAAAGCTAATAAAATAGTGAAATTGAGAAAAAAAGCAGAGGAGAAGAACAGTGTTGCTCTGAGAACAGGGAGGATTTGTTAAACAAAGCTATAGAAGCCATAACGAAAGTTTGATAAGGTTTATTATCCCCAAATTAAGGAAAATAGGTATATATCAGAATAAGACATGGTACTAGCAATATGTTAAATAGAATTACCAGCAAGAATACATAAAAAAATAATAGCAACTGAACTGGAAAAATAGACAAAGAATGTGAGCAAGTAATTGCAGAAATGGCAACACACAAAGCCACAAGTACATAACACTTAAAATCAGCAGTGATTGGAAAAAAGTAAATTAAAATTACAATGAGTAATAGTTTTTCTCTAGGGTAGAGATGGGTGGGTATTGTAATCCTCGTGGATAGTTGGCAGCAGTGTAAATTGGAGCAGAATTCAAGGGGATAATAAAGCGTGTACACGCACAGCCTATGAATCCTGCTCCAGAGAATGTATCGCGACGATTTTCCACTCATGTTTATAAAAGCACACGTACAAAGATACCCATTTTTCTACCAAATTCTCAATTGAGTGGCCATTTTTCATAATTCTACAGTCATTTCTAGTCGTGAACACAAAGTACATTATTTTAAATTTCACAACTCATGCATAGATATTTAAACAAATAAATATTTATCAGTGCCATTTTGCATCGGACACTATACAAAAGCACTGAAAAACATAAAAAGTGAGTAAGTTAGATGCTGGTCTTGTAGTTTTTACAGTGCTACGAACGTGTAACACAAATGACCCAAAAGGCAATACAAATTACACAAAGATTTCATTTCATCCAAATGAAAAATAATATTTTTATGTGGAGTACAGGAAATTATTACTCGATGACACTGTTTAGATAAGCCTTGAAGGATGATGAGACTGTGACAGCATGCAAAATATACTTAAACTTTTAGAAGCTCTTTTGTATAAAAACACTATTAAAGTGATTACTCCTTCTGATTTTCCAAATAATAGAAAATGCTTTCATGATGGATGAACGCAATCCTATATTTGATCTAAAATACTCATATACACATGTACACACACACACACATTTCTTGAGTTCTTTAAGTGGCTTCTTCTAACTTAGATATCTAGCATTGTCCATTCTGTCCCAGAGAATTAAAAAAAAAATAGCTGAGTGGGTAATAATTCTTATGCTTTTTTAAAAATAACACTGTATTATCACCTGTTAAATATAAGGATAACCATATAGTGATCAGATAATTATAGCAGATTACCTAGATAATGAATGGGAATTTAAATTTTGTACGTGTCTAAGCTAATATGCCTATATGAATGTCTAATTGATATAAATGTTTGATAGATAAATATTGGACCTATAACATGAAGACATTTGTAAATACAACAAAGCTTTTGAAATTATCCTAAATCTGCCTCCAATGTTTTAATATATTTTCATGAAAAAATAAGAACAGCAAAACAACTTGATAATAAGCATTAATAATAAATTCACTAACTATTTTTGCTTAGATCAGCAGACCCAAGCCA
>NW_011888913.1:325496-331189 GCF_000151845.1 Pteropus vampyrus | reverse complement strand
TTATCTATTTAATTTTTTTAAAAATTTGGACTCCATGAAATTTATCTCATTGTTATCTCTTTCACTAGCTTTTAGAAATCTATACTTATTATTATGGAACAACGTAATATTTTCTAAAGAGTAAGTTAGAAGCGTTTTCTTGGGTTTTTCTCATGTTATTCGTGTTTTCTCGCGTTATTCTGATAAATTGACAGAGTCATACATTGTTTACATGAAAGCAAGCTGAGACAAAAAAAAAATCAGATGGCAAATAAGTAAAAGTTTTCATGAACAAGGAAGGCAGAGCCAAAGCATCGTTTGCATACATCAGTGCATTGATGCTTTTTACAGCTCTAATGCAAATCGTATGAACTGACGAAATATTAACTTGCACAAACGAGCCCTGGCAGAGAATGAAATCTTAGCTGGCTTAGCATATTCTGTGATGTTAGTAAGTACTCTTAAAGTAGAATAGAGAAACTCTGTCTGGTTAAGTGCATGTATCTTATTTTAATATTTTTCAGCACCATTTTCCCTGTGAAATTGAAGAGCAAAGTGGCTATAAGGAATAAGGAATGGCCCTTTTGTATTAAGACTGGGAGAAGATACATTTCTACTTAAGGAGCATTAGAGATGCACTGTGCTGCGTTGTTGAGTTGCATTTTATCAATTGATTTGACTTGGAATACGGCGATATATAAACGTTAGTAGTCACTAGGCACATGGCAAGCAGGTGCAGCATGCTCTGCCCGTGGAGAGCTGACATTTTTACGAGATCTCTCAGCTGGAGTGGCCAAGGAGCATGGGAGAGTCATGGAGAAACACCTGCCGCCTACTCTTTTATTTTCAATTGTATTATCTCGAAGGGAAAGAAGTTCCATTAAAATAAAATATCTACCGTGATTGGGATAGAGACATTATATTATATCCACGGTGTTTGAATTTATTATCTTTGAGTCGAAAGAATTTTAAATGCATGGTAATATTTCTCTTCAGAATATAGTCAAATGAAAGTGTGTTTAATGAGCTAAAATGCATTATATATTCTGTATGATCAACTTCAACCTAAAATATGTTTTTTTTTTCTATTTCTTTGCGCCGATGGAAATGCTGTAATCGAGTCTCGTTTTCTTTCTCGATCCCCCTTTTGACGAATGCTTCTCTTGCTTTAGAGAGCAACATAAGATTCCAGGAAAAAAAGAAATGCATTAAGGACTATATGGCACCTGGATTGTTAACCTTGTCATTTCAAATGAGCGCCCGAAGTTGTGGCTCAATTATGAACATCAAGAAGACAAACCAATACAGAGCATCCCCCGAGGAGATGGTGAGGGAGCGTAGGTTACGACAGGGACAGACCACTGCACCGGACGGAGTATTCAGAAGTCCTTGGAGACAAATACTTTGGGAGTTGAAGGTTGTGATGACATTATATTGTGAGAGGGGAAAAAATGTGTTCATAGAAAAATAGCTCTGGGGAGCATATGTGAAACGACATAAATTAGTTACATAAGTAGAAAAGAGGAGAGAAGCGTTCGGGTAAAGCTAAGAAAAAATGATCCCCGTTAACGCTTTGCAAAGAGATTTGAAATCATAGGAAGATGATTAAGGGGGTCTGAACGCTATCTTTTCTCTGCAGTCACCCTTATCTCTAATTGTATACCCGACAGCCACAGGAAACACCAAGATTATCAAGGAATGATTGGGCATATAGCCTTAATTACCGACTTAATGAGCACAGATTTTGTCATTTTATTCAGAGCCTAATGTGGAAAGAGTGGCTTTCAGAAAAATAACATCAGAAAAACTGCAGTAATATAACTTTGACGGGAAAACAATTCTACCTGATTATAAATACATGTATTAAGATATTGTAGAAGAAAGTATCAATGCCTACAATGGCTTCCATTTCTTTTGAGTCTCATCTCTCCCTTCTACAGAGTGAACTTGAAACTAAAGAGAACTTCCTTGATCCGCTTTAGATTTCTGTTCTCAGGTCAAAAAAGGAACCTCGGCAAAGGCAGAACAGCAAAGAGAAAGAGAAACCATGAGAAGAGAGCAGAGAATGGCTTTAGGAAAGAAAAGCAGCATCTATAAGCATCATTTAGAAGATGTTGGTGGAGAGGCTGTGGACGAAAAAGGGCGCTGTAATAAATCATGAATTCCTGCCTGGGCAGGTCATGGTGGGTGGTCGCGCCCCAGGCCTGTGACTTCTTTAGTGAAAGGATGTTTGAGCCCCGCCCGCCCACTGTCTCTGTGCGTCTGGGTGAACGCACCTTTGAAATGCCAGGAGTAACACCCCTGGAAGGTGTAACCACCTTCAAGAGAGCAGCAGTCTTGTTAACTGTCCTGTAATCCGCCCCCCACCCCCCGCCTTGCTTCCTCCCACTGACCTGTAATCCCCCTTACGTTCCCTCCTTAATTTCAAACGCACAGAAGAAACTGCCCAACTGTTGTTCTCAGGAGCATTTGAGATCTTGCTCCCCAACTTAAGTCCTTAGTTTGGGTCAAATAAATTCTTACAGGTTTGGAATACAAATTCTTTCCAGGCTTGGACATTTCTTATGTCAACAAAACTGTAAAGGAAAGGGGTAGCTAAACTAGAGCTATGATTATTTGTTATCTACCAACAAGCCTTTGATGAAACAACTGCTCGGAGCCTTATGTGTTCATCTTTATAAAAAATGGAAAACTTTTTCTCCAATGTCATCATCAGAAACAAAAGAGAGAATACTTCAGCTAACTATGACCTCAAGGTTATCAAAAATTAATTAGGCATTCATATTTGAAATAAATAAAGGGGTTTACTAAGTTATGACCCTGGAAGTAATAAAATGAGGATATGAAAGCCAATTCAAATATATGCTGAAAAACTATTATAAGCCAGGCACTGTTACAGGTAAGGGGACATAGCAGGAAACAAAATAGATATGGTCCTGTGCAGATGGTGATTACACACCAGTGAAGATATGCCAAGTGTATACACATACATACATAACAGAAATAAAAACATGGGAAGGAGAAAACTAAAAGAAAGAAAAAGATGTTCAAAGCTGGCTGAGAGAAGGGACTGTGTCTGCTACTGTGCATCTCACGCATTGAGCGTTGGTTCCCTGACAAGTCACTTCCATGGCACCTTCCAGCCAAGAATACAGGTACTTCAGAGAGACGGATAAGCTAAAGGAAGTTCATGGTATGAAAGTGAAATTAAGTTTACTAATTCATAGTAAAAGGTCCACATGCCACCTTACGCTCTCTCTGCAGGCAGAGGTTAGAGCACACATCCTGAACACATCGGCACACGTCCAAATGTTTACACTATGCACACATTGTAGGAAACTCTTACAATAGGACTTACAATTTAAATTAGAATCTTAAAACTTTGTCCTGTCTCAGACTTTATCCTGTTATTGTCACCTATTTTATCTGTACATATTTTATAAAACCCACCCTGTATTTTTCATAGTATTTTTGTTTAGAGTTCATTACCTTTTAAGGAAATTTAAATAATAAAAAGTATGTCGTTACCTATACACTTATAATTATTTACGTAAGGAGATTTAGGGTGGAGACAGAAGTAAGGCAGCTAAACATCCGGCTGTGCGCTTATTCTGGGTTACCCAAGGTGCACCAAGGTAATGACAGGTCCTCAGAAGATAAAGATGGAAAAAGAGGGTGAGTGACGAAGTGTGAGGACTTGACTACTGTGGCTGACCTTGGAGATGGACAAAAAATGGGCACAAGCCAAGGATGCAGGAAGCTTCTAGAAGTTGAAAAAGGCGAGAAACAAATTCTCCGCAGTTTCCAGAAAGAAATGCATTTCTGCTGCCAGCTCGATGATGGTTCATTAAGGCCCATGTTGGCCTTCTAAGCTATCAAACTGTAAGATAATAAGTTTGACTTGTTTTAAGCCATTAGTTCTGTGCCAATGTGTTGCAGCAGCCACAGAAATCTAGCACACCTTCTGTCCTTACAATGAGAAACTCTCTCGAGGCCATCAACTGGGCAGCCCTATGGCTGGTCTTTATTTTCTGCTTATCAAGGATAACCATCCTTTGATACCTGACATCCAGGGTGTTGTAAATGGTTGTTTCACTTACTTCATACATTTTTGTTTTATTATTACTTTAGGTTGTTTCAAGCAGAAGAATCTGAAATCCAGTCTCTATTACTTCATTTTTCCAGACGCTAAATTCACCAATACGTTTCTTAATGATAAAAAATATTAGTGAACTCAAAGCTGTCTTCTTTCTAGTAGACCAATTCATTTATAAGGGACTCATCAAGTTCGTTAACCTCATTTCATTTTAATTACTCTTCCCGAATGATATCGGCTGCAATCGTCTAGATAATTTTAGGCGAATAACTTATTTAGAAGAAATATTGGTTTCAGAAGTATTGCTCAGTCATCACTTTTTGTATGAAGATAGGGAAGATGTCCAGCGTATTCCAGTGCCAGTGATTTCAACTTAGAGAGGTAAGAAAAAAAAAATGAGGGTTGTCCCCAAGAGAACCACAATGAGGCAATTACCTAAATTAGTTTGCTGGGAGCTACGACCTGGCCTTATTTCAGAGAGCAGAACTTTGCTGTCAGCATCTGCACTTCTGCCCTGTCTCCTGGGAGAGAGTCACATTAGCCAAGATGCCAAGATTGATGCCTTTCGACCGGTTACCGTAGTTAAATAGACCTAACTATAAGCCCGTCATACTTTTTGCCAGCACATTCTCTCCATAAAATCTACATGTGTAGACAAATCGTCAGCGTTTTCTTTAGTGACTTTTAACATAGGGTGGAAAAAAGAATGGGGAATAAGCACATCCTTCAAATATTTACAGGCGTTAGGCTAAAATACCCAAATATATTTAACTCTAAGAAAGATACATTTATCTCTGCAACGGGATAGATCCAGCCCTTATTCCTAAATACTTCCTGCCTGCGTCTGGCCAGTGTTGGCGCCAGTGAATTTTATTTTTCCTATAATTACTGTTCAGAAAAAAAAATTACCTATTTGCATTTTTCATCAGATAAAGAAGTGTTTTCAATTAGAAGTCTCTGAGCTTATAACGTATTATGTCCCTTTAAGCAGGCTTTGAAGTGTGCGTGTGTGTAATCTTATTTTTCCCTTCTAGGAATCAGGTCTATTGGCTGTTTATGGATTCACAGAGGCTGGCGGGGAAAGGGAAAGACAAGTCTCATTTTCCCGATTTTGCCATGCTTTATGAATTCGAGAGCCTGGGGGTGGTGGCCCAAGGAGTAGAGTCCGCAGCCAGCCTTGATCGTTTTCATTTCTAGTCCTCCATCGAAGGTGACCTTGCAAGAAGCAAAAGTCTCTTGTCGTTTTACCGCCAAAGGCACAGGGACTTTTGCTTCTTGCAAGGTCATCTCATATGCACGGCCCCTCTCGCCCTGCATCCCTGTGCCCTGAGCTTCATTGCGAAGTCTGGCGCCGAGAGGCAGATACGAGAAAGAACAAGGCGGTTCGGGCCTCGGCAGCCGCTGCTGCCCGCGCCCCACTGCGGCAGGTGCTGGGAGCTGCCCCGGGAAAGCAGAGCCCCCGGGCAGGTGCGCCCTGTGTCGCTTTTCCCTTTTTGTTTTGTCGTTGTTCTCAGCGAGGATAGGACAGGCCAGTTTCCCTCCAAGACACTGTGACTGTGGAGGCGAGGAAATCAAAACCTCAGTTGGGCAAACTCCTGAAAACCGGCGCCTGCCTGTG
>NW_011888913.1:322585-324989 GCF_000151845.1 Pteropus vampyrus | reverse complement strand
GCCTCTGGAGCTAAGTCATGCTTCACTGTCCACACCACTCTCTCTCCGTTTATAATGACTGGCTTTCATTTCTTTAATAATCCAGTTTTCCACCATGAATCAGGGAACTACGGTATATTTTCTCTCCCCAGGTTCATTTTTCTTTAGTTTTAGTTTATTTAGTCTATTTAGTTTATCTAGTTTATTTAGTTTATCAGAGTGCTCTCCTGTACTCTTTCGCAATTCTTCCAAAACTTTCCATGGACTCACGGGATTTTACTCTGTAATACCCATCACCCACTGCCACTTCCCAGTAACCGGGCACGTGTCTATTTTCAGTCATCATTTTATGTGAGTGTATTATCTACGCAGAGTAAATACTCCAGACATATTTTTAAATGATAGAATACGTAGTAAAATTAAACTGCGCGTGTCATCAGCTCGACTGGAAATGTTTCATAATAGTATTTCCTCTGTATGTGCTGTCATTCACAGGGTTTGGGGTGTGCACTGACTGCACGGGGCTGGTATTCAAATTTATCCCTTCCTGCCATAGTCTGTCATTTGTTCTTTTGGAAGTATCATTATCCTTCCTTCTTTCTAGGCTATAGGAAAATTAAAATTTGATTTTATATAAAACATCGTATCGCTTTTTGTTTGTAGGAGATATTTTCTCCTACTAAAATCTAAGTATTTCTTCACAATGATGAAATCTCGAGAGTAATATGAAAATTTCACTATAAAATATTTATCATTTCCGGTAGGCATGTGTGGAGATGAGAGAGCTTGATATAATGACAATTTGTCAGCATAGGTGACATGGAGAAAGATTAAATGTATTTCGGGCTATCATAGCTAAACCAAAGGCCATCTCAGGAGCTCCAGAGACCGTTCACAGCAAAGATAAAAATATCCACACACATGGCTCACAGTGTTCCTACTAATATTGCGTCCTTGAGGTTTTCCCAAGTCTTTTCTTTCTTTCTTTCTTTTTCATTATTTATTATTATTTACACCTACAGTATCTTGTCTTCCTAGGTGGTCTCCCATCCAACCAGGCTCGACCCTGCTTAGCTTCCAAGATCAGACATCGGGCTTGTTCAGGGTGGCATGGCCTTAGACCATGGACCGTAGCTCTACTGGGGTGTGACCCCAGGACCTTCTGCACATAAAGCAGATGTGCTAACTTCTACACTGTGGAACCACGTCTTTTCTATTTGTCTCACCTATTGGGCTCCATGGCCTGCAGGGGACTGAGTCTCATCACTATGCTAGTTCCCCATGTGATGGGAACGGCGCCCATATAGCCAGTGCCAGTCACTCAATGCTTGACAGATGCTGTGCCATGCCTCTCTTTCTGTAATGGAGATGCCCCACCTCACAAGCTACATGGTGAAGTACTGAGCCTAGAGACCAACTCGCATTTTCCATCGTTGGGGACACGCAGTCCGAACTTTGACACAGTAGACGGTGGAACATAAAGAAACGAGAATTAACTTTCTGCATTTGACCAACCTCGACTTAAATTCCAGGTGTGTCACTTGGATTGTATGAGTGCAGAAAGTTATTTAATCACCCTGACTCAGTGTCTTTGTCTATATACATCACCAGGTAAGAAGAGAATAGAGATAAAATATATAAACCATTGCCATGCAGTTTACGATCAATAAATTTTACTGCCTTCCTTTTCATAATTGGGAACATACTATAAAAAGTAGGTGAAAAAATTCTTAAAAAGTAGATTTTGACCAAATAGCAAAACCATGATACTTTTAGTCCCCATGCTCTATGTTTCATAAGAAAACTTTTCTCACAGAAATCAATAGCTGTGAATAAACTGTATTGGGTTATAGCGTATGTTCTAGCAATACCAATAAAAAAGTGTTACAGTCATAAACTTTTTTAAAAACCAATATGCTACAAAAGTTTTTTCTTACATGTATTTGTGCAATTTACTGCTTTTTTTTTTCTTTAGAGCATTTAATTGTCTGCAAAGAAAAAAAATAAGTCTTAGCCTTTCGGATTTTAAACATAACCTTTTCTGCTGGAAAATCTCTTGAAAGACACAGTCTCTCTGCAGCAGGTGTGGTTTTAATGATGCTTTGATGCCATATGTCAAATCTCATCGCTTGCTGTGAGGAGTGACATTTCTCTTGAAAGCCCCCAGCAATGGCAACGCAAAGTGTCTGCGGGCATCTCACATAATCCAAACAGCTCCTGAAAGCCAGCACGTTTCTTTTCAGCATCCTGCAAAGTAGCTCCGAGGTTGTACCATTTCTGCTACCTCGCCTTTGCAAATGATGGTTTATATAGTCACCGAGCATAAGTGGGACGTATTTTCTTAGTAATTAACTTACGATAACTGCTTTAAAACTTGGTCACGTGTTCTTTCATTTTTTTGTTTGTTCATTCTGCATATTTTTTT
>NW_011888913.1:321130-322535 GCF_000151845.1 Pteropus vampyrus | reverse complement strand
GAAAATCTCTTGAAAGACACAGTCTCTCTGCAGCAGGTGTGGTTTTAATGATGCTTTGATGCCATATGTCAAATCTCATCGCTTGCTGTGAGGAGTGACATTTCTCTTGAAAGCCCCCAGCAATGGCAACGCAAAGTGTCTGCGGGCATCTCACATAATCCAAACAGCTCCTGAAAGCCAGCACGTTTCTTTTCAGCATCCTGCAAAGTAGCTCCGAGGTTGTACCATTTCTGCTACCTCGCCTTTGCAAATGATGGTTTATATAGTCACCGAGCATAAGTGGGACGTATTTTCTTAGTAATTAACTTACGATAACTGCTTTAAAACTTGGTCACGTGTTCTTTCATTTTTTTGTTTGTTCATTCTGCATATTTTTTTCGTAAATTATCATGTGTGTAAGAATAATAGAACATATAAAACAAATCATCTTTAAGAAATTAAAATTTCCTAATTCTATCTTGTTTCTGATATCAGAATATACATTTCCCACAGTTTTACTCATAAATTCTTGGGAAATTACAGGCAATTAAATGGAGAATAGTTTAAAATTGTCTAGTCAAAGCTCCATTTTTAATTTGTGAGATGTGGAGGAGATATTTGAAAAATAAATTCTTCTTTCAGATCACTCAGGCAATGCCATTGAAGCACATTGAATGGTTACTCAAGAGTTCGGTACTTTTATGCTTTTGTTGCCAAACGGGGTTGGAACAAGAAATCTGGGCAATATTTTATGATTTACAGTACACAAGTCCCCAGGCCCTACTCCCAGACACCCTTAGGGAATGTCCTCAGAATGGTGACTCCTGTGAGATTGCGGTTCTCTGTTTAGACCCAGAGTAGACTTGTTTGGCACTGAGAATCCACCGCACACAGCGGGGTCCTGTTTTAATCTTTAACGTGGTCACTAAGGAGCCCGGGATCTCACTGAGTTTCTGAGTCGTTGGGTAAAACACTGGTAAAGGAAGCTACAGGAAGGCACGCGTTTGCGAGGACTCAAGAAAATTTATTGTCTCGCACGGAAGACTCTATAACGGGGCAGCACACCTTATACTCTAGGATCGGCAACATTTCATTATAAAAACCTTGAAATGCAGAAAATTGGCAAGGAGCGTGCTGCCACTGTGAACATGGACACTAACCAGCTTGTACGACGATCGATTCCTTCCATTTCGTTTGTTTCCGATGCAGCTCCCCATCCTATATCCATCCATGAACGCTTCTTATTTTTAAGATTTTGGCTTGCTTCTTCATACTTTATCATGTACATTGTAAACGAGAGTCCAATATTTTTTATGCTCAGTGAACACTTTATAAAACTGAAATTTCCTGAGAAAGCTGAAACTTTAATATGTTGAATATATTTATAGTTTATATTCTAACATTGACACAAAAATCCTGAAGAGAA
>NW_011888913.1:318081-320100 GCF_000151845.1 Pteropus vampyrus | reverse complement strand
AGACTTTGTCTTCTTTGAAAAATATTTCTGGCATTCCTACGAAAGGGAGGTGCACACATGCCAACTCTACACTGAAAAGCAAGCAAACAGCCCAGTGAAATGACGGATGAAAGAAAATGTGTTTTTCATGAAGTAGAAGGGGAAAAGGAACATTTAACGAGTTTCACCTCGGCATTTAAATTAAATCAGAGATAAAACAAGGAAGAAAAACACCTCTGTAGGGACCGTGAAATGCAGACTTTTTACTATAAAAAGCCAGCATAACTTTTACTTATCTTTTATGCATGCTTTAGGCCATAAATTGCTATGGCTTTATCTATGATTTTAAATATTCATGGTTCAATTTTGAAGAAATTGAATAGTTAGTATCTGTAAAATGATACTTACTTACCACTATTCTAAGATATTTTTATAACACTTTGATACCATATCTGAAGTGAAAGTCTTCATCCTTAATTTCATAAATTTGGATCTCTGAAAAATTGATATTTATTCCTGAGCCAGAGGGAAGACAGATTAATCAGGGGGATTGTTTCATAAACTATATAAATGTCTAACCGATGTACTATATGCTTGAAACTAATAATAAAATACAATATAATGCTAAAAATAAAAGAAAATGTTGAATAAAGCCTTTTGGCCAACTTCAAAAAAAATCTTGTAAAAGTGTATCTAAATGATTCTCAAAATAATAAAAAAGACACAAAGTGCATACCATAGACAGCATTTGAGATCTTGCTCCCTGGCACATGTCATCAGTTTAGCTCAAATAAACTCTCATAAAAATTCAAAAAATAATAATAAAATAAACTAAATTAAAACGTATCCCATAGAAATAATTAGTCATACATAAAGGAAGAAAGCGTTCACCACTAGGAAAATGTGAAAAACTTAGGTGACATGTGCCAAACTGAAGTGTATCGTGACAGTCAGAGTCCCAGCCCAGCTCCAAGGGAAGAGATGTTCCTGTAATTCTGCACCAACATCTGTGCTCCCAAGACTCCAAGTTTTGCAATTTCTCATCTGCCCTGTTCTGGCTTCTTCAGCGCCTTTGGTCAGGACCTTTGAGAGGGTGAGCAAACTGAGCAAACAGCCTTGGGCCATGATGGCAAAAGGAAATTTCATGTTTGACATTCTTACAGCAGAGTTTGTCAGAAGAGATGACTTATTATTCTTACTTTTATCCCTATTTATTATTATTGTTATCGTTAGTATTATTTTAAACCTCAATTGTAAAGTTAATTATCCTGATAAAAATTTCATCCTAGTAAGGAAGGTACAATGTAGGCAAAGTGGGAATCACATAGAATTTAGAAACAGCTGATCAAAAATAGGTAGAAAGATGACATGTGTCCTACAGAAATGGAAGTGTCAGACATTTTACAGAAGTAGGTTGTCCAGTTAATGCCCACCATGAAAGGGGAACAGACACAAATGAAGACACGTCAGTTCTTCACTAGAAGAATGTCTATGACCCTGGCCCCTTCACTTCAAAATTAACCCCCCCACAGATGTCTTCGAACTTTACTTTTGTCCCTGGGAGTCTTTCGGTCCCTATGGTTTATGCATTTTTTTATGCCAAGAGAAAGTGTCATGTGCTTCCATTCAGGAAAGGGAAAGGAGGTATCAGCACCCTGAGCTTCCGGTTTATTCCGCTGCCTCCAAACAACCTTCCCCACCCACTAAGGGTCTTCTCCACTTTCATTCACACTATTATCAACTATTGTCTTGGTTCAACGGTATCATCTTAAAATCTATACTTCTCACTGAAGCAGAGGAAGTCATCGAAAATCAAAATATCAATCGCCTGCTTCTAAAGACTTCCGGAATCCATGTTCATTTGGAGATCATTAATGTAAATAATCTACTCTGGGCTACTTGTACATCTTTGAAAGGTGCCAGTTTTAACTCTAATTTATCTGATTATTAGTGAGGTTGATCACTCCGCCATTTGGACATTTCCTTTGCAAAGTATTTGAGTCTAGTGTTCATTTATTTACTGAACAGTTGTGTGGTTTT
>NW_011888913.1:302888-318031 GCF_000151845.1 Pteropus vampyrus | reverse complement strand
GAAAGGGAAAGGAGGTATCAGCACCCTGAGCTTCCGGTTTATTCCGCTGCCTCCAAACAACCTTCCCCACCCACTAAGGGTCTTCTCCACTTTCATTCACACTATTATCAACTACTGTCTTGGTTCAACGGTATCATCTTAAAATCTATACTTCTCACTGAAGCAGAGGAAGTCATCGAAAATCAAAATATCAATCGCCTGCTTCTAAAGACTTCCGGAATCCATGTTCATTTGGAGATCATTAATGTAAATAATCTACTCTGGGCTACTTGTACATCTTTGAAAGGTGCCAGTTTTAACTCTAATTTATCTGATTATTAGTGAGGTTGATCACTCCGCCATTTGGACATTTCCTTTGCAAAGTATTTGAGTCTAGTGTTCATTTATTTACTGAACAGTTGTGTGGTTTTTTTTGTTTGTTTGTTTGTTTTTTACTGATTTTTAGGAAATCTTTAGATATTCTGGACAACTTTAGTTGTGTACATGTGTGCACATATCATTCTCCCAACTGACATCTTGCTTTATCGCCCTCTCCATGATCGCTTTTAATGAACAGAATTTCTTAATTTTAACATACTAAAAATGATGCATTATTTCTTTTAAAGCAGTAGTAATGTACAATTTTTAAAAAGACTTAAAGGACAAGAAGTTATTCTATATTAGTTTGAGAGGTCTTTTACAATTTCAATCTATAATGAACTTGAAATTGATGTTACGTAAAGTACGAAGAAAGCATTAAATACCATATTTTTTCCCAATTAATCAGTACCGATTAATGAAGAGCATCCTCATTGTGGCGACATATTTGTCAAGATTCTATCCTCGTGTATGCGAGTCCCCTTCCCGAGTCTCCACCGTTTCTTTACTTCTTCCCCCTCCATCCTCGCATCAAAATCACATACTTTTCATTGCTGTGGGTTCACCAAAACTTTTGTTATCTAGAAAAAACGTCTTCTACTTCCTTAACTGTGTCTTGTCTAACGTTGGTTCCCTTCACTGCCATGTAAATGCTACCTTCTGCTTAGGGGAAAATAATCTTCTGAGATTTGTATCAAGGATTTACAAATCTTTAAATCTCTAGAGTATGTTTTACTGGTGAGAACTGACTGTTTAAATAAAACATGGAGTCTTTCTATCTGTGAGCATAATGCTTTCCTGCGTTTGTCTTTTTCTCCCTACATGACCGAGTTGTTTTCTATGTAGAAGTCATGCATTTTTGATGGGTTTATTCCTGGAAATTTGATTTTTGATGGTGTTGTAAATGGTAAAATCCTATTTTCTCATTAGTAAATTCTAGTTAAAAATGTAAATGACCTCAGTACACTGATTTTGTATCTGACAATCTTGCTCAACTAACAGCTTGTATTATATTTTGAATTTTCTATATGATCAAATGGAAGTCTGCAAATGATTGTAATTTTATTGTTTTGTTTTTGTATTTCTTGTTCATTTCACATTTTCCTTTTGACCTATTTGCACTCTTTAGAAAATACAGTAAATTTAAGTACAAATAGTGAGCACGAGCATTTCTGTCGACAGTTCAACATTTAGCATGTCATTCCAGTAGCGTTTTGTAGATATTTGTTTCTGATAAATGATTCCTCTTTATCCTTGTTAGAATTCTTTCACATCATAAATTTTCTTAGAACTATCGATATCTTCACGTGGCTTTTGTTTTTTTCTTAATTTCCGAATTACACCGATCGATTTTTGAACTCTTTTCTGAACATTTTAAACATATACAAAAGTAAATATAATGGTTCGGTGTATCCTCATATAACCTTCACCCGGATTCACCAATTATTAACACACGGCCATTATTATTTTATCTATATTCCCCCACTTTCTAATGACTATTTTGAAGTACACCCCGATTCCATTTTTATACCTGAAAAATGTAATAATTGTTATCTAATATCATAAAACTCTACTACTCAGTTCCCCTCAGTTTTCCCCAACTTATTTTCCTCAATTAATATATACTTACTTATTTTATGATCAATTGATCTGAAATATAATTCAAACACATCCATGCATTGTGTTTGGCTCATAGATCTCTAATATATTTTTGACCTATATATTTATTGTAAAGATTTAGAGACTTGATCCAATTCAGTTTCTTATTTTGCAAGAATAATTTAAAGGTTGCTGATTTGTACTTCCTAATAAGTATAATATTTTGTAAATGCAGAATGTTTTGTTGTGGCTATATTTTGATATGAAGATTAATCTGTCTGTTCAGGTATTTTGAGACTAACATATCCATTATAAAATTTACTATCATTTTTTCTTTTATTATTTAGTAATAGTTATTTATGATCATTACCTGAAAATATGACTTAACTGGGCATTACAAAATAATGACATTATCGTTCTGGCATTCTTCATAGACTATTTTTGGTAGGTCAGGGGTAGAGTTCATATAAAGAAATATTTGGGTTGATTTTCCTTTATTTGTAAATTTCAGATAAAGACTGTTTTCATAGACTCTCCTAAAGTTGAACAATCTGTATTAATGTAGAAACATGTTTAAACAAATTGCAGGTTTTTCTCTTTTGATACTCAAACTACCCAAATTTGTTCAGTGATATCCTGCTATACACTTAGTGTTATCTTCTTTGATTCTTTTTTTCAGGTCTCGTGATATTTTTGTTAAATTTTTTGTTAATTTTTATTTATTATTAAATTTTATTAGCTTTACCTAATAACTACTTTTTACATCCAGGAAACCCAGAATCACTATCTGATACTCACAGCCAAGGAGAAAATTGAAATGCCTTTTAGCGTAATTGTCTATTTCATTAATTTGTTATCTTTACTATTCCCTGTCTTCTATTTAGTTTCAGTACAATTATGTTCTTTGTCTATTTACTTGAGATGAAATCTAAGATCATTAATTTTCAGGCTTTCTGCTCTTTGCATCATCCCCCAAATATATTTTATTATTTTTAAATGAACAAATATTTTCATTACCATTACATTTTCTTCTTTGGCTCATTAGTTACTTAGAAGGGTGTTTATGAATTTCTAAGCATAAAAGGTCATCTAATAATTTTTTATTATTGATTGCCAACTGATTTCTATGATCAAAGTACATTTTCTCTATAATTCAATCATTTAAAATTTGTTTATACTTGTTTCATGAGACCAATCTATTATTAGATTTTCGATGTAACCCTTACGCTCTTGAAAATAATATGTAATTTGTGCTATTGCTTGCAGTGTTTTACATGCATCAAATGTGTCAAAATGTCATTTGAGTTGCTTCATTGCTCTGTAATTCTTTTCATGTTCAGCAAATATTTCTTTATATAAACTCTACCCCTGACCTACCAAAAATAGTCTATGAAGAATACCAGAATGATAATGACATTATTTTGTAATGCCCGGTTAAGTCATATTTTCAGGTAATGATCATTAAGATCAGCAATTAATGATCTTAGATTTCATCTTCTTTCATTTTCTTTATTATATGGAATTCAGATTTTATACTTGCATATAGGTAGGTGATGCTATAGCATGTATGGTACATTTGCAATTATCATACATATCGGGAAGTACAAAGTAGTGAATTAAAACTATTATCATAATGAACTATCTCTCATCATTCGTTAGTAATCTTATCTGCCATTAAATGTTGTTTGTTTTTAAGACAGCGATATGTTGGTTACTATACACATATATTTTCTAGTTATCTACGAACTGTCCTAAAATTTATCTCTTAAGTGTCTCATAAGTAGCATATAGTTCTTTATTATACCTAAGTCTGATAATTTTGCTTTGACTTGGAAAGTTATTCCAATTACATGTAATATAATTACTCATAGATTTTAACTTTCATGTTACTTTTTGTTTTATAATTATTTCAGATGGTTTAATTTCCTTTTTTACTAAATTTATTTGGTGGCATTGGTTAATAAAAATATACGTTTCAAGTGTACAATTCTATAACACATCATCTGTGCATTGTGTGTTCACCGCCCATGGTCAAATGTCCTTCCATCACCATTTATTGGACCTCCTTTACCCTTATCTACTTTCCTTTTTAAAAATCTCCTTTCATATCTTCCTTTACAATCTGATTATGTATTTTTCTTGGTCTATTTCCGTGTCATGGATATGCACTTATGGTTGTTTTAATGGTTTTACAAAATACCTCATTTCCTAGTCAAAATCTAATAAAGTTTTACTCTTATCTGTCCCAAAACATTAAAAAGACTTTCAGACTCTTTATATACATTTTCTTCTATGCTAAAATGTCATTATTACAATATATTCCATATATATTTAAAGCCTAAAGCCAAAAAGTTGATATATTTTTGCTGATATCTAAAAGAGGCGCTCTAGAATTTCCTTTAATATGGAAATTATTAAAATCCGTATTTTTGATTTTCTTAACAGATTTCTCGGTAACGTCAAAATAACTTATAAGATGATATCACCCCTTGTCTCTGATAACTCAGATCTCTTCTGTGTATTTTTTGTTCTTTTCTTCAACTGGCCTTTCACAGATTACACTTCGATTGCTCAAGCTTCTGAATGGACGCGTTCGTCTTCGTTTCTGGTTAAATGCTCTCTGAGAAGCTTGCACAGAAAGTACTCTTCTTCCATTGTCATGTTTTCTTTTGTTTCCTTTAGGAAAACATCGATTTTGCTCTCTGGTGTTCCTGACAGAAGCTCGATTCTGTTCCTGCTGATGTCCTTGTTGATACACTATACTAGCATCATGGATGTTTCCAGCACTGTTCTGGAAACTGCTAGCAGCTGTCACTGTGGACAGCTGGGAGGCCTGGTGCAGCCTATAAGCTGTTTCCTAAGAATGAATTAGAAGAAGCTGTTAAAGACCAGATGACGATTTTTCATCCTTGAAAAATCCCAACTTCCTACACGAATTAACTGAAATCTATTTTGTTTTCATCGATAAAAAAATATCGTCAGTAAATAAAATCTGTTGAATGTTGAAATGTATACCTATAATGTTGACATATCATCTCGTGCTAAGAATTTTAGCACAAAAAGATAGCAAGCATTTTGACTTCTTGTAACTGACAAAGTACACAAATCTTCTCTGCATTGTCGCCGACACCTTTCGTAGAGTGATACCACTTAAAAAAGTCCAAGCCAAAAAGGATAATCTGGTAAGTGTTGCTCTGAACATGGTCTATTCTTTGGAAGTTTGACTGGCAATTGCAACTTGTGTGTGTGTGTGTGTGTGTGTGTGTGTGTGTGTGTAAAATACTAACTAGTATTTTAAGCTTCCATTTAAAGCTGTGTGCACACGTATATATGTGTGTGTTGTATACACTTTCTGCTAAAGTTCTGAGAATTACTTTTAGATCATTAAGGAAAAGTCAACATTCTAAACTCCAGCCACTATTTCACATAAATTGACTCTATTCCCACTGTTCTAAACTTATTTCCCAGTAACCCCCCCTTTTTGTTTGTATATCGGTGTCTGATAAGCTGCTGAGCTTGCAAGAGCTGTAGATTTCTCTTTCAAAATCAATCCCGTTCAATTCAGTTCGATATTTACTGAGTGCTTACTTTAAAGCAGAAGTCAGCTCATGTCATTCCCCTGTTCAAAACGCATCAATATTTCTCATTTCACTCAGAGTGGAAAAAAAAAAAAAACCATAATACAGTCCCGTGAGACCTGTGTTACAAGTGCTGCTCGCCCCGACTCACTGTGTTCCTTGATGTCACCGCGACACACATTCCCCCACCCGAAGTCTGCATTTTCTTGGCTTCCTGTTACCTACACTCAATATCTGTACGACTAACCTTTTAACTTCTCTCAAGTAATTTCCGAAACATCTCCTTCTCAGTGAGTCCTACCCTGAGCCTTGTGTTTAAAGGATTAACTCTAAGAACCACCTCCTAAGCTGTTGCAACTTATGAATGAATGACTTAAGATCCCCACTTTCTCCAGACGCGAATGAGGAGGTGGTGATCTGAGTGGACCACAAGCAATAAATAACATAACAAAGTAAATGTCACATGACGTTCGAATGGGAATATACAATGGAGGTGAAATACAGTAGAATGTGGAAGGAAGTTCGGGGCCTGGGAGCTGAGGCGAGGACAGGTTTTCATCTTAAATAAGTGATCGGGGAATGAGATAATCTTCCCATTTCTTTCATATATATAAAATACCATTTGAAAATCTGATAGTATAGTTCATTTTAAATGCATAAATTCTGCTATACGACCTCAGTGAAAATGCGTTATGGTTAAATCACAATACTGGAAAAACATCATTAAATAATGAATCATATGATTTTTATTACATTTTTCTTATTTTAACTATAGTTTATCATTTATTTCTTTGGTGGAACAAGGAGTTTATTTTGCACTGCATTGAATTTTGAAGGGAATATGGCATGGTCTAAGGAATAAGCATATGGGAGAAGGAGATGAAGAGGCTGTGTTAATTAGTTACCAAGAAAAGCACATGAAATGTTCCAGCGTATTCTTTCAGAAACCAGAGAACCAGACTCAGTCTCCAATCCCACCCATGTGGAAACAAGCACGCACAGGTGATGTGCAGAGCGGAATGCTTAAATAAACGCTGGAGTATTTTGGTAGATGAAGTGTAGTTTGAGATAAATATTCTATATCTACATGTTCTTATTTCTCTATGTTTCATCGTTTTAACCAGATTAACCTCCCTTTTCTACAGTACAACTCTGGGATACTTCTTGTGTCCTTGAATAAAACACCATTTACAAACCCCACCTCACTCCAAATCTGCCTGTAGGATTAGAAAAGGCAATATTTGTGGAAATACCAAAAAGAAAAAGACTATATGCTTCAGTAAAGTCCAAAACCTTAAGACCTTTAAGTACATAAAAGAAAGATAATGACTCTCAAATATTTACGGAATTATCAACTGCAATCAATTGCCAATTTGACACAAAGAGTAAGCGTTGACAGAGATATACAGAGAAAAGTCCTGACTTACACAGCTAAATAATCTGTCTGGTTACCACTAGAGATTTTAGGCCAAGTTGGTAAAATAAGGGGTACAGAGGAATTTTGGTCTTGAAGCCAATAAAATTATAGATATAATAGTTTGATAAGATTTACTGAGTTTTGAAACAGCTAATGGGAGGTGTCCTGGAATCTCCCCCAGGAATAGTCAATGAAAACTAAAGCGATCAGGAAAACAAAAAGCCTTTGCTTCTCCAAATGTCAACAGACTATTAAAACTCCACAGTCACCAGCACCGTGAGGAATTGGTACAGGAGGGACAGTCTAAGCGCTCAGGGGAACCCGACACACATCACGAGACAGGCTGCACAGGAGTGTGGATGGGAGGGCTTTCCATAAATTGAGTTTTATCAGTTGTATATCCATGTTCAAAAGGAGAAGGAGAAGGAGAGAGATGAGCAGGATAATAGAAAAAAAACAGAATACCACTTCGCGCTCTTTATGAAAATTATTTTCAGACAGGGATTCACTTTAACTAGGAAACATACCATAGCAATGTGTCTTGTAGATAGATGACAGAAGAGAATTTAAGAAATTAAGGCAGAGAGAATTTCTTCAGCACGGCATAAAATAGCTTTGACAACTGATTTAATATAGATAAATTGGGCTCTATTAAATTAGAATTTTGGTTCATCGCTATTAAAAGAGTAAAAAATGGAGCGTATATTGGAAGGGAGTATTTGTAGCACTTTTCATCAATG
The DNA here is from genome assembly GCF_000151845.1 of Pteropus vampyrus. NCBI lineage: Eukaryota > Metazoa > Chordata > Mammalia > Chiroptera > Pteropodidae > Pteropus > Pteropus vampyrus. The sequence continues at coordinate 310,340 of NW_011888913.1, read as the reverse complement.
AAAGGTTTGAGTCTTTAATATGTAGAGAACCAGATGCCAAGTAGGAAAAAGATCCCCCACTGAAAAATACACGAGAAACATGGAGTGTCATTTCAGAAAGAGCACATTACAAAGACAGCGAACAAATGAACACAGCCCTCTCAGAGTCAGGAGCTGTCTCGACGTGAAGTAGTTTCTCTTCACGATCATCAGGATGGCGAACACCAGACACGAGCAAACAACGATGACAGCAACAGAAACAGAGAGATATGGGTACGGGATATCTTTATATATAATGTATATATCTAGATCAAGATACAAATATGGAATAGTTATAGTGTGTGCATATTATCATAGGCCTGTAAGTCCACACGCTGATATTTACATGGAATAGATTTCCCAGAGTGGAAAGGTTGGATTGAAATTAATACACTTTCAGTTACAAAGTGTATTTTTGATGACCTATTTACAAAGTGTAACCATTTACATTTCCAGAATGAGGTTTCAGGGCACCATGACGCTGACATCCCCTTTGACAAAATTTTCCCTTTTATGTTATTTCCAGTCAGATAAGTGGGAACTAATGTCTCGCGATTACTTTAATTTATATGTTCGTGACTCGTTAGGGGCTCCACTATTATTCAAGTGTTTTTTCAAAGACTCGACTCCGGATTCAGGGCTCCTTGCATTTCTGTCTCACACCCTCATATTCCCTATCACTCTCCCTAGAAAACAAGCCACTTAATGAAATCCTTACCATTTCTTCCCACCTGTCTATGGGAAGCATTTTTACCCTATTCTGTAGCCACCAACCCTAGAAGTAGTTCCCTTATTTATCTTAACTGTCCAGGGAAAATCTAGGAAGGGCGTTCCACGTGACTGCGAGAATCTCTGTCTCTCTCTCCATCGCTCCCCGACTCATTTCCTTCTTTCCTGTCTCCCTTTCTAGTTCCTTGGTTACATTTTTCTTTAGCCTCTCAAGTCTACAACGTTAATGAGCTTTTGAGACTGGATAGTCCACATTCTAAGGAAAAAACAAATTCTTTCTTTACAGAAAGGAAAAAAAAAAAAGTCTTTCATTACAGAAACAAAAATTCATTCTTGTTTCTGTAATTTAAAGAATAAGCCCCTTTTTCTTATGGGAAACTTTCCACTGAGATGCAGACAGAGGGGTAAGAGGTCTTCGGAGAATCAAATGATCGGCAAAGTCAAGCAAAATGAGGCCCCAAATCTGTCTCCCGGATAGAGCCATGAAAAATTCCTTTGTGACTTCAGCAAGAATAGAATATAACAGACTTGGGGCAAATGGCAAAGCAATAGCTGCTGACAGTCAAAACAGATAATTTAGACACTTTTCAAGAAGTGTGTCTCTAAAATTGTGAAAAAGGAATCAAAATGGTAGGTTGAAACACAGAAATGGGGTAGTGAAGTGGAAAACATCAGAGCAGATATAAGTAATTTACCTAAAAGTGCTCAATTTTGACCTGAATGATTGTAATCAATCTAAACAAACTGAATATAAGAAGTATTAAAATAACTCTAAGAAAGATTTTGACAATAAAGAGTTTGTAATGTGAGGAATCTTTAAAAAAAAAAAAATCATTTAAACAAACATTGAACTTCCAAGCACAGCCCAGGAGGAAGTTTATCCTGGACCAAGGAAATCTCTGTCATTTAGAGAGGGGCTCATCAGACTACCTTTGTGCTATGAAACAAGTATTCACCTATCGATACATTCTCAAAGGAACCTCTGATTTTGCTTTGACTTAATTTGATTTCTTGCAGGAAGAGAGATAGAGCAGGGACATAAAAGTCCAAACAATACAGACAAGAATAATACGTACATTTACGCTGCCATTTTTTCATTATTCCTGTAATTATCTGGGAATACCATAAATTTGCACCTGAGAGATATCAATAAGCTAACCAAATAGAAGATCTGTTACCAAGATGATCCAGAGGCCACAGTAACAGACCCGATTAGCTAATCTCCTCCATGTCAGCATCATTGTCTGAGGACCAGACCTAAAAATGTTTCTTAAATTACTACAATTTCATGTATATTCTTTGTAAAATTGAAAGCATTTCCACCTTTAACGTGTTGAGCTATTATTGTTTTTCGATGTAGAGATTAATTTGTGACTCTCCTTAAAACATCAGTAAATAAAGGTGATATGCCTTATTGGGTTTGAACCCAATTCAAATGTAGCCACGACTGACAGTTAAAGGGTTATTTATTAATTAGTTTATTCTGTCATTCTTAAATATTTACTAAGTCATGACGGGAATACAAAATAAGTATTTAATTGTCAATGTACTTTAACTCAAGTCCAGGAGAGTAAATATACACATGGAAAACTGGTAGATCGTATGTGACAAATAGAAATCTGACCCACGACGTCAGTCACAACTAGCCCGGCAAACCATAGCACAGCATCTGCAGCAAATATCCCAGAAAGATCAGGACTTGGTCAGGATTAGCCAGTGAGTGTCAGCTTCTCTGTTTGGAGCCCTTCCTTCCATCTGCCTTCCTCCCCTGCTTCCAACTCATGACCAACCCAAGGAAGCCAAATATGTTCCCCAAATCAGTCACATAGGATGCCCTCCTTCTGGTCAGCTACCTTCAACTCCCCCGTGCGGGAAGCCACCCATCATAGAAACCCCATCAGGTTATGGGAGATGGTGATGGCTTGCAGTCTATTCTGAAGTGGCCTGACCCTCATCTATGCTCCACAAGAGTCTACATTTCTGTTTCAAATGTGGTCCCTGGTCCAGACTTCATGCTTCTTGAGGACAGGGACCTTGCCCTACTTGCATCCTCAGTATCTGTCTCCAAGCAAGGCCTCATAGACTGGTGACATTTAATGAATACAGTTGATATGAATATCCGAGCAGGTGTACACAGAAGGAAGAAAATCAGATCGGGAAATGATACAACTTGTAAATACTTCGACGACAAATTCTAGTGGCTCAGAGTTTCTCTCCAGAAAGTGAGGCTTATAATGTTTTCCTCTACAGTAAGAAACATAAAAATAAATCAGAATTTTAGGAAAAATTCATTACTCAACGAATTGTCAAGAGAAGAAACTCAAAAGTGGGAATAGACTAGCAAAAAGGTAACAGTTCTCAGGAGTGAAATAAGGAAGTACCAGTAAGAGAGGGAAACAATTACTGAGAAGTTTCTATAGAACCAACAGAAATGAAAGTAAATTGCTGAGCAAAATGCAAAGAGATTATTTTTGAAAAGAAATCCCATAGTTATTGTGTAGCTGATATAACTATCTCGCGATTCTCTAGGGAAAGTTTGAAATTCCAGTTATTTTATGGTACCCAGATTATATTTTGTTAAAGATGTCATTAAAGTGTAATATTTGAGAAATACTTCGTTTTCTATTTTCAAATGTTGATATTTAAAGGGAAAACGGGCATTGCAGAAACAAAGTAATGTATAATTTGCATAGTGGTAAAACCTTGTAACTTCTACACGTTAGCTTAGCTTCAAAAGGAAAATATTTGTGAGAAAGTCTAGAAGTGTCACTGCTACTATATCTTTACATCTTAAGGCAGGGCGTAGATATTAGGGACCTTTGAGATCCAGTCTTTTCCATTTAGAAATTCTCTATCGTTCCTTGTTATAGTGATAAATACGGTAAAGAATAAAATGCTTACATCTTCGTACAATATTGCCCATTTGCATTGCTCAGTAGGAAAATTGTATCGTCCCTTCTTTTTCACAGGAAAGGACCTATGTAGGTATCTCTGCTGTTGTTATAATCTCTCCAAATTCTTCAGTCAGGAAGAAGCTATGAATTCACTATTAGAGATAATTAATCCAGATAGGAAGTGATTTAGCCACTGACAGGGAAAAATACATTCAAGCAAAGCTCATGATCTGGGTAATTTAGAAAGTTCTCTTCGATACGAGATAGTTGGCTCTTCTGTTTCTATCAGCATAGAAAGAGGTCGATTGTAAGTTTAAATTGTTACTGAAGTGATTCTGTTGAAGGATTTAATATTGACTTAGCCCGAAATAGTTGCTATTCTGGGCAACATTTTAATAAGATAGAATGCTTCCCTTGTCAGACTCAATCATTTTAATAACAAATTTTAGTCTCCCTAATCGTATGCGTGTGTACATATGTTTGAAAATTGGCAGTTCTATCGGATACAATAGAGACAATCGTATACTAGGAAAGTCCCCCCATCACAATAACATATTAATGTTAAATAAGAGGCATTAAATAGCAATGAAAAATTATATGAAATATATTTTTAAAAACAAAATTCATTTTACAACAAATGAGTTCTTTCCAAGTTAAATCAGATGATAGAAAATTTTATTCTGAGAATCTAATTGAAAGCACTTCACTTTTCTTCATTACAAACAGAGGGAGAAGAATTAAGCGGAATTAAGAATTACGTGGCGATATCTAGAAATGAAACATCACGACTTAACCACCTGGTGGTTATATAAACTATATCATCCATATTATAATATGTCAAAGCATCAGAAAATAATAAAACTGAAAAGTAGGGTTTAAGTGGTTAAAACACAAAACACAAGTGCAGGCAGCCCTAAATGAATAATAGTTTGTAGCTGAAAAAATTTGCTGGTCGTTATTCTTATTTTCTTCCAGAATTATCTTATATAAATAATAGGTATATTTCCAGGCCAGTCCATTGACCCTATAATGCAGTTTAAAAGTGTGAATTTTATGAGTCTGACTCTGGACCCTGGAAGCAGGAAGCTTGTGAGAACTTTACCTAGAGAAACAAAAGTGACACAGTAGCTCTCTTTCTCATTTACTTAATTCTTTTCTTTGCATTGTGCTGGGCTAAGGTCACATCTTGAAATCCACACTTTGCTGGCCTTCTTCCTCTTCTAGATTCCTTAGAATGTTTATATAAGCATTACCCTCAACAGCACATTATAATAGTAAGTTCGGTTTTGCCGTATCTTTGAAAGTGACCCATCTACAGTTTATTATCCTACCTATTATATCTTCAAGGCATCGGGAAGAAAGGAACAAATGGAAACAAACTTAAGTAACGCTCATTGATTAGCTAATAGGTACCATAGGAACATGGGTGCACGTGTGTAACTTCACAATAACCTTCAAGTACGGGTCATATTATTCTAAGATTACTGAAACAGTGTAAGACAATTTAATAACTTCTTTGTGATGAGATTACATGATAGAAACTAGAAACAAAAAGACTTTATTGATTCCAGATTCCATGTTTCTTCAGCCATAAATATATAGTTTTAAATATATATAAGTAAGCGTGTGCACACACATACGTGCATGTGATATGTGGTCCCCTGTCAGTTAGTGGGAGAGAAGCGGAAGCCGGGGCAGGGGCAATGGTCTGTTTGGGGCAATTATTGTCGTATCTCACCTTTCAAAAGCATAAAGTCTCCATTATGTATCTCACATAATCCACAAAAGGCAATTTGTCATTCCCGGTTAGGGAGCTCATGACAAAAGCTAGAGCATGTGGCCTTCTTTGTGAAAGCTGTCCTTCCTGAGCTGCTCTGAGCAAAGCCAATCCCTCGGCTTGTTTCAAACAACAAATGCTGAAACCTGTCACCGTGGTGGATGGCCTCCGTGCTCTCGGAAACTCATTAGCACATTTTATTCATGGACCATCAAAATGCACCAAGTACCAAGAAAAGCCTGGGGCGTCTATCGCGAGGGCTGTGTTTTCCGTTGAAAGCAGTTTTGTGTCTGGAAAATTCCACGCGGAACATGGAGCGTGGCATCACATCCGGCACAATGCTATTTTTCGTGTGTAGTGTGGTCTGTGCGAAGCTCTCCCTCCGCATCCGCCCCTCACCCTGGTCACGGGTGTGAAAGTTACGTTCTCCAGTACGCAGGGCGAAAAAGAACTGACCTGACATTAGGGACCCAGCAGCTTCATTCTACCTCTGCCCTTATCCAGCCGTGTCCTGTGCTAGACAATTCCCTGCCTTTCTTGCACTTGACATGACTATGAAGTTCTTGGCCTTGGAGTAGAATAGGGGTGAGAGACACCAATAAGAGTTGCAACAGAGAACCATGAATATGTTGCTCCACGAGGAACCGGTTGATTGGCGGACCTTTACCGAGCCAGCACCTTAGCTTGCTGTCCTGTTCCCGCCACCTCCGATGTGGCCTTCCAGCCCCTCTTCTCAGCACTGGCCGCTGCGGGTGGGGAGGTACCATCCACCTTTGAGCAAATAATTCACTGCGGGGGAATCTGGCACCTGCTTTGCTACTTACTCTTTCTGCAGATTTACCTCTTACCTCATGTCCTTCTCTTTAATTTTCAATATGCTATATTTTCCTCATTTAAAAATCCAAAAGCAAATGTATTATAATATGAAAATCAGTCTCCTGTCCATCTTGAACTCTGTGGCTCTATATTCCTAGCCTAAGATTTTACCTGGAGTTTTTTTGCCTCTATCTATCTATCTATCTATCTATCTATCTATCTATCTATCTATCTATCTATCTATCTATCTATCTAACTATCTATCATCTTTCTATTATCTATCTATCATTTGTCATCTATCTGTCTGTCTATCTATCTATCTATCTATCTATCATGTATCTAACCTATCTATCAGCACATAACTTATATTGTTTTACATCTTGATTTTCAACTCCAGTAATATATCATAGCTGTCTCATCATACCTGAATTGATAAGATCACCTTATTCTTCTGAATATCTGTCTGTATTTCATTATACTGATTGGTCATAATTATCTACCTGCCAAGCTACTGCAAGGATTTTACATTGTCTTCAGTGTTTTACTATGACCTTGTAATAAAGACTTACGTATGTATCCATATATACACCAGTTTGGAAAATGTCCACAAACAGAATTTCAAGATCAAAAAATTTAAGTGTGTTTTCATTATTCTCTCCAAACTGTGTCAATTATAACCTATGATAAGTTTTCTCAATGGGATAAGATGTGGCATGTTTCTGAAAATTATAGTCACAGTAGTTAAATGAAGGCAGTTTAGAATTGTTTAGTGGCACTAGATCTAGTTTCAGAATAACTGTGTTTAACTCCCACCTCTGCAATTCAGCAGTTGATTGATTCAGGATAAGATTTAAACTTCCTTGTCTCAGTGTCCTTACCTGTTAGATAGATGCTCATACTAATGTCTGTCTGGTACATTCTCTTTCAAGTGTTTAGATAGATCGTCTTTGCCAAACATATTCAGAACACTGTCTATAAGGGGTCCTCAATAAATATTAGCAATGACCACCGCCATCACCATCATTACCATCATTATCATCATCATCACCACCACCGCCATCATCATGCTCATTACCACTATCAATATCACCACCAACATCACCATCATCGCCAACATCACCACCATCATCATCATTACAGCTATCATCATCATCATCGCCACCATCATCGCCAGCATCACCCCCATCATCATCATCATCACCATCACCATCATCGCCA
>NW_011888913.1:296662-301548 GCF_000151845.1 Pteropus vampyrus | reverse complement strand
CATCATCATCATCATCACCATCACCATCATCGCCACCATCATCACTCAGTATTAATCTGCACCCATACTTCAATCGTTGTCTACTAATAGCTTTGTTTGATGTGTACCCTTATGTTGTTAAGTAATATTTTTCATTTAGAGCCTGGATTTGGGGCAGGTTTCATTTTAAGTTGTGTATCCATGGTGTGCAAACCATGGGAGCATATGGCTCTTAATTAGGCTTGATCATGATGAAGGATGACTGTTTAAGAGGTCAGTTAGCACCCCTCTAGAGGTTATACGACTTCATAACTCCCTAAGACACCGCAGTGAGACGAAGCTCCATACGGTAGGTCCATCGCATTTGACGGTGTTTAGCATGCTGGCTTTGCTACTCTGCTGCAGATGTAGAATTGCCACACAGATTCCATCACTGACAACAGAATGAAATATTGATACAGTAATTAGTTTTCTGCACCATATGTTCAGACTTTTGCATATAGTTATTATGCAGCACAGATTCCTGCGCAGATGATTAGGAAAACAAGAATAATAGCAAGATGTGGCGTCTTTGCTGGAAAGAACCATAGCTTTTTCTAATGCGACCCAAAGAGGAGCGAGTCGATTTCCTATTGCACCAGTCATGTTTGACCTTGTACGCGGAAGGTCAAAGAATATGTGGGCCCGGCAGGAAAGAAGCGAGTGGAAGAAGCTTTTCTCTTCCCTTTGCTTCCTTTCTTTCATCCTCACTCTAATTTTCAGCCTAGTTTTGCGATGGATAATGGACACCAGTGATCTACAGCAAGGGACTTGCTTTCGTCCTCAGCAGTGATGTGGAAGCATAGCCGTCAATCATCTCTGTGTATGTTTTATAGCAACGATTCTGGTCTTTATAAATATATGAAGATATATTTAGGCAGTAAGTTGTAAAATATCTTGAATGACTGAAGTTGTCGCTTTTTCAAATGCCCTTCCCTCTGGAGCTCCTGACTGACGTGTAGGCAATTGGGAACTGAAGAATCCTCCTCACTCCACCCCGATTCAATGGCTTCGCTCAGGATGGATAATAAAGAAACTTAACTAAGAAATTAAGTGGCAGCTCATCACAGGAGGGAACATGATGTTTAAGGAAAAAGGAAAAACCTTTTTGGGGCTTTCTCAAGAACCTCATATGTTAAAATTTGCTCTATAGATCAGTGTTAGGGGCTCATTGAAAACTTTATAATGTTTTGTTGAAAAATAAATAGCATATTATAGTCTGTAAAGGGCGATTCTTCTCATTTTCTGAGAAATGTTAAGTCACAAAGAGGTGTCTTCTATGTAAAGTGCAGGGTCAGCGTCATTTCGCTTGTGACATAAAGCCATCCATCCAATGGCCTCACTTCCAGTTCAAAACACTGATCTTAAGTTCGTAAATATCTGCGTTGGTTGTTGTTTTCTAAATATATTTATACCGTAAATATTTATGCACTGTTATTAGCGTTAGCTAATAACATTAGCTGCTAAGTATCTCCGCTCTCTTTAGAGGCGTGGGCAGGATTGGTGGGTGTGGAGGAGGTGAGGCCAGGCGGAGGGAGATGGAGCAGACAGCGCCTCATGCTGAGAAGCCACCGAGGATACCTGCGCTTTCCCTCATGATGCTTTGGCCCAGAGGCAGGACCCGCCTTTTCTGTGGCTTCTTCTCAGAAAACACGTATCTACGCTGCTGCTGCTGCACACACAAGACAGCGGCCACCCAGCAAGTGAATTAAAGAATCTCCCACTGTACCACCCAGAAAGACAGCCGCTTTCTGCCACTTAGAGGCAGTCAGGGTTGAAGGGAAACAATGATTGTGACGCATTGCACATGTCTTCGCCTGGGGTTAGATGGAGATCTTGATCTCTCTCTTTTTAAATCGATTTACTTATCTTTTTCTTGGGTTCGTCCTCTACCTTTTCAGTGATAGTTTCTTCTCCTGAAAATGGCCATAACGAAGTGTATACGTATTCGTTTTCTACTGCTGTGTAACCATCACCACACACTCAGCAGCTTAAAACAACGCATGTTTCTTATCTAGAGGTTTTCACGGCTCGGCTGGGCCCTCACCAAGCTGCACCCAGGTGGCAGCTGGGGCTGTGGTTTGATAGGGGTTCATGGCCAAGTTCCTGCAGGCCGCTGGCAGAAATCAGGAGCGTGGGGCTGTAAGATTCATGGCATCCCTTGCAGGAGAGGCTAGCACCCACATCTTATCGCCTTTGCCCTGTTCTAGTGGTTAGAAGTGAGCCACAGGTCCCGCCACGCTGCAGAGGTGGGCGTGACCACCAGGAGGCATCACGAGGGCATTATTGAATGCCTGTAGTTCCTTGGAGTGACCTACATGCCTGCCAGGGCTGTGATGGAGACCTAATAAGATATTACACATGAAATAACTGTACGGTATAAAATGATAAACAGAGATCATGGGGACAGGTACAAGGATGACTTCAAGTCTCCCTCTGACAAGAGTAAAGTTAAATAATGAATGCTATCGTTATAGAACTCAGAGTCCTGAAAAAGTCAAGTGACACGCTGGATTATGGAAATATGGTCCATGCCCAAAGGTCCTTGATACTGTGACCAGCCAGGCCACCGAGGCAGGAAAGGTTATCATCAGAAATGTGGCCACAACACAATTCTTGAACCAATAAAGCACGATAGTCTTTTTATCTATTAACCCTGTAAAGAAAATGTATAGATAAATGTTACGGGCTATTTGAACCCAGAGACATTTACTAAGCATGGACACTTCGGACAGGACAAAATATCAAGGTCATTTGGTATGGACCAAATGCGCCCATCAACATTTTTTACAGGACCAAATTTTACGGACCTTTGGCATGAACCAAATGTCTCCAAGGACATTTTGGACAGAACCAAATGTCCTGTAAGAGACAGACTGACTTAGAAATGTGTCCACGGCCAGAGATAGACTAAATGATTGTGTCTTCCGTCCCTCCCCATCATACACTGATGTCCTAATGCCCAATAGGATGATGTTTAGGGATGGGAAGTAGGTTTAGATGAGGTCCAGAGGCGGGGCCCCCTGGATGGGATCAACGTCCTCACGAAGAGGAAGAGAGGACAGACCTTTCTTGATATCTGCCATGTGGGGACACATCAAGAAGGTTACTTTCTATGAGCCAGGGAGAAGATTGTCACTAGCGACCTTATCTACCAGCACCTTGACATCCCAGGCTCCCTAATTGTGAGAGACAGATGTCCCGTTTTTCAGCCACCCCTCTGCAGGATTTTGTCAATGGAAGTCCCAGCTAATACAATGCCTTATATTTTCTTCTACGTTATCAGATTTGGGTTAAAATCTTCCCACTGTTTGGACGCATATAGTGCTGAACTAAATTTTAGCTATCACCTAATAGAAAACAGTAGACTTAAAGAATGAATCATTTTCCCTAAAATGTTTTAAAATTAAAAAAGTATATATAGCTATACTTTATAGAACAATTTATTTTCAACGAATTTTCCCCTGCACTTATCAAGAATGTGACTGCGAATAAGTGGACTTGATTTTCCTCCAGGAAGCTGTATACAGCGCACTTTTGAAAGACACTCGGTGTGCTGCCTGTGACAATATCTCATCTATGCATAGCCGTGTCAGCTGCAGCGTTAAGTGAGCAGTGCATGAGTGACTGGGACCACAGTGCTTCGCAGGCAACACCAGGGGTACATCTCAGGAAAAAGCATTTATTGTCAGGATATATAATGTAAGTGGAGTCTATAATAATTCAAGAAAACAACTAGCTTTAAGGGATGGCTTATGTATTAAAATGGAAAATAACAAGTGATGCAGACTGCCCCCGAGCCGGCTTAAATGCGCATGTATATCCATTTATTATTTTTCTCTGCTGGCATTAAATGAATGCCCACTGCGTTCGAGCTGCGTTAAAAGTTTGGAAGGGCTTGTCGAAATGGGTGGGGCTTGGTTTGCCACATCGAGGTGCTAAGATCTGTTCAGACATTCGTATACATGGTTGTGTTGTACTCGATTTCTGAAGGAAATTGAGAGAGCATTTTGGAGGTTTCTGTATATAGACGGTCTCTTGCTTTGTTGATTCTTTCCAAACCATCCGGGGATATTAGTGGGCAAGTGTTCTCATTCGTTCACTTGGAAAATTACCTGTTTATAATTGGGAGTCTCAGAAGCATGAGAATTCAGGGTCCCTGAGGATACTTAGAGGAGCCTAGCAAAAGTTTCGTCGAAGAGAACATACACACCCTCCCTCCCTCCAGCACTGTCTCTCTAACACACAATTTTCATCTGCTTTGTTCTTCTTCTCACAGAGATAGTGTTTTATTTTATTATATGTAGCAAAAGCGTGTAAACTTGTCTAAGAAAGACAAATATTAAAGCAAAAGACACCTTCAACAAAACACAGAAGCAACCTACCAGTCAGGAGAAGATATTTGCAAACAACATCTCTGATAAGGGGCTAATATCTAAAATATAAAGAACTCATTGTAACTCAACAACAAGACGAAATCATCTAATAAAAAATGGGCAGAGGACTTGAACAGATACTTCTCCCAAGAAGACACACAAATGGCCAACAGACATATACAAGATGCTCAAGCTCACTAGCTATTAGAGAAATGCCAGTCAAAGCCACCCTGAGATACCACCTCACACCTGTTAGAATGGCTGTCATCAACAGCACAATTAATAACAAATGTTGGAGAGGTTGCGGGGAGAGAAGGAACCCTCATGCACTGCTGGGGGCAATGTAAATTGGTACCGCCACTATGGAAAACAGTATGGAGTTTCCTCAAAAAATTAAGATTAGAATTACCGTTTGATTCAGCAATCCCTTTTCTGGGTGTTCATCCAAAAAATTTGAAAACATTTATCTGCAAAGATATAAGCACCCCGATG
>NW_011888913.1:274612-296612 GCF_000151845.1 Pteropus vampyrus | reverse complement strand
CATTTTCCCTAAAATGTTTTAAAATTAAAAAAGTATATATAGCTATACTTTATAGAACAATTTATTTTCAACGAATTTTCCCCTGCACTTATCAAGAATGTGACTGCGAATAAGTGGACTTGATTTTCCTCCAGGAAGCTGTATACAGCGCACTTTTGAAAGACACTCGGTGTGCTGCCTGTGACAATATCTCATCTATGCATAGCCGTGTCAGCTGCAGCGTTAAGTGAGCAGTGCATGAGTGACTGGGACCACAGGAGGAGAGCTGGGACTCAGGCTGAGGAACAGGATGCCACAGTGCTTCGCAGGCAACACCAGGGGTACATCTCAGGAAAAAGCATTTATTGTCAGGATATATAATGTAAGTGGAGTCTATAATAATTCAGGAAAACAACTAGCTTTAAGGGATGGCTTATGTATTAAAATGGAAAATAACAAGTGATGCAGACTGCCCCCGAGCCGGCTTAAATGCGCATGTATATCCATTTATTATTTTTCTCTGCTGGCATTAAATGAATGCCCACTGCGTTCGAGCTGCGTTAAAAGTTTGGAAGGGCTTGTCGAAATGGGTGGGGCTTGGTTTGCCACATCGAGGTGCTAAGATCTGTTCAGACATTCGTATACATGGTTGTGTTGTACTCGATTTCTGAAGGAAATTGAGAGAGCATTTTGGAGGTTTCTGTATATAGACGGTCTCTTGCTTTGTTGATTCTTTCCAAACCATCCGGGGATATTAGTGGGCAAGTGTTCTCATTCGTTCACTTGGAAAATTACCTGTTTATAATTGGGAGTCTCAGAAGCATGAGAATTCAGGGTCCCTGAGGATACTTAGAGGAGCCTAGCAAAAGTTTCGTCGAAGAGAACATACACACCCTCCCTCCCTCCAGCACTGTCTCTCTAACACACAATTTTCATCTGCTTTGTTCTTCTTCTCACAGAGATAGTGTTTTATTTTATTATATGTAGCAAAAGCGTGTAAACTTGTCTAAGAAAGACAAATATTAAAGCAAAAGACACCTTCAACAAAACACAGAAGCAACCTACCAGTCAGGAGAAGATATTTGCAAACAACATCTCTGATAAGGGGCTAATATCTAAAATATAAAGAACTCATTGTAACTCAACAACAAGACGAAATCATCTAATAAAAAATGGGCAGAGGACTTGAACAGATACTTCTCCCAAGAAGACACACAAATGGCCAACAGACATATACAAGATGCTCAAGCTCACTAGCTATTAGAGAAATGCCAGTCAAAGCCACCCTGAGATACCACCTCACACCTGTTAGAATGGCTGTCATCAACAGCACAATTAATAACAAATGTTGGGGAGGTTGCGGGGAGAGAAGGAACCCTCATGCACTGCTGGGGGCAATGTAAATTGGTACCGCCACTATGGAAAACAGTATGGAGTTTCCTCAAAAAATTAAGATTAGAATTACCGTTTGATTCAGCAATCCCTTTTCTGGGTGTTCATCCAAAAAATTTGAAAACATTTATCTGCAAAGATATAAGCACCCCGATGTTCACTGCAGCATTATTCACAGTGGCCAGGACATGGAAACAATCAAAGTGTCCAACAATAGAAGACTGGATAAAGAAGCTGTGGTACCTATATCCAATGGAACATCACTCAGCCATAAGAAAAGATAAAATACTGCCATTTGCAACAACATAAATGGATCTTGAGGTAATCATGCTAAGAGAAAAAAAAGTCAGAAAAAGTTGAGAACCGAACCATATGATTTCACTCATAGGTGGCAAATAAAACTGAGAGCAACAGGTGAACAAGATGGGCAGGTAAAAATGCGTAGACACAGACAATGGTTCAGTGGTTACCAGAGGGAAGGGGGCAGGTAGAAAAAGGTAAAGAGGGTCAGAAATATGAGGGAAGGAAATTTAACTCTGGGTGGTGAACACACAGTGCAATATACCTGTGACCTATCGTTAAACTGTATGCTTGAAACCTATATAATTTTATTAACCACCCTCATAAATTTAATCTAAAGAAAAAGCAAACAAAAAAAGACTGTTATTCACAACATCTCAGGAACAAAAGGAAAATAAAATTTCTTTGCCAGAGAAACATTCCCCTCACGACATCAGAGGCAGCGTGGCTGATGGGAATGACCCGCGCACAGGAGGGTGGCCCCTGTCCCGCCATCCTCCCCGCCCCACACACTAAAGACCGGCCGTGTCTGGATCAGCCCTCCTTAGATTCTGTGTCCTTTGAGAATTTGATAAAAATAGAGAAATTTTACATAAAAGAGAATAATTGTAAATATGGGATCATACTTCTCAGAGTTTACGGATAGTCTAAGAACCCAGCCACTGAATCTCCGGGGAGCCCAGACGTTGAGGTGAAGTGCTTGGGTCACCTCGAATCTGCAATGCTCTGACGTGGTCCCAGCTGCGTGAGTCCCTTCCTTGTGACGACAGAGCAATTCGAAACAAGTGGAAAACAGATTCCTGTCCTTGGTTTTAGCCATAGCGTGGCTCTTGGGTGGAAATATTTCTGAAACAAGTGAGGTTTAGATAGCATCATTCGCCACAGGAGACTTCCAAGGATGCGATGTGGCAGGTGGGCATCCGGGCCAGCATGTGGTTAGATAAGCAGAGCCAATGAAATGCCACTATTACATATTTCTCCCTGGAAACTAAAAAGAATGTTAACAATGAAAGTGTTTCCATGACATAATTCATGTCAAAGAAAGAGGTTTAGGCTAAATAAAAGTAGTTTTCATTAAATAATCATTTGAATATTAAATAAGGAAAGTCATTTAAATTTTATGCTTAAAATATAAATTCTCAGAACTATTAATTATCTAAATGCCTAGAGTCATACTGGTTGGGTTCGGATTCAGAAAATACAAATAATATCTTTTATTTTTTAATCTGCAAAGGCTTAGTGACCAGAGCGTCTTCAAATTTCATGGATCTAGATCAAGATAGTTACAGACGTGAATGTTTAATACATCATCTGAAAACGCGTGCAGATTAGTGTGAGATAATGAATGAAAAATAATGCGTACTTTATAACGGCCACCTGATTTCGTAACTGATAGTTTTCTTAATCAAATGATTTTTCAGTAGTTACTTTAATCGAGCGCATTTTCTCTGACATACTTTCAATAAATTTATGTCATTTTTCTAACTATGAAATTATCTCTCTATATAACCCAAAGCAAAATAAATTGAATTTTATAATTCTCATGGACATTTTAGCAGAAATGAAATCCCTAGATGACAAATGACATCAGTTGATGCCCAAGCCATTTTTGAAAGACTTCCACATCATTATTCCTATGACTGCCAGTCAGCTGTCACAGCTGCTTTAAATGTGAAAGGACATCTTAATACTTTCAGACATTGAGTCTACGGTGAATTATACTCTACCGATAGTGTAACACTGGAGGAAAGAAAAAAAAAAAAAAGATCAGAAAACTGGAATCCTCTCAAACCTCAAGTAATTATTAAGTCCCTTAATGCATTCAATTTTAGATCCCTTTAATAACAGACCCTTCTTTTTATGGTCATTCTAATCAATTATGGTTGTATTTTTCAAATATAATTGCCTGGTGTATAAAACTAATTTTTACCAATTTTATGTTACTGAATATAAAATGCCAGTTAATGTTGAGCTAGTTTTCCTAATAGAATAAGATTATATTTTATAACTATATAAAAATGTGTCCAATTCTAATGAGGGTGGGATAGTAAGAGGACATTTTACTTCCTCAGTACAGAGCGAACTTGGGAAATGGTCGGATATAAATTAATTACATACTAATAGACTGATCTCGCTTTGACTAAAGAGAGGCCGCCAGGCTTCCACCTGCTGATTTGGTTTTGGTGGATCCAACTCGTAGCCAATTGCAAGTCCATTCCCTTCCTTCTTACTAACAGAACCCCAGTCTTCTTGGATGGGGGCACCATTGTTCCTGGAATAAAATGCTTCTAGAATCACCTCCATCTAGAAGTGGTTTGCGGAAGTTCTGGCCACTAGGAGGTAACTGGAAGTTACTCCAACAGCTTCTAAATAAAAATCACCAACAAGTTTTTGTAGGTTTTTTTTTTTCTTGGATGTTTGCCTTTCCATCTGGAAGTACAAAAGCATCTCAAGACAGAGGGTGAATATCACAAGTTATAGAAGAGAGAAAATATAAATGGTCCTGGGAGAGTGATAACGTATTGGACGGCTAAGGTCGACAAGTTGCTCTGTGGGAAAGGAACTTAATGGCTGGGCTGCTGCAGACGGGTCTCTGTTCTCTGCTGCAGCCTGAGCGAAGGCTGAGTTTCCTCGCAGATGCCTCAGTGCCAGCCAGGGCTGCCATTAACCCTTGATTGATGACCCCTCCTCACCTAGTGCTCTCTGTGTCACTGCCTCTGTCCAGCAGGCTCGGCCCCTCGCTGCTAACTGAGCGTCTGAGGATGGCCAGAATCTCTCATGACACATGACATACTCTTCAAGTAACTGAACCAGAAGGCTCAGGTTCTATTCAGCCAGTCGCCTGACGCCACTTTATCATCCCCACGGAGGTCTCACCCAGGGTTATTATTTCCAAGGGCTTCCCCCTGTATTCCTCCCACCTTGCTAGGAAAAACCACTGGCCAGAAAGTCAGAGCAGAATCTCCACTCCGTCACCTGTACTCTGAACCAAAATTGTTGTTGACACTGTCCCACAGATTCATAATGTGCACATTTGAAATGTCAGTTTCCTACGTGGTTTAGAGGTCAGCTGGACCTTGAACCTCTCAACTGCAGTCCACGTCGGAGCAGCACGTATGTCTGTCCTCCAGGAAGGTCTTCTGCCAAACATATAGACACCAAGTCCCAAACAAAACCCTTGCAGGGCTTAACTGCATCTGAGAAAACAGATGAAGTCCATAATCTAGGGGGGTAGGTTAAATCGCCTTTTAACCTTCCATATAAGATTCATCCTAACCGTAATAGACATTCAAATTCTGGTAATTTTTTATTCCGCCTTCAATTTAAGAATTGTAAGTGTTTTACTATGATTTTTGAAGCCCTTGATACACTATAATGATGTAAGATTGCTTGTTTGTTTTTTTTTTTAAGTAGATATATATACAGTATACATGTCTTCTATTTTATTGTTTAATTTTTCCAGATTGTAAATTGCATAGGTGGCAGTGGGGGTGGGAGGTGGGGGATGTCGCTTAGGTAATCCAGATCATAGATTAGAGCCAGATGTATATTATAATATGTATAATATATAAATATAATAAAGTTTCATATTCTCTAAATAATAAAAAGTCTATTTTTGTCGCTATGAAAATATAGCTAAGTTGGAAAATATAAATGTTAAGTAGAAATTCATTTTTTCTATAGAAGTTTGCTAATAAAATTCTTTCCTACACAAATGTTCTCCACATATTCTTTATCTAAAATAAGAGGACAAACTTTCTGCTTCAGGTACGTCACTATGCCACATGTCATTTTCTCGATTACTCGGCTCTCTTTACTTTTTAAAAAAATCGCTATCTACACCTAATGTGAATAAAGTTAATGAGAGAATTTTAAAGCTTTGCCCTAATCATAGCTATTCATATTTCATATTTCTGGAAATACACACTACTCGCCAGTATCATATGTCTTTTCTGTTGCTTCTAAAGTGTCAGTGTCTTTAGAGTGATGCTTATTGAAACATCAATAATAAGTCACTGCATATTAGGAATTAGAGTTAATAATAAGACGAAAACTCTAAAACCAGGGGTTAAATAAGAGAAATACGGCTTAGTTCATACCAATGTATGTGGTAGGGAAGGAGAATTAAAAACATATAGCTTTAAACACTACCTCGTGTAAAATACATTTTCTTGGGTCACTCTGAAGAATGCAAGGCCAAGTAAACTACTGAGTTTGCAACCCAGAGCTACATGAGAATGTCTACCTATGTCCTAATGTGTAGGAAAAAAGTAGCAATGGGAAGATTTTTTAAATATGCATCGCTAATAAAAATGGCTGGAAATAACTTCTCCCCTATGTCAGATCTGCTGTGTCTGACATTGGAAGTGGTGGGTATACCAATGTTAATTGAACTCGTCAGCATTGGAGCCTGCTATAGAATTTACAAATGATTAAACTGCATCTCTCTAGCTTTGTTTATCAATAGGAAAGCAGGAATCTATTTGATAAGTAAATCTATGGACTGATTAATTTAGTCTATGCAAAGCACATCAGATTGTTAATCCTCCCAAAACTTGCATATTTAACATTGAGCTTTCTATGATCTTTATTTTTTTCCAGAATGACAGCTTCACAACTTTTTAGACATCACAGAAGTCATCATTTCCATGTAAAATAGATAGCTCTTAAAATGGCAAAACACGAACTTAGATGAAACAAATAACATTCTCAAGATCAAAATTCAAAAACTGAAACTCTTTATAAATACAAAAATGTATCGCTTCTCTAAGAACATGCTACTATATATTCTCTATATAAATAAAAATTGATTAACGTGAGGATTCCTTATCTAAAGCAAACATTTATATTGATTTTTTGTTGTTAAAATAAGTGTTTATAAAGTTCCGTGTTTCAAAATTACTCTGTGCATAGACACTGACATTATAATTAAATGATTGCCACAGACACTTTGATGCAAACCTATTAGGAAACTCACTAAAAGTAAATAAAAGTGTTGTCCACATATGCTCTTTCACATTACTACAAAGCCTATGAAACGAAATATGTCAGTTTGGATAAATTAAAGGTTTTCTGAAATTTTCCTATTATATGTAAAACTAAAATAGAAACTTATTACCAATGAGTCTCTTAGTGAAATTTTCATGCAATTTATGATGTCGGAATATAGAACCACAAAGGCACTATTCCACCTGAGGCAAGGAGTTAGAGACCCGCATCACTACAAAGCGTGAGGTCTACCCACATTCCTGGTGTCTTCACTGAAGTCGCTCCCCACTCACCATCGATTCCTACAGCTCTCATTTTCTCTCCAAAGCAGAAAGACACATCCACACACGCACATATTCATTCCCAAATGCACACGAGATCTCTTCCCTTTTTCGTCGTGTAACCGTTGATAGTGAACACCCAAGAGTAAATATGTTAGTCACTTATATTGCAATCTCGATGGAGCGATTTTCCATCCTTGTTGATATGGCAGCTCAGCGCTTATGATTTGGAGATAAAGTTGACTCTCTCTTTAAACCAAATCTCACTAATAACAGCTTGATTTTACAGAATAAAAAATACATTCTCTGTGAGGAATTCCCATTAGCAAGGCCACTGATAGAGGCTCCCTAATTTTAAGGGCAGACTATTCATATACGCATTCATCAAATATGTTCTGAACATTGTGCCTCATGCCCAGGATAGAAAAAATAGAAATGGTGTGGATCCAGCTCTCAAGAAACTCACAGAAAAATGGAGGAGAAAGCACTAACGAAAGAATTACCGTTTATCCGAAAGATGGACTTTATATCAGCTTCTTGGGAACTTGCAGAGATGGTTAAAGAACTTAAATGCTCAGCACATGGCAATGATGTTACTTACCCTAAAGTTTTCTGAAAGACACATAAAATATCATATTGGCACAATGCCTGTTACATATGCAGTAATTCAGTGCTCGATTTTCTGAATTACAGCTTGAAATGTGTTCGCTTTCCCCCAGGAGCTTCTCGCGAGGGAGCATCTTCCTGTGCCCATTAGATCTGAACTTGAACAATAGAGTTGACACGTGTCTTTTCCCAACATTCCCTGAGCTTCAGCCTGTTACATGTAGATGCCAAAAGGCTTTATCGCTAAAATTAATTAAAGAACAAAGAACGAAATTAAAAATGAGTAGGGTGTGAATTATGAACACTAGCAATCAATTAAACCAGAGCTGATTAGAAATAAAACATGATCCTCTCTTTAACTAGTATCTGTGGAGGAGAATTCTTATGTAGGTTCCTATAAATACATCAACAAACAAAATGTAATGACCAACAAATCACAATTCCTGGATTATCTCAGACACTGACTAAAACAGAACAAAGCAAACAAGATGAAAATTAAAATTAATAGTAATTATTTTCTATTAATAATAATACTAATAATAATTAGTAACACATATAAAAAGCTCAGTATGTCACTGGTGTGTTTACATGTTCGGTCATCACAAAAATTTATGTTGGGTTCTATTGTAATTTCTACTTTCAATATGGCACGTGAAGATGAAAGGAAAAGCCCACATTACACGGTCACCATGTCAAGACTACAGTGTTTTTATCCTGGTGTCAACTTTATTCTATGCTATAAACTGATATCGTGAAATTGAAGATCCCATGGATAGCGAATGGGTGTAGGTTGAACTCACAGAAACATCAGAAACAAAACTGATTTCAAGGTTAAAGTGCTGGGCAGGAAAAGAGACTATGCTGTTAAAAGTTTCATTTCAAGGAATGAAAAGCGCCTGGATCACTGAGATCCAGACAGCGTTCCACCAGCACAGGTGGGTCTAAAACCACTGACGATGCCACAAGAAAACACCGAAATGCACTGGTGATGGGTGATTCAACATGAGATGCCTGATAGAGATATGCTGGCACGCGTACACACACTTTCATGAACTGCGTAATTGTGCATGCTTCAAAAAGTATATCTTTCAGAGCAAGGATATTGCAGCAACGCAATGATAGACTTGGGGTCACACAAGATGGCACAGAGGAAACAGCTCAGTGGCAGGGCAGAGACCCAGACTGGAGGTTTGGGTCCAACTGAGCCATCAAAGGTGACCCAGATCAGCATATTCCTCCCCTGGGCTAGATGAGAGTCTCTATGACAACATCAGGATAGCCTGTCACCACTGACCAGATCAACATAGAAGCCACACCAACAAGTGGCCAGGGAAAGGACTATTTGGTTAGGCAAGCCCTCCCACCCAGAGATCCTGGGGGTGGGTGATCCAGCCACACCGAGCCGCTTGGGAAAACTACTGTGTCCCCGTGCAGCAGGACAGAAAATGCAGCATCGAAGCCGGAGTCATGAATTGTCCACGGTGATGTCTGCAGCAGGTGCGTTCAGGATGCATTTCAGTAAGGCAGACTAGTAGACAGATTGACCGTCTATCTTCCCACGGTCTGTGCATTTTCATTCATATTTTCATGCAATCATATGTGTCATATAGGGAAAATGACAATATTTTGAAGATAATATTATTTAATAATCACTAAATATAACAATATAAATCCTAATAGCACAAGATAGATGATGATCGATCGATAGATATAGATAGATGATAGATAGACAGACAGATATTTAGATAAATGAACAGCTAAAGAAGGATTTTATGTACTGAAAATTACTAAGGGTGATTCAGGAAGGCAATTTTTAATGTCATGCCGTCTTTACAATAAGGAAAATAGTGAAGTAAATCGGAATTCCTAGTAGCTAACGAAAACTTATTTCAAGTTCATTCTAAATAATGTCCAATTGTATAGTCACTACTAAAATGAAAAGCCAAACAAATGTTATTTCTATGGTTATATATTCTGTATATTTGATTGGTTTTTAGATATCTTATTGGTCTGAATATACTTGTAATTCTTCCTTTACCTTCTATTTAGGTTTAAAGTACTTATCTACACCCCTGGACTTATAGCTACCAGATTTGCTATTACTTTCCATGCGTCACGCTTACTCTTTGTTATTTTATATTTCTTGCCCTCTCTTTTTGGCTTCTCTGGTTTTAATTGAGTATTTTATATGATTCATTTTTCTTGACTTTTTTAGACTATTAACTATATGTAAAAAAATTAATTTGACCACTACACTTAAATGACTAGAGGAGTGATAGACACATGTAATAAAGGATATCTGTGACTCATGAAAACTATTTGCCACAGGTCAATTATTCCCTTTTAGTGACATAGGACATAACATTTCATACAGAGAAAAAGAATACATTTCCTTCAGAACAAATTACGAATCTCCTAAGCC
This sequence comes from Pteropus vampyrus, assembly GCF_000151845.1. Lineage (NCBI taxonomy): Eukaryota > Metazoa > Chordata > Mammalia > Chiroptera > Pteropodidae > Pteropus > Pteropus vampyrus. The sequence continues at coordinate 286,643 of NW_011888913.1, read as the reverse complement.
TTCTAGATGCTGACTATGAAGAAGATCTTGGTCAGATAATTATGAATTTTACTATTTTATGTGAACCTTCCCAGTGTTCAAATGTACCTACAAATGTGGATATTTCAAAGTCTATTTTGACTAAAGGAAAAAGTGAAATTCACCATATTTAGTTAAAATACCCTTAAATACATAATGAGTATCTGGTAGTGAAAGACTATATTTGTATCTTTTAATATAAATGCCCTAATTCTCCCAGTCATTTAAACTCACTCAGTTTCATAAATCAATGGGTAATCACAGAAGATTACAGGCTTAAAAATTTAAGCAATCTTAAAATTGGAAGAGATAAAATTTGAGACGCAGTAGGCATGATGCTCATTGTGGTGTAAAGGAAACTTTCAAATATAATTTAAGAAAAGAAACGTAGAAATGAACACATTTTTTTACGTTCAGTGCTAACACTGTTACCATAAAACATGTTTCTTTATAAAAATCCTTTATTGGTAAAAATTTTACCTTCATCAAAAGGAAGAAATACCGCCTCGTACTATTGCTGAGGAGAATAAATCAAACGTGTGGAAAGTGCCAAGTGTAACAATGATAAATGAGGGCTGATAAACGAGTGAAAATATATATATAAAATCCTAAATGGCTTATCATATTCTGCCACAGTCTCCACCTGAGAGAGTCCTGAGTAAAATATGTGAATAGAATATCAGAAAATGGCAAAATCTGAATTACTGTGAGTATGGGCACAAAATACCCTAATAGAGGCTGCATTGGACCCTCAAGAGAGGTGGGATAAAACCAACCAAAACCAGCACCAGAAGCAATGGTGACAACTGAAATGATAATCATAATATAGTTTTTTTGATGGAAGTTATAAATAATCTTTAGCTAGCCACAAATAAATATGTGAATAAAGAGACAAGATGATTTGATGTCTTTTTTCTAATAAGCTCATTGACTTTCATTTTAAAATGCAAATATTTTTGAAAGAATATTCACTATTTATTTTGACTTGTATATTCATATGCTCACTATGCTATGTTGCTCTGAGGTTTGTTGTTTGGGACTATATCTATTTTTAGCATGCAAAATAGAAATTTATGCCCTTAATGAAAGTATCAATATATAAAAAAAGTCTTTAAATCATCTGTCCCGCGCCGATGTCCATGGTACCTTACTTACAAAACAACTTTTATCTTTAAAAGGGATCAAAACTGTGAGTCATGTTTTTAATCTTGGATTTTCAAAAAGTACTTTGAATTGTACACCTGAAACACCTGAAACTTACTGGATTTCATTAACCAATGTCGCTATAAAAAAAAATGGAAAAAAAAAAAGGCTGATATATGAACAAACAAACAAACGAAAAAGTACTTAACTTTCTATCATTTCAGTCCCCGCCATAACTTCACAGTGAAAATATTTTGGTTATAATGGCCAGGACAAAACAAAACAAAACAAACAAACTCAAAAAAAATTCTCATAAAACAAAAATATTAGAAAAACGAAATCTCACAAAGGAAACTATTTTCAGAGAGTAATCTAACCAGAGAGCATGACATGGTTTAATAAAAAGGTTGAAGACACAGAGAAATAACAGTATCATGAGAAGAGGAGATATGTGGCTTGATTTTTGACTTTTTTTTTTTTTTTTATGCCTACAGCACTCGGTCTTCCTAGGTGGTCTCCCATCCAAGTACTAACCAGGCCTGACCCTGCTTAGCTTCCAAGATTAGATGAGATTGGGCGAGTTCAGGGTAGCATGGCCATAGACCATCTAGCATGATTTTTTGTAGAAAGGCGTATAGCTAGAGATAACAGATGACAAGACAATGACATTAAACAATTTGTAAGAAACAGTTTAGAATTTTACAGTTTCATTAGAATGGCGCACAAAAAGTTGTTTTGTGGTAAATCATGCATGCAACTTTGTTCAAGAAGGAGAGCAGCTCCTTTGTGACTGATGAACGTTTATGACTAATATTCGGGAAATTGATAAATCCTGACGTTATAACTTCTACTGATGCTATATCTTGAGTTAAATAGAGCTTTCTTGAAGTTCTCTTGAGTCGATTTTGAGATTCCTTGTTTTCCCCTACTACGTGTGATTCAGTAAATCCGTGATTTACCAGGCTCTTATTGTTTCTATATTGAGCACCTTAATGTTTTAATGTGATCTATCTCTAAATATATACAAATTAAATCCCATGTAAGTGGAATAATCCAGGATTTTCATTTCCCATATTTTTCTCACAAACGACCCAGATCTACCACATTGCTAAATGATTCAACAATTAATATAAAGTTTTAAACAGACAAGAATAGTTAAGATACACCTGAAAAGATAATGAAGAGCTTACATGACAAGTAAGCTTTCTATAAAGTTATAATAATTATAAGGTAATTTGACAAAAAAAAATATGTAATGCAAACGGAGAAGACAGAAAAATGATCTCCATGTATCTGATCATCTGCTATCTAACAAAACGTATTCTGAGGGGGTCAGTGGATGATATGAGCTGAATCGAGTCCTCCACAAACTTCATATACTGAAATGCTAACCCCAGCATCTCATAATGTGACCATGTAGATGGAGGGTCTTCACAGAGGTGATTAAGTTAAAATGAGGTCGTTACGGTCAACTCTAACCCAATGTGACTGGTGACCTTATAAGGAGAGAAAATCTGGATTCCTTCTAATGCAAGTGTTCTCCAGCAATGTAGGGAAGTAGCATGGGGGGCTTACATTAGAACAATCTGTGCAGATATAGGATAGGAAGTAACAGGATTCATTTAACCCAACCCCCTAACTATAGACACCAGGAAGGACACCACCCCCACTGGTCAAGACAGGGAGGATTAAGCAGCTAACAGTCAAATTGAGTCCAGGAGGATGTCCCTCTCTATGGTCACAGTTATACATAAACTGGAATCTCATCAACCTTGGAGCTTCTCAGAGCCTTATTTCTCCACTAATAAAACTCGGATATTAAAACAAAACAAAACAAAACAAAACAACACAGACCTCAGCAAACAAATCAACAATAAACATCATTTCCCTGCGTAATAGTATATTACTCATATTTTTAAATTCTACATGAAACCAGAGGGAACAAGAGAGAAACTTAATGTATCAACTTTATTTTCCACACTATCATGTATATATTGAATGTGGAGACTGGAAAAAATGAACTGGTGTTTTGGGAAAACTGTGGACAGTAAATACATATACATATATACAAATATATTTCCTGATCTGTTAAAAATAATTTTCAAAATCTAAACTATGATAAACCATTTGTTTTATAAAAAGCTATCCGAATATCATGTTTTATAAAAAGCTATCCGAATATCATGATTTGAGGAACTTCTCTATTGCGTGAGCCTTGGTGTGCTGGGAATAGGGCATTCAAATGTGATCTGATCTTTAAAACCTGGATACTTTTCCTAGGACTTTGTGGATGGGGGACACAAAGGTCAGCATGCTTAGTGATCATTCCTTGCGTCATCCACAGAGTGCAGTGTTAATCTCTCTTGTCCATAGAAACAGCTTGACGAGACTGTTCTGGAGTGTTGGCTTCGACTGTTTCAGGCATTGCATTGTGAACAAGGCTGGCTCCCCTTCCCTTCCCTTCCCTTCCCTTCCCTTCCTTCCTTCCTCTTTCCTGGTTTTCGAGGTCAGTTCTCTAGTTTCTAATTGATTTGGGGAGCTCACTGACGTATTTCCAAAATTTCTTCTTCTCTTTAATTAGCGAAAGTAAGTAAGAAAGAGTCATGACTGGTACATACCCTGGCTAGTTTGAGAGCTCATTCAAATGAATTGTACACAGAGCATCAAGGTGCTGCTGTATTACATAGAAACTCCATTAAATATTAAATTACAATTAAAATATTAAACTAAATTATAGTAGAATCTACAATTAAATATAACAATATCCAGAGTTTATGACTTGGTCTGGGAAAAAGCAGTAAATTATCACTTATAAACATTATTTCTAGTAAAATGATTAATTTGGCTACTAAAATGATATGACTGGTAAGAACAACTAGAAGGAAAACAAAATTCAAATGAGAAATATAAATTCCATCTATTAGTGATAAAAAATTTTAAGGTTTTAAATACTTAACTTCTAAAAGCTTATCTAGTGTTTAATTTTGCATCGATGTGACAAACTCTTTTTTAAGTACAGAACGGAAATTCAAAGTCTTGATTTTGGCATACTTTTTGATATGATCGTAATGTTAGCTCTCTAGATCTCCAATTTATGAATTTCACAAAAATTGGAATTGCCTCTTTAGTTAAATAATAGAAAAAAATACTTTTGCAAATTCATTTGTATGCTGAGGACATTTCTACGTGGGTTTCCAGTTGATGTCAGTGTGTCGGTAGATTAAAATAAAAAAAATACAGGACAAAGAATTCAATCTTTTGAAATATTTGTGTGTACATGTATTTGATTGGTCCTCCTTTCAACATACTTTTCACATGTGACTAAACATATCAATAATGGTGTGAACCCCTGAGACACAACACAGGTACAACGATTACCTAGCATTAAATAAATGCTTCGGAGGAGAAAATAAATGGGTTTTCTAGTGTGTGAAAGACAGAGCCCTGAATACATTGGCAAAATCAAACCACAATGCCACTTAATTCATGAAAAAAGTATGCTGCATATGTAGAGAAAAGAAGGCTGCATTCCGAGACGTGGCCTTAATTCAATGACAAATGCGGTGTCATTGTCCTTCTAGGTTGTGGTAACATTGGTTACTTAACTGGCACTATTTTACTTGATAGTTCTTAACGTTCGCTGACCTGAGTTATCAGGGTAAGTCAACGTTATTCACGATTTTTACCTTTAATCGTGTCCACTAATGTTTGCTGACTGAAACTGTCAATGACATAGCTTTCATTATATTAAAGGTTCTTTGCTAGGTAAAGTTTTAGACAGGCAGTGGTAACAGCTGGGTTCTATTAGACCCACGACTAAAACCATGCAGATATTTGGCGTAAACCTCCTCACTTTTCACACTGAACATGTGAATAGAGTTTTATCTTCTCTAAATTTGGAAATACGAATATGTTCCATTAACAAAAAGTTTGAAGATCTCTGAAAAAATGAACACGTTTGATAAATATGTGACACTGTCACTGAATCATAATGCTCTACAAAGAACCGAAGAATATGACAACCTATGGTTTGATGATTTTCATTCAGAATATCAAGTTTGAAAGGAGATACTTCCAATAAATCAAAGATCTGTTCCTTTAAAGTCGATATTTCATGAATTTTAAACCTAAGGACAGGGATCAATATTGCTGTTTTGAAAGGTCAGTGTGAACCCAGTTTTGATTCTTACACATATTGTGTGTCTTAATGTGACCAATAGTATAAACTGTGAAAAGGGAAGAAATAACTTTTGGAAGGGTAAGCCACCTTGCCTTTAAGGCCGCTGGTTCAGACGTCAGCTGTCTAGGCATCAATCCTGGATCTGACAATGACTAGTTTTGCAATCTTGAGAAACTTCTCTAAATCTCGGTGTTTCAGTTTCCCTGTCTGTAAAGCATTTACAGAGATTTTATGTAAATGATGTACATAAGATACAGAGAAGCACAGCGAAAGTACTTTTAATAACCAAATGGCTTTTGGGAACATGGGAAAATTATAACACTTGAACTTTGGGACATTTTCTCAATTCCTTCCATTTTTGTTTCTCTACTTATTCAAATAAAAACATAAAGATCTTCTTATTAAAAAAATATTTTACGATAAGCAGAATAGCCTTCCAATTAGATGTGAAAGAATGAAGAATTCCTTTTTTGGATTAACACCAGTACGAATCGAAATGCAGGAAGTACCATGCACGTCTGTGAGACTGCAAAATAGCAGAAGATGAAAGGGAGCCCGAGAGAACTGACTTCCAGAGCTTTCTATGCCAACCTATGCGTCTGAGGATCACACGTGGCCGGCCAAGGAGAAGGTCTGCAGGGGACAGGAGCCTTTGGCCATCGAGTACAGCCAGCCATGCTATTAACCACAGCGTGGATGGGGGAATGAATTAGCATCTGGAAGGTCCCTAAACACATCTATTATTTCCTCAGCCTGACAGTGCCCCCCGCCACCGTCTTTCCCCCAAACACACACATAAATACACAAGGTACGTAAGCAACGTGCCAATAACCCAGGGCCGAAATCCAGAAAACACTCAGTCTCAAAAGTTCTCACGGATCCTAGAACTTAAACTTGTGATGACTGAATCCAAACTTGAAAGCTAGGTTTGATCCTCTCTGAACTCAAAATCTGATAAAATTAGCGATCAGCTTTTAGTCAAAGATGCACGAGTACTTGGGGGGTTGGGTGTTGTAAAACTTAGGTAAATTCAATCTTATAAAAGAAGTAGGTGGGTCCATGATACACTCAGAATTGGTGAAATATGAATAATCACCTCCTCATCTTTACTGCCAGATATAGGAACATGAAAAATAATTCCGATTCATGGAGAAAAAAGAAACAAAACACAGGACAAACAATATATTATGACATTAAAAATATGTACATTTAATATACATATATATATGCAGTATTAAACATGTATACTATATTATATTTATACATATATATGTATATTATATGCATATACATAGAGTATTGCATTCTGGTCATCTATTTCTATATATAAAATAAATATAATAGTGTGATTTCTGACAACTTGCTAAATTTACTGTAATTTGCTTCAAAATTTGACACAATTTTGAAGCAAACTAAAGAATTCCATAAAAGCATAAAAATGAATTATTTCAGAATAAAATTAGCATAGGTTAGAGGAGGTCTTTACATAAAAATAACTACTATACATTACCGAGAGATATTAAAGAAGACCGAAATAAATCAAGAGGTGTACTATAAACATATGTTGAAAGTCTCACTCTTTTGAAAATGTCAGTTCATCCCAGTTTACTCATTAAATTCAGTGGAATTCCAATCAAAATACCAGGATATGCCTGAAGTAGCAAGGAGATATTGGCTAAAAGAATTAACGGTACATAGAGAATGAGTACATGAGAATGATTCTCCAGTTTCCTTACGTAAAAGCCTTAAATAAGTCTTTTAGATTACCATAGGAACATTCTATTTCAAAATATTTCTTGAAGTGACTTTGATGTATAGACACTGGTCGAGAGCTGAAATGAAGACACACACAAGGAGGGGCAGTTCGCTTAAGCATCTGGTCATCTAGTGCTATTTTACAGTCAGGACTTTGAATTCCGGTCTAATAGTGTAAATGGGACTTTGGATGAATTTTCTTGATGTAAAATTTTCTGTATCTGGACAGAGGAATGAATAGGTGCTCTCCCCCTGATAGCTGTAAGAACAGCTCCCTGTCAGAGATATAAAATCTGCTACAGAGCTTAGTTTTTCTTACCCAGTTCTATGTGTCAGACAGGTAAAATGCGATCAGCCATACTCGTGATATGCATTTCTACTAACTCCCATGCTGAAAACAAATATTTTTATAACTTTTAAATATGCTGTCATTTAATGAGAGAGTCGATGGCATGATTTCTACAATAAAATTGTCCTTGAAATATATTTTCATAATTTCTATTCCATCTTATTGAGAAATGATGGACTAAGAAATCACCACTGACAGATTATTTTGTAAACATCGTACTTCTGAAACAAGACTGTTTAGAATTTGATTTGCTCCTTCCTTAATTTTATCTTGTGTAAATAATGCATAAGAAAGTGAACAAATTTCATAAAAAATATTTGAAAGAATCCTGAAATAGCAGGAGTTTTAGAAGTTAGTCATAAAAATAGATAATAACATATTCTTGATCAAAGAGAAATAATATTTCTGAAATGTCTTTTACATGCTAGATATTGTGCTAGTAGATTTTATACCTAAAAGTACAAATTCATTTTAACTTATAACCATATATTATTTTGGTGTGATAATATACTGCAGTGGAGTAAGTGTGTCAATGAGACTAACAGGCTCTTAATCTAAGGAAACATAACTGTTTATTCAGTTTTTAACTTGTGAACTTCAGGGAAGTTCTGTAAAGTCATATGTAAATTTTAAATAAATATAAAAATATTCTCAAAAAGCAAAACATAAATATTCTTTTGGGGGTGTCTTTATATTAAATAATAGACCAACTGAAACCAGGTTCTTTAGAATTATGTGTTTGGTATTTTCCAAAGCCATTTCATTAGAAATATTTTCTTAGAGAGCTACACACAAGGCTTATGTTTTAATTTTTGAACTTGGCCTCCTACCTATTTCATTGAATAGTGAAGCGAATTTGACCTATACTAGATCTATCGAGTTATTTCTCTAAGTATTTGCAAATAGGGTACTGTCTCTGCTGATTGTTCAAATGAGGAAACTCCAGGCAGGCTTCATTCCAAATGATAATGGGTAATTGAGGGTCTACTGGTTGGTAGACTACTTGAGCTGGGTTTTATTGTTACTGTTATTTTAGTGTTTTTTGCTTGTTTTTCTTTTTCAGGAGCACACTTTTTAGGACACCATAACCTATTTTTACTTTATCATACATAAATCTAATCATAAGGGTATGTCTTGAATCTAATTTCCCGATTTTCAAATCTCACTGTATTAGAATCACTTGGCAATCTTGAAAATGTATTTGTATCTAGTCAGCACAAGAGCAGTTCAAGTTTAATTTCTGAAAGAGATGTGCCAATATCAATACATTTTAAATCTCTTCAGATGATTCCTATATGAGTGCAAGTAGTCGAACCATTGATTCGATGATCATTTGCAGTGTAAACATTCACTGTGTGTGTTCCTTCTTTGCGCCACCCAAGGGCTATGTTGACCTTCCAGAAAAGATATAAAAAATCACTTAATACACGCAGGCTAAAACTAAAAAACAGACCAAAAGATAAGTCTAGCAAAAAGCTACAGAAACTGGAAGAACCAGCCACTAAGGAAGGAGAAAAAAAAAAAAAATCGAAAGAGGCGAACAAAAACAAGAGAATTGTATCCTAGAATTTAAATGTGAAAGGGAGAGTTGATTTTACTGTGAGTTAAGAAGAAAGAAATTAGAGCAACTTTCTATGCTGTCAAAACTGATTCAATTAAGGCAAAACAATCTGATTACATAGGCACGATCTCTTTTAGGTATTTAGGCAAGAGGCCCCTGCCCTGAGCTCCACTCTTTGGAGCCCCACATATTATAAACACATGTGCACGTGCACATACACACGCGCTCACACACAGGCATGGGATCCAAGACCTCATGAACACATCTGTCTCAGAAGGGGGCTGGATTCCGGTCCAGAATGGGCCTTAGATAGGGTCATGATGCATTAATCCATTTTAACAGCGAGAGGGCAGAATGTGCAGGTAAATATGCAGAGCGGTTAGTTAGTTAAAAATGTATTGTTTTCTGATTGTTTCAGTTTTTTTTTTCCTAAGGTAATAATTAGTAAAGTAATTGCTAATGAATAAAATACTGATTATTTTTAAGAGCTTTTTTAACCGATTAACTAAAATTTCTTTCTAATCCCCACTTTGTTTTACCGTTACAGTCACTTAAGAATAGAGAAGGACCGAAAAGTTGCATAATATCTTGATAAAGAGGAATCACAGAATATAGGGCCCGACCGATCAGCAGTTACTGAAATGATACGACTGAGTGAGCATCTCTCTTCAAACATGTCTCTCCAGCTGGTACTTTCCAGGTGATGTTCAACCTTATCTGTTACTCATTTGTATAAAGATAATGAAGCTTCGTTTAAAAGGTGAACACTGAACGCTATGACAGATAATTATCATGAAGCAAGCCTAAATTAGTTCGAATATGTTATCAGATCAGCGGGGCTCTAATGAGAGAGCATTCTGGAAGGTAGACTCCAAAGGGTACATTATAATACTACCTCGCCGTCATCACTACCACCGATGAAGATGAAGGAGGAGAAGCTGCAGAAATGGGGGTGGAGGGGAGGGAGAGGGAAGGAGATAGGGCTGCCGAGTGACTGCAAGACGCGAAGCCCACTTTTCAAACTGGGACGTGCACTCTGCACTGATATTTGAGAGAACGGCACACTGATTTTGTGTTTGAGCAGTTACACTGTTGAGAGGATTTGTTGGAGCAGTGGACTCGCTGTGCCAATACAGCAGTCACCATTCAGTGAATAATTATTTTGTTCCAGGGGCTATATTAAAACCTTAATATGCATTATCTCATTCCATTCTCATTACAAAATTATGTGTTTGGTACTATTAAAATGCCCGCTTTACAGAGGGACGTCAGAGAGCTGGGACATTTTTCCAAGGTCACACAGTTGCGTGAACTGAGTTTAGAAGGGTTAACCCAGCCAGGCCACGTAACAGTAGGTTACACCCCGCATTGTCATGACTGGTCCTGAAGGCACTTACAGGGAGAGAAACGAAGGGAACAAAAGCAAATGAGAACTGGGCTTTCTGAGGTAGAAATTCTGAAAAGGACATAAGAATCTACAAAATAAGAATCCTAAAATGCTGCGCACAAAGTCTGCCTATTTTACACTTTTTCTGGAACCAATGTTTGTACTTAATGCCACTCTCTACCCAGATGCTTACTCAAAGAACCATCAGCCTCATCAGAAACACTTGTGAACAGGTGTTAATTATGCTGATTACAATTGACTTACCTTATGAAATCTTCGGATGCCTAGAGGAGAGCTTCGTCGTAAATTCGATCGGGAACGATGAAATTGAAATGGACTCTTTTGAAGAAAAATCACTTACCGTAATTGAGTTCAACACAATAGGCTCTATCAGCAAACATTTTCCCAAAATGTTATTTATTTTTATCTTTTCTGAAATGCTCATCTTATCATAATAATACATAAAATTGTCAAATATATAGACTGAATTTAAAGATTAGCTGTTAGATATCTGACCTAGAAAATTATAGGTTATAGAATGTTCAAAGTGTATTTTAATTTACAGCAAAAATGAAGTATTTGAGCTTCCTCTGAAGCCAGTCATTTCTCAGATACTATCCTACTATTCCAAAGAAGAATGTGTACAATGTCTTTAACGAATATGACATTCTTAATCATTACTATTCATAGGTGCATATTACATACATAACAATTTATATTAAATCAAATAACCTCCTCTACTCCCTTAACTGGATGACACTAATAGCAAGACATAAAGTATTAAAGTGAATGCCCTTAGGGAAAAAAACATCGCGGAAGAAGTATCGACAGTATTAGGGATATGTATTTTCATTTACAGGATGCTTCTTAAATTTAAGTCTTCTCAAAATGGACATTTTGTTTGACTATGAAAACAAATTACTTTCTATTAAATAATATTCCATTACCAGCAAACATAATTTTCAATATTATAATTTTCTATTATAATGCTCAAATATATAATGTAAATGAGATCACAGCCAAAAGTAAGATATTCTAAATCCTTAAAACAGTTTGGAAATGATCTTAAATAATATGCAAAATTTAACAGGATTAAATACAAAGCTCTCATTGTCTCCTTGATCACGATTTGTTCTAAGATTCTGGAACATCACACGCCCTATGGCGTTACCCCATAACATTGCAGAAACCAGTGAATTTTGCCTCCTGTCATACACAGCTGATTATATCAAGAATTAAATGAGGGGCCAGACAGAACCCACTAGAACCTGAACTAAAGGTTAGAGACGTCAATGTTATTAGTTTTAAAAGGAATAATCTAAAATTTCATTTCAGGAAGCTCAACACAGAATAGAAGCACAACATCCAAGCAATAAAGCAAAATAATAAAGAGCAGAAACCAACAAAATTAAAATCATAAAACAGAGAGAACAAAAAAAAACAGTCAAGAATAGTCTTTGTAAATATTAATTAACTCGCTAAACCTGACTAATACTGTTCAAATACAAAACAAGAAGAAAGCCAGGGACACTCGCGAGCTCAGTCAGGAGAGCGTGAGGCTGGAGGGTCCGCACCCTCGGTGCACCTCACAGGCCCGATGTCCCACCTGCGGGGACCCAGCAATGAGTCTCTGATGGC
>NW_011888913.1:262105-274562 GCF_000151845.1 Pteropus vampyrus | reverse complement strand
TGCTCAAATATATAATGTAAATGAGATCACAGCCAAAAGTAAGATATTCTAAATCCTTAAAACAGTTTGGAAATGATCTTAAATAATATGCAAAATTTAACAGGATTAAATACAAAGCTCTCATTGTCTCCTTGATCACGATTTGTTCTAAGATTCTGGAACATCACACGCCCTATGGCGTTACCCCATAACATTGCAGAAACCAGTGAATTTTGCCTCCTGTCATACACAGCTGATTATATCAAGAATTAAATGAGGGGCCAGACAGAACCCACTAGAACCTGAACTAAAGGTTAGAGACGTCAATGTTATTAGTATTAAAAGGAATAATCTAAAATTTCATTTCAGGAAGCTCAACACAGAATAGAAGCACAACATCCAAGCAATAAAGCAAAATAATAAAGAGCAGAAACCAACAAAATTAAAATCATAAAACAGAGAGAACAAAAAAAAACAGTCAAGAATAGTCTTTGTAAATATTAATTAACTCGCTAAACCTGACTAATACTGTTCAAATACAAAACAAGAAGAAAGCCAGGGACACTCGCGAGCTCAGTCAGGAGAGCGTGAGGCTGGAGGGTCCGCACCCTCGGTGCACCTCACAGGCCCGATGTCCCACCTGCGGGGACCCAGCAATGAGTCTCTGATGGCATCGCCAGAGGTACCCTGGAAGGAACAGTAGCGAGCGCACTCTCTCCCAGACCGAGCCCTTGACCTGCTTGAGTATATACCTGGCTGCCTCCACTGGGAACCAGAAGGACCTCGGCATCTTTGACCACACGACGAAGACACTGGACATCAACTGTGACCGGCAGCTAGATTTCCAAGAATTTCTTAATCTTATTGGCGGCGTGGCGGTAGCTTGCCATGACCTTTTGACCCATTCCCAGAAGTATATCCCTCAGAATTCAAGTTCAAGGAGCCCCCAGAGCTGGCCTTTCCCTCCAGCCTCTGTGTCACCATCATCTCACAGACCACAAGTGCCTTGAGCCTTGAGCACCGGCCACCCCATGCAGGCCACTCCTGCTGGTGGCAATAAAATATTATCGGTTTTTAATATAAAAAGAAAAGAAAAGCATGAGATCCAAAATAGAAAAAAAAATCTCCAAAATAGACCATCCCCACAAATACTAAGAAAATATTATAGTCAACTTGATTAACAAGTTTGAAAGTAATAATGAAATGAATAAATGCCTTAAAAACATAACTTATAACTTGATCAAAGAATAAATAGAATCCTTAATAATTTAATATCTTAAAATTAAATTGATTAGCTAAATCTTTCTTACAGTGACAAGTTCAAGTTCAAACAACTCCTTTAGCTAATTCTACTAAATAGTTAAAAAAGTAACAACACCAGCATTATACAAATACATGAAGAAGACCGAAAAAGAGAGAAACATTTCCCAACTCAGTTTATGATAAAAATGTCAACCCTAATACCAAGTCCTGACAAGGACATTGCAACAGTAATAACAAAATGCGGATTCATCCTTGTTATAAAGGCGCATGTTAACATCTTGACCGAAATTTAGCAACTCAAATCCAGTGGAGTAGAAAATCAAAACCCATAATGAGAAAGTAGAATGCATCGCAAAAATGGAAAGATGTTTTTAACATTTGAAAATCAGTTGATTTAATTCGCCACATTATCAGAAAAAAGGAAAGAAATATGTATCTCTACCTTTATAGAAGTCTTGCTGGTAGTAGTCATTGCGGGGAACTCCTTATTTTTAAGTAGTTATCTAAAAAAGAGAGAGAAAAAAAAACCACCACTAAGTCCAATGATCATATTTAATGAAGGATTATTTAAATCTTTTTCTCTTAGTGAAAAACACAATACATGCTATTGTCATTTCTGTTTAGCATTTTATTGGCTATCATGGCCACTGAAATAACGTAAGAAAAAAAGAAATAGAAAAAAAAGAAAATAAATAAAACATTTATGTGATGTCATCATTGAGTAATTTTTTTAAAAAATTATACCATAGAATAATAGTAATAATTAGTGAACTAAAAAGGTCTCGATAGATTTTATATGAATTATAATTGAATTGTCAAAGACAAAGGCAGAGAATTTTAAATGAAAATCCCATGCTAACCACAAAGAAAAAATCAATAGTACGTACAAAAAAAAAAGAAAGAAAAAGATGAAGAGAAAATAACCAAAGTATATCACTATAAATATATCATCAAATCTGCTATGAACTGAATGTGTATGTCCTTCGAAATCATATGTTGAAATCGAATGGATAAAGAAAATATAAAGAAAGGCGATCCTGCCATTTACAATAACTGAATGAACCTGTGGAACATTCTACTAAATGAAAATAAGCCAGACACAGAAAGACAAATATCACATGAGACCACTTATATGAGGAATCTAAAACTGTCAAACTCATAGCGACAGAGAGCAAAACCACAGTTGTCAGGGGCTGGGGGACGAGGGACGAGTTATTAATCAAAGGTCACAAAATCTCAATTACACAGGACGAGTGAGTCCCAGAGACCTACCGTACAGTGTAAAGCCTGCAGTTAACAACAACGTATCATATACTTAAAAATTTGCCAAAAAGATAGATCTTACATTAAATACTCTTATCACAAAATAATAAGATGTGGGGAGAGGAGGAAGAGGAAGAACGAGAACAAAGAGGATGGGAGGAAACTTTTCGAGGTGATGGGTAAGTTCATGGCATAGATCGTCATGTCAAACTCCCCAATGTACACTTCCTTCAACACTCGCTAACTTGTTCGCGTTAGATACGCACAGCATTTGGTGTGTCAGTCGTACCTCAATAGAGTGGTTTTAAAAATTATGGTACTGGAAATGGAAGTCATCAGCTTACCAAAATCACAAATTGGGAGCCCCTGGACTTCTTCACCCCTCACCCCACCCTGCCCCGCCAAGTTATAATAAGTTATTAAATAAGAATTTTTAGGATGGTAAACATTTTTGCAATTTTTACATGTGAAATATTTCTTTGAAATGACCTACTCCAATCACTTTATTTTTATAAATAAGGAAACCAAAGCCAGAGAGACAAAATAACGTGTCCAGGGAAACACATCATATTATTACTGACACCACTCTCAAAATCCTAGTATTTTGTGAATTCCTAATTAAGTGCTTTTTGCACTATGCTATGTGGTGAAAAGACCTTTCTACTTTTTCTCATTTCCTCATCTGAAACCATATGAAATAACTCTGCTATTATTAATTTTCTGCTATAAAAAGAGTAACACACACACACCCTCTAAAAAGATGTCCTTCTTATAATAAGAAATCTTCTTGAAATGATAAATATTCTAAAAATCAAAAAGCATATGCCAATAAAAATCATTTTAAAATAAAAAAATAGAGAATTATACAATTCAATAAGAAGAAAAGCAAGTAATTCAATAAAAAATGAGTAAAATGCTTAAGGAGGTAATTCAAAAAAGAAGATGTAAACATACGAAATGAGCCTATTTTATTTGTTTGGAAATGCAAATTAAGACCAAAATGAGATTTCAACACACACCTGTCAGAATGTTTAAAATGAGAATTCAGTAAATATTTTTTTATCAATGAAGCAATGAAACAACTTGTCATCTTACACACGTCTGTTACATGTGTAAATCGGTGTATTCATTACCAAAATCAGTTTGCAGTGTTTATCAAAGGTGGTGATATGCAGGTATGAAACCCCTGCATTCCAGAGTAATCGAAATGAAACACAAGACACATATGAGGACCTCTGCAGAACTTTTTTTTTTTTAAAAAAAACAACTTTATTTAAATAGCAGTCAAATAACAAAGTTATCCATTGAAAGTGTACAATCTGGTGGTTCTTAGCATATTCAGAATCACGCAGTTATTACATGAAATAATTTTAGAACATTTTTAAAAGCAAAATTGAAGAAAGGGGTGCTAACCTGATATTCATCGATAGTGAGATGATTAAATTGTGGTATATTCTTTAAATAGAATATTATTTACCAATGACTATTTATTAACTATCCTTATATGTAAGAGCATGGATGATCTTCATAAACTTTGAACAACAACAACAAAAAAGACCAGGCATTATGAGATTCCATGTATATAAATTTAAAACTGTAAAACACATTTATCTTGTTACAAATCAGGATAGGTATTCCCTTTGGGGGACACCTGACTGAAAAATGGTCATAGGTGATTTCAGGGAATGAATGGTGATTAAGTTCTATTTCTTGATTCAGGCACTGTTACAGGGAAGTGAGAAATAAAACCATTTTGCTGGTATGAGTATGATTTATATACTTTTCTCTCTGTGCGTTATATTTCAGTATAACATTTACTTCAAATGAAAAACGGTTTACTCTTGAATTACTATTATTAGCCATTTATAACAATTTTCTACATTTCAAAGTGAAAACTGACTTCTGAGTTCTATAATTATACATGTTTTATTTTTCTTTTTAAATGTCATTTAAATACCAGCTGCTGATGTAAGAATGGGCATTAGTTATATAATGTTAGTTAAAGATAAGAATCTGTGTGTGCACTAGTTTTCCCTCATAAATATTGTCTAAATTTCATGGAGTTTTGAAACTAAATATTTTTTTTGATTTTATATACATTCACGATTTATTAATAAAAGTTATGGCTGAATATGTCAGGCAAATGTTTCCATTATTTGAAAATATAAAATACTGTCTTCATTAAATGATTTTTTGAACACTCGATTATGCGTCTTTTATCCCAAGATCTTTGCGAGTCTAAATATTTGATGGTTGAATCATCATGGAGAATACGTGAATAGATTTACTAATATTTTCTTTTTGATTTGTTTTAAATGGTATACTTACCCGCACACATTCATCCTAACCTGAGTAGCATCACCTTTTGTGCTCAGGCATGGATTCCATTTTGGATTTCTTTACTTGGGTTCTTTTTGAAAACTCCTGTCAAGAAGTTTGGTGTTCACACATGTGGACGCTGCCCAGGGGAAGTTCTGTGCAATACCCAACTCCACACTTAGGACTCAGAGTTCCTGGGATGCAATGGGTGACTCAAATCAATAGACAGTAAGACTCTGCTCTAGGCCAGTTGCTCAAAATACAAAGAATGATAAGGCATTTTCACTTCTCACAGAGAACTCATGGTGTATAGACAGAATGATATGTAAGGTATCACAATACAACAACTCTACACAAGAGTAGCAGGACACCTGGCCTTCCCTCTGCTCACCTGTATATGCCCAAGCTCATTCACTCCATGATTTGAACACCACCCAATTTTTATTATTTCTTCCCACTAATTCCCTAATCATTAATCTTACAGAATTTCTCAGTGATATCTTCCTAAAAATTAGATATAAATGTTCCATCTACTGCCAAAAAAAAAAAAAAGAAAAGGTAGGCTGGGATTTTTTGAGAAATTTGAGCAAGGTAGGCTGGAATTCTATGTTATGTCATAAGAAAGTTTTAACAATGTGTACGTGGCTGGCAGGTTGGTCTCAGATTCTGCAACATCTCCTGTTCCTTGTGAATCATGTTATACAACGCTGAACTTGAAATCCTGTTGTATTGTGACTCAAGTAGCCCTTTGCATCCAAGGACCTCTGCACGGATGCATTCAATTAGAATATTCCTATTTCATATGCGATATGAATTCGATAAATATTATTGCCATTATTATTAGTGTCATTATTTTGTCATCTTAGCTATAGAAAATAGTTTAAAATGACCACTTTTTCACGCATATAATTTTTTCAATTTCTTTTATTATCATTTTTATTAATAACTAAAACTGGAATTTTGACTTTTTTCTAATGTAGTCCTAAACAAACTGTTTGTTTCCTGATATCTTTTATAGATTATATATCATATAGCTTTATAGATTTCAGAATATAGAGGTTTTCTAGGATGTGGAAAGGATTAAAGAACTTTAATCTGAATCTTTTCCTTAGATTTTCCTCAGCGGAAATGGGGAGCAGACACTACATTCTCCCTTATGTGTTCAGGCGGAATGACTTCAAAGTTCTCTGTTATTAAAAATTAAAATAGCTTTGACTCCTTTTTTCCAAGAGATATCAGGGGAAGAAGCATGATTTATTGCTTTCCGTGCATCTAAGAAAAATGTTTAAATTCCTGGAATCCCCCTCAAAATAATTAGGTACAATTGATCAATTATTTTCATATTTTATAGACATAGATCTGTAAATAGATACAGATATACACTTCACTCTGATATAATTTAAGCTATAAGTCAAGATTTCTAGGGTCCCTGGTCCACAAAAATAATCGAGAAGCAGTATGCTGAAGAAACTCAGATGAGAATGTCGTTGCTCATAAAAACGGTAATTAAATGACAAAAGTCGTTATACTTTTCACAGTACTACATAGTTGGGCCAGCCAGAGAATATTTTTCTGCCAGCGAAGGAATTTTTTTTTTTTTTTTAAATCACACAGGTCAGACAATGATTATTTGCTCTTGTAATATAAATTCAGACAAATGCTAAAATCTAGCCCGATTTTACTGAAAATCGTCTTTGCAAATTTTATAATGGGTTATCTCCAAGGGGCCAGGCCCTTAGAGGCATATTTGACACAGCAGCGTTGTTAGAGCTGAATATTAATGAGAAAATTCAGGTGTCCAAGGAAAGAGAAGTTAAAACTATCACTCCATAAGGCAGGTTACTGTGAATGCTTGTTCCTCTTGTAAAATACACCTGACCCGGAGGCTGGAAAGCTATAAAAATGGTCCTGTGAACCTTCATAAATCAAAACACACTTACTTCTCCTGTTAGTTTTTTGTCTTTTTTTCTTTTTAGGGCAGAAGTACCATAATGAAACCCATTCAAACCCGAGGCATAATAATACTAGACCTCACAGAGCGACAACGGTGTATATAACACGTGAAAAAGTCCTTCCACCCATCTAAATGTCTTATACAGTTATACAAACATTTTATTACTGAGAGTTACCCAATGTGGGCTTTTATGACTGCACAGGTAACAAATGGACTAGAAAATACATTTACGGACAATTCGCTTCTTTCTCAAGCCTAAGACGTTTCAGGTCCCAAAAAAGAAAAAAAAAAAAAATGTAAAAAGGCCCGCAGCTAATGCTATTGTACCCTGGAAGGCAGGAAGCAGAGTTTATGGAGGATGAAATAAGAGTTACTAAATGGTGCAGCTCAACTGCTTTTCTTCCCTAAATGAAATGTAAAGGCACGTGATGGGGAATTCAAGACAAAAAAAAAAAAGCACCGAGGCTTGTAAGAGGCTTTCAGGAATTCAAGGCAGCCATTTCAATAATGTTTATCCAAACAGGTTGTGGCATGCCATTGATCAAAACAAACTCATTCATTCCTTTCTCCATTTTATTCAAGAGAAAATAAGCATTAAAAAAAAGATCCTCGCTCCGTTTATACAGTACTTGCAAAGTAAGTATTAAGTAATGTTTCCTTGCTATGTTAACTATCTAAATTATTACCAAGCTTGTTCATGGAATTTTGTCGATCGCCTAATTGTTATCTAACCACGCCTCTAAAAACGGGAGTATATATTTTAAGAATGATAAGAGACATTCAAAGTGCTATTAAACTGTGTAATTTTTGGCATCAAATGACGTAAATTCATTTTATTTACTCGAGTCAGTTTATTTCCAGGTCTCCTTTTGCTCGGTGATTTTAAGGCGGTTCCAGGCTTGCTGACCTGCTTTCACCATCGAAGAAGCTCGGCTCCCCACGGTTGCCTTCCCCTCTTCGAGAGCAGGATGTCTTCCATGCCAGAGCATCCACTACGACGTGAGTGACACCCCTTATTTGTGTTCCCTTGACTTACTTATCTATTCTACCTATTTAGTTATAGAAGGAGAACCTGTTTTCCTATTATTTGTCCTAAAAATTGCTCTGGATTTGGGTACTCAACCTTTCTGATCACAGTATTAACTGGAACAGACAAGATTATAATAAATCTTGAACATGGAAATAAAGTAAAATCAATCTATGAGTTATAGCATAAAAGAAAAAATATTTATTCTCAATTGGCTCCTCATAAAGCATATGCAAATAGATTAGAGTTTAGAATTAATACTTTTTTTGTTACGGTATAATTTCATTTTCCATAATTTTACTGGTCTGCCAAATCAGATTTCCTTTTTAAAAGTAGCTTCTTGGGGGAATAATGAGTAGTAAGGACACAGTGTCAGGAAATATGGAAAAGTCTTGGAGGTAATGTGAACATAATGTCACTGCACTATATGCATAAAAAGAGTTATAAGGATAAGTTCTATGTTACCTATGTTTTGTCACAATTCAAAAAACAAAAAACAGGACAATGATGCTCTTTTGTTAAAACGGGGTCTGTAGATTTGGAATCATTTTATTTCTCTCCTCACATCGTCCTGTGGTAGTAAAAGATTCTCCTGGCTTTCTTGATCCCATTGGTTGGGGAAGAAAGGTCTTAGAAGAAAGCCGTTATCACTTCAAACAGCTACCAGAGTCAAGCCCGAGCATTCGCACTGAGAGATGTTTCAGAAAAATCAGATTCAATGGCACAATATGTGCACGTGGTCACGTTGGAAGATAGCAGCTTTAGTTAGCCCAACTGTCACCAACGGGGTACAATGATTTGATCTAGTTTCAATTCATAAGCAGAGTAATGTTGTTTGACTGTATTTATAAAAGAAGTATCCTTAAATAAAATAGATATATCCTAAAGCAAAACCTGTAGTGCCAGGATGCCTTCACATTCATTCAGACAGAATTTAACAGGAGCCAACATTAGGCGACGGGAGATAAAGATAAAATATGACACAATCATAAGCTTATCAACTTTTGAATGAATAATCCTCTCACATAAATAGCTCCTTTAACACCAAACTCTCCTTGATTTAATTCTAATGCAATAAAGATCTCTCTTGTATTGCCTCAAGTTAGCTGTAAAATGGGAATAATAGTTGTTTTTGCCTCATAGGGTTATTGCAAGAATTAAATAAGATCATTGTGTCTCATTGTCTGGCACAAATCTCAGTCAACAAACATTAGTTGTAATTTTCTATGTTAGTAGTATTATTTAATACAGGATAAAATATCTATTGGTTTCTAGAAAGGATAAAATCATCAGATTTAAATATTCTAGTTGAACTGTGACACAGGAAAAATTGGCAGAGGATTTTGTGACATGGAAATTCTCATTCGGGGTAAACATCTTTTCAACAGTAATCATTGTTCAAGAGAGTATAAAGATTTAAAAATAAAAAAAAAAATAGGAAAAATTAGGCAGGCAAAGTCTCAAAACAAATTAACATGTGCCAAATAAAATGCCTAGTATACTAGCAAAGTTACTTTTTAAAGTCATTACAGAATAATAAGAAAATCAAAAAGAAGATAAATTATTTCAGAATATTTTTGTGAATAAGATAGGACTATATGGGCTAAATGGTAATTTGATTAGTGAATTCACATCTAATTACACAGACATACCCGAAGGATGATGATTAATGAATTAATATTGACTAGAGGAAAACTGCTAATGATTCGAGTCATTAGTCCATCCTGCTGTGTTTTATCGGTCCTGTTCTTAATCTCATTCTGCCATGTTTACCAATGTTTTGTTTTTTTCTTTTTAATTAGTGGGCCGTTTGATACTGAATAAACCATGGTTATCAAATTATTTAATAATATGCAATAGAAAACATAGAATCTGAAAAGAAGCGACGATTTGTAATGATGGGGCAAATCTATCAAGATGAAATTCTGCAGATAGAAATGTAAATTGCTGGTCTTGTGTCCAAATATTCAAATGAGGAAGCTGAAGAGTCCTTGGAAGGAAAAGATTTACTCTCTGACGAGTTATCTCTGTCCTCATGGCTGCAACTACAATCAGTAACTGTGCTCTTCGTTTGGGTTATTATGAGAACTACAATAGGTGATGTCTATAAAATACTTCAAAAGGTCCCAGGAATATAGAAGATATTAGGGAATTGTTAAATCTTTTAAACAGCACAATGTGGGGGAAAGGAAAGTATTGTTTTTAGTTATTTATAGGCTCAATATAAGCCAAGAATACAAACAAGCTACAAAAAATGAATTTTCTTCTTTTAACTGCACAAGTCAGAGGGAATAGGTCAGGTGATGGACAGTTTCTTCTGTGGCAGATAGTCCATTCTGAGGTGCCATGTTTTGAAGAGGGGATTGAAAAGTTATCACACATTTAGAAAAATGTAATCAAAACGGTGGCAAGTCTGGACCCCAGGAAATAAAGTAAAAAGTTGAAAGATGCACAAAACAAAATTTGAAGATAATATTTCAAATAAAAGTATGATTCTTAATACCTCTCTATAAAAAATTTATTTGTAGACTATAAATTATTTTCTCTGTTTTTTCCTAAATAAGTAAACAAATTAATCATACACAATGTAAACAGATTATAGTTTCAGACAAGTAACTTTTCAAACAAATATTAATTATCTCATTGATCTTATTTAGATTAAGTCTGTATCTTATTGTGATTTATAATAATAATGACCCTTAAACAATTGGGGTGATACAGATCCACTGAGATGCAATGTAAGCTCAAATCAATCCATACCAGGCAGTACTTCAGACCCCCTAAAATTCTACAGCATTCATAGGATCCAGTTTAAGAATCTCTGACTTAGGTAATCTTTCATGCTTTATTAATTCTGACTTTTTAAAAATTTCCAGTGTGACCAAAGCATCATGATTTGGCAAATATCATTTTAATTGTTCAGATTAAGAGCTATATTCTATTTCTGATTTTTTCTTGGGAAAAATCCAAGATCATAATAAGCAATATGATTTTACACGATGTACTTGTATTACTATAGTCACAATTCTACCCCAAATTCTGCATCTGATAAAAACATGAAAATATATCCAAGATCACAAAAACTTTAATTTTCATACACCCTCTTTGACAAGATTGTTTAAAGATTAAAAAAATAACATGAGACAAAGCAGGATAATGGAGTCAAGGAATACTGATTCTAAGCCATTAGTAAAATAAAAAGAATTCTCAGGCCCCAGTCATGCATTGGCGCTATAGCTCCAAATCAAATATTTCTAGAAAAGCCATTAAAAATTAAGTTAGATAGGCATATTTTTAATAATATGTATAAATTATTTCAGCCAAAAATAATGTACTTATTATAAGGGGATACTTATACCCCAAACTCTCTCAAATGATTTCCAATTATTAAGCAAATTAAAATTGTGGCTTATTTGTGGCAATAAGTAGAGAATTTTTTTAAAAAACTCACTATTCTTATTCATTTATTCTTCCAAATGTCACTTTACGATAACTTGTCAAGGCCCCAATATAAAGCATTGTATTTCTTTAAAGTTTTGCTCATCGGTAAATTTTTCAGTTCATTTCAGTTGCTATTTGGTGATGTCCATTGCAGAACGGAACACGTAGCTGTGGGGTACTGTGGGGGCTGTTAACCACTTTCTTTTCCTTTTGCCCTCATGTAACTCTAAAAGATCAATTGAGGACACGAAGTCTTCCTGTTCCCCGAGGTCAGAAATCATTAGGAAAGCAAATTATGCTTTAAAGTCTAAAACATAACTAGTGAAGCAGAGAGCACTTAGCCCACACTCGGATTTGTCGCTGAGGATGGGAGGGGATGGAGAGGTACTGATGCACGTTGCCGCCCACCTCCATCTCTGTTACCTTCGCTTCCCTCATCAGCGAGTGTGCAATATGCTGGAAACGTGGATTTCAGTATTTTCTTGTCCTATTCAACTTTGAAAGAGGTTCCTATCGTGTTGGGATAAAAATTCAGAAGTTGAGTCAAATCATTATGTAGTGCGTCTGAAACTAATATAATATTATTTGTCAATTATACATACCTCCATTAAAAATAATTTACATTTAAAAGTTGAGATAGCATCAATTATTTGTATTATTTAGAGATGCAGCCCTTAAAACAGACACGATTACTTTAAATACCTGTTTTGTGCATGTGATTGCATATATACGTATAAGCTTTATGTAAAAAAATATATATTTTTTTCTTTTTTTCAAATCCTTACAGACATGGAGGAAAAATTTAAATATAAATTTTCTTCATAACTTCAGTGACTTCATTCCAGTCATCCTATTTTTAAAATTATATGTCTGAAAACTTGCATGGCCTCATCTCAAAATTGAAACCTATATTTTCTACTTGAATACGAGGATTTTGGCAATTCAGCCAGTGGGCGTCTATAACCAGCACTTATTATTTATACTTTGTTTGACTTATAATGATGGTGTGCTAGTGCTAGCTGAAATCTTTACAGCCAATATAAAGTCTTTGATCCAGAAAAAAACAAAAGAATATAATTACATGGTATGTATTCCAAGAAAACTAGATATTTTTAAACATAAAAAGCAAAAATTAGCTTAAATAATTATATGCCAGGATACATAGCTTCTTAAAATTTTCGTTTTGGCTTTTGTTTCAAATTTCTTGGTCA
>NW_011888913.1:254343-262055 GCF_000151845.1 Pteropus vampyrus | reverse complement strand
CTAGAAAAGCCATTAAAAATTAAGTTAGATAGGCATATTTTTAATAATATGTATAAATTATTTCAGCCAAAAATAATGTACTTATTATAAGGGGATACTTATACCCCAAACTCTCTCAAATGATTTCCAATTATTAAGCAAATTAAAATTGTGGCTTATTCGTGGCAATAAGTGGAGAATTTTTTTTAAAAAACTCACTATTCTTATTCATTTATTCTTCCAAATGTCACTTTACGATAACTTGTCAAGGCCCCAATATAAAGCATTGTATTTCTTTAAAGTTTTGCTCATCGGTAAATTTTTCAGTTCATTTCAGTTGCTATTTGGTGATGTCCAGTGCAGAACGGAACGCGTAGCTGTGGGGTACTGTGGGGGCTGTTAACCACTTTCTTTTCCTTTTGCCCTCATGTAACTCTAAAAGATCAATTGAGGACACGAAGTCTTCCTGTTCCCCGAGGTCAGAAATCATTAGGAAAGCAAATTATGCTTTAAAGTCTAAAACATAACTAGTGAAGCAGAGAGCACTTAGCCCACACTCGGATTTGTCGCTGAGGATGGGAGGGGATGGAGAGGTACTGATGCACGTTGCCGCCCACCTCCATCTCTGTTACCTTCGCTTCCCTCATCAGCGAGTGTGCAATATGCTGGAAACGTGGATTTCAGTATTTTCTTGTCCTATTCAACTTTGAAAGAGGTTCCTATCGTGTTGGGATAAAAATTCAGAAGTTGAGTCAAATCATTATGTAGTGCGTCTGAAACTAATATAATATTATTTGTCAATTATACATACCTCCATTAAAAATAATTTACATTTAAAAGTTGAGATAGCATCAATTATTTGTATTATTTAGAGATGCAGCCCTTAAAACAGACACGATTACTTTAAATACCTGTTTTGTGCATGTGATTGCATATATACGTATAAGCTTTATGTAAAAAAATATATATTTTTTTCTTTTTTTCAAATCCTTACAGACATGGAGGAAAAATTTAAATATAAATTTTCTTCATAACTTCAGTGACTTCATTCCAGTCATCCTATTTTTAAAATTATATGTCTGAAAACTTGCATGGCCTCATCTCAAAATTGAAACCTATATTTTCTACTTGAATACGAGGATTTTGGCAATTCAGCCAGTGGGCGTCTATAACCAGCACTTATTATTTATACTTTGTTTGACTTATAATGATGGTGTGCTAGTGCTAGCTGAAATCTTTACAGCCAATATAAAGTCTTTGATCCAGAAAAAAACAAAAGAATATAATTACATGGTATGTATTCCAAGAAAACTAGATATTTTTAAACATAAAAAGCAAAAATTAGCTTAAATAATTATATGCCAGGATACATAGCTTCTTAAAATTTTCGTTTTGGCTTTTGTTTCAAATTTCTTGGTCATAATGTGATATGATTTCTCTTAAATCCAAATTGCAGTAATGCCACATGTTGAAAGTTTTCTCTTTAGATATATCTTCAAGTCATGCGATATAAATTAAATGATCACAGAAATATATGCTAAATGTTGATGTGTTTTTTAACTATAATTTTCCCAATCGTTGATTCAACAAGTATTGTGAGTGCTTATTTAGTCAGTAATTGAATGGCTATTTGTTGATTGACTCTATATACTGGGCATTTTGACAGAAACAGATATATAGGGTTTGTTATGTGGGGCCCAAGAGTTCACAAACGAGTGAAAAGAGAAATATACAATTGAGTGTTTTAAGTATTCGACTGCAATAAATCTATGAACTGGGTATTGTCACTGCACGGAGGGCGGCTCTCGCTACCTGAGTTTCCTGGGAAGTGCTCACCAAAGCAAAGAATTTGCATACATGAAAATTAGATTTTGCTAAATATGGTGGAGCCAGATAGTTGGGTGATAAGGTATTCAGGTGGAACGGTTAGTATGTGAATTATTTTTGAGGGAGAATTACAATTTCTGCACAGTTTCAAAGTAAGAGTCAGGTCTAGTGAGATGTGAGAGCTAGGTCTGGGAAGTCTATGACGGATGCTGTATAATTTCACTTGTATGAAGTTAGCTGAAGCCTCTCAGGGTTTGCTGAGAACCAAGCATGAGGCGAGCAACCACTACACAGAGTATTAGCCTCAAAACGTCTCGCGGACTTTGCAGAACAGCAACATTGATGCATGTTTCTCTGTCTCTAGGAACTGTGAAGGTGTGTTGAGGAAAGGCCCCTGGTGTTTACCTGTACCACCTCCTCCTGGTAGAACCATCAGAGAATTACAGCAAATCATGAACCTCGGATTCTCTCATTAAAGGTCACCCACGTGCTTTCCTGTGCACCACTGAGGAATGCTTGATAAATTTACAACAAGGATAGAGATACATTAAGAAACCTTGTTTTGGGGAATTATAATTTTTTTTTTAATAGAACATCCTGCCCTGAAGAATGTGTATTCCTTGAGATGAAGATTAAAACCTTCCTTCTTCGGGTTCTTTGAGATATATAAGGCCAGGGAAAAATAAATAGTGGAAGAACCTAAGATTTTCTTCCTTAGGTCTGCTTGGTTTGCCTTTAATAGCTCAGGTGGATAATAATTATACATGTATTTCTTTCAAATATAAATATAAATGTATAATGTAATTAGCAAGACACTACAGAGGTCTATAACTCGTATGTATCTCCTGTGTTGTGGTTAAATTAGTTAAGCATGAATCTTTCTCAAGTTTAATATATATAAATTTATTTATTTCTTTATAATGATATAGTATTGTAAAGTGTAGGTGACCTTTTTCTTCAAGTTCTCTAGTGATAAACGTTTTTTCCCTTTTCTTTTTCTTTTTTTAAATAAATCTTTTCTCTTTCCCTCTCTCTTCTTCCTTCAGTTTTTTCACCTCTTCCTCATTTTTTGGACAAATTAAGTTTGTTCGTTTGCTTGTGCAGTTGTTTTGGTTTGTCTTGTTTGCCGTCAGCCACTTCAAACAATACCAAGGTAAACATCCTTAGACAAATACACTTACATATGAGGGCGATTATTATTGCATATGGGGGTCACAAAACTTTGATCACAAGATGAATTCTTTGAGTTTTAAAAGGATTAAAATGTGTTTTTCCCACATGGCGTTAGTAATTCCCACTCTCTTCAGAAATATGTAAGTCTACAGCCACACTGCCCTAAACGTGTCCGATTCCGTCTGATCTCAGAAGCTAAGCAGGGTCAGATCTGGTTAGTACTTGGATGGGAGACCACGTAAGAAGACTGGGTAATGTAGGCATAAAAAAAAATACATAAGAATAGATATTTCCCCAAATGCCAGGGGCAATGAATACGATAGAAATTTTCTTTTCCTTATTGATCAGTTTGATATGTGAACAGATATGATGATTTGCACTTGCTGAATTACTGAAACAATAGTATTTTTTACTTATCTTGATTGGGTGTTTGAAATTTTTGAACAATATTACTTGCTAGTTCATAGACTTTGCTCGTTATTTTATTATATGGTTTGTTTTTTCCCATTAATTTAGCTATTTCTATACATTATAAATACCAACTTTTTTTCATTTTAGAAAGTATTTTTTTCCTTCATAAACTTGGAGAGATTTTAGCCTCATTTATGGTCCCTTTTGATATACATGCTAAAATTATTCCTTTTACTCTTGTGCATTTCAAATATGAGCAACCATATCTTTCTTTAATTCAGGAAAATTTTTATGCACTAACTGTTAATATAGTACAGGCTTTGGTCTAAGCTTTCTATGAATTACCATAATATACATATTGGACCTCCCCTTTCTGACTGCTATGTACATAATCTGAATTATATACATTTAATTTCATATATTTCATTATCTTATATAATAAATGCTATATTATATTAAGTTAAAGATAACTTTAATCTCTGAATTGACTATTATACTAAATCTATTTCAGTTACGGTAATACCATGAGCTCCACCATCCAAAGCATTAATTATCTCTTCAGCTCTATCTAACCAGTACTGAAATTATGCCTTGAGGTTTGCGAATTCAGCCGCCACTGATGAAGATGGCTCAGCTCCCACATTCTATCCCCGAACTGTTTCATGTTTGTGTTTCCTCTTGTGGTCCAGAAAGACAGCTATCCTGTTTTGGGTTGCAGCCATATCATTTTATTTCTACACTTTATTATTTTACTTTTTTATCATTTCTACTTTTAATTTATTTTTTCAAAAAATTTTTTATAATGAACATATGATTACTTAGTGATTAGGTCAGAGAAAGACCATTAAGGGGTAAACACATCTTGCGAACTCACCAAAATGTAAACAACATCTTGACCAGAAATTGAATAAACACCTTTGATACATCTACATGTGTGATGAGTTGAATTGTGTTTCCTCAAAGTACATTAAGTCTTAATCCCCAGTACTTGAGAATGTGACCACATTGGAGACAAGGGCTTGCAGGTGACTCAGTTAAGCTGAAGTAATTAGAAAGGGCTCCAATCAGATATGACTTAAAAAAAGAGAAAAGCTAGAAACATAGACAGACATGCATATAGGGAAAACACCAGGTGAACTTGAATCAAAGATCAGAATGATGCATCTGAAAGCTAATCAATCCAAAGACTGCCAGCAAACCACCGTGAGCTGGGAGAATGGCGAGGAACACAGCCTCCCTCAAATGTGCTCTCCCTCAGCCCCGAGGGAGCTGACCCTGACCACGCCTTCACCCAGATTTCCGGCCTCCAGAGCTGTGAGACAATAAAGCTCTGTTCCTTATGCCATCCAGCTTGTGGTACTTTGTCACAACCCTAGCAAACTAATGCAACTACTGAATTTTATGAGACAAATTCTATATCATTATTTTACATAAACAGAATTCAATATTTTGATTCATTCCAAAGTCCATGTAACATAGTTTCATTCAAATCACTCTTTATACACTCTAATACTGTGTGGGCTCCCTACCAGAAATAAATATTGATAAAATTCTGTGGACACATATTTCTATTACTAAGCCACTATGTGCCATGAGCCAGCTTGGGATTATGTAATTTTAAACTGGACTATCTGTCCAAATGCTTCCTACAAATTTTGCCTACATTAAAAATATGTATACACCTATATTAATATCCCTTACATAGAAAATAAAAATCATATTTACAGCAGAGAAGTTTAGCTGACAAATCATGCGAGTTCTAAATACTGCATTCAGAATAAGTTTTGCTTTCTAGAAGAGACTTTTGAAATGATAGGTCAGCAAGCTTTTACCATGATGGCTCTTCCTTCTCTTCCCTAATCTCTGTTCCAGACTGAAATAAAACGGAACCACAAAAACAGGAAAAACATAGTTGTGATGACATCCTAGAATTCTGTCATCTTTGCCCGACCTACTTCTTTTCATCTTCCAGCATCTATCTCGATAACAGGAAATTAATATTAAACTCTCTCAATATTAAATCCATGGACCTCTCCTGAAACTGAGTGACACAGAGCATCAACCACTTGCTAGATCTCAAGCTTCTCACTTAAATCCTTTCCTGCTACCCCGCTCCTCCTTTTTTTCCCCCTGACATGATGAATGAAGTGAAAGCAGATTTTTAAAAAATCTTTTAGAGTAAAAAAAAAGACATTTACCTTGGCTGCAAGAAGTAAATTACTACCCTGAATCATAATGCAGAAGTACAGGACAGATTTTTATTCCTTATTATTATTGGTGTTGAATTATTCAGTGGTACCCATTAGCAATATGATAACGTGGCGATTTTATATTTAGACTTCCCTGTAGACGGCATCAGCAGCTTGCTTTGAACACCTGACAAGTTGACTGTGCACTGACTCAGAAATTATTAAAATAAGTGACTGGGATAAAACGATAAAATCTAGTTTTACTTTCTGAAAATCCGTGCTTAAAACAATATTGTCTCTTAATCCTGTCAGAATGTTTGGTGTTTCCTTTTTTTTTCCTCTCCTTCTGCTGCTTCTCTCTTTCTCTGTCTTCTTCTTATATTATTTGTTATCATAATCACTATTTTCATCACCACCATCATCGAATGAGCAACTGTCAAGACTATTTCAATTACGTTTAACAGCTAAACTGTGTCAACACACGTTTTTCTTGTGTAGGTCTTTTTGGCTGAGATGACCATTTTTTCTGATTAGTTTCACATTATTTTAAAAATACATACTTTTTTCTTCATACACCTGCACCATAATTTATAAACTGTCAAGTGAATTCTTTTGCACTTTTTAAAAAATTGTTGCTTTTTCTGATTGTTTTATTGCAGATGCACCAAATTTAATCTTGCAGATATGAAATCATTTCCACCTAACGAAAACTCAATTCTCTTCCTAAGTTTTACCAGATGGTTTTCTGTAACTTCCTTTACCCCTATAAAGAGAGATTTTTGAAAAAATCCTAAGTGAAGGATATATATCTTATACTTAATAATCAGATAGATTTTCTTATTTATATAGAGAGGATAAATAAAAATGTAGTGTGTCCAAATCCTGTGACTATGAAATATGTTTACTATGCCCTCTCTCTCTCTGAAAAATTGAAATATTAACAACGATTATCTGATTATCTCTGGATAGTGAAATAATGAGTTTTATTTCCTCTATTAAATTTGTCAGTGTGCTTTTTAAAAAATCCACAACACATATGCATTTCTTTTATATTAATAAAATAATACATATTAAACTTTTGAAATAAGTACATATTCTATACCTTATGAATTAAAAGTGAAAATTTTTGTTGAAAAGCACAGTGTTGTAAGAAGCACATATCTGCACATAGGGATCATGAGAAAGTAAACACAATATGTATATATGTGAAAATATTTAATTTTCATATTATATTTAATAAGTATCATCATTTTCACTTTCAAAGACGGTCATTGTTCAGATCTGTAGAAATACTTAGGGGACCTCCTATAAAGTCTTTGGGGATTTAACTTAAAATAAACCGACTGTTGCTATCATCGTTCTGCAAACTTCAAGGCCAAGTCCAAGGAGTCCAAAATCTCCCTGGTCTTTTTAGACGATTTATTGTTCTACTGATAATTCTTACGGCAGATTAGCATGATTTCTGTATTTGCTTTTATCAAAAGAAGAGCCCAATATTGTTGATAATAATAATCTCAATAATAAAATAATTTTAAGAAGTTACTAACTGAGAAGAGTTCTTGGAAGTGCTCCTTTAATCTTTATTTTATAAATAAGAAATTTGAAAGGATGTTGCTTGATTATTTGTAGCTCAAATCCTTTTTTGGGAGACTCTCCTTCTTCTCCAAATTAGTGTGTTTTTATAGAAGCTTTTAATTCATCTTTTCAATATGAAATATAATCACAATTTTTCTGTTTATTAAATGAAAAATATACTTAGAATAATTTATTTGAGGCAAAGAAAAATCCCCAGAATGCTTGTTTAGATATGTTTTCTTTTGCTCTCATTTTGACCAAATTACAACACATGCTCAATGGTCTATAATTATACAGTGACCTTGAACTCGTTTCAGTTGCTACGTTGTTCATGTATGTTTTAGTGGTCCTACCTCTAACAGATACTATTTTTCGAGCCATATTTGGGTAAAATGTATCATGTCTTGTAAAACTGAGTATAATTGAAATTTTAGGAATATATTTCACAATTTTTAAAAGAGTTAAAATACTTTAATGCTCAAAAAGATGCTGAAATTCTTTTGGGTTATTCATCACAACTGATTTTATAGTATGAACTTACTCCTGCAACATCTACAG
>NW_011888913.1:251735-254293 GCF_000151845.1 Pteropus vampyrus | reverse complement strand
GCACCAAATTTAATCTTGCAGATATGAAATCATTTCCACCTAACGAAAACTCAATTCTCTTCCTAAGTTTTACCAGATGGTTTTCTGTAACTTCCTTTACCCCTATAAAGAGAGATTTTTGAAAAAATCCTAAGTGAAGGATATATATCTTATACTTAATAATCAGATAGATTTTCTTATTTATATAGTGAGGATAAATAAAAATGTAGTGTGTCCAAATCCTGTGACTATGAAATATGTTTACTATGCCCTCTCTCTCTCTGAAAAATTGAAATATTAACAACGATTATCTGATTATCTCTGGATAGTGAAATAATGAGTTTTATTTCCTCTATTAAATTTGTCAGTGTGCTTTTTAAAAAATCCACAACACATATGCATTTCTTTTATATTAATAAAATAATACATATTAAACTTTTGAAATAAGTACATATTCTATACCTTATGAATTAAAAGTGAAAATTTTTGTTGAAAAGCACAGTGTTGTAAGAAGCACATATCTGCACATAGGGATCATGAGAAAGTAAACACAATATGTATATATGTGAAAATATTTAATTTTCATATTATATTTAATAAGTATCATCATTTTCACTTTCAAAGACGGTCATTGTTCAGATCTGTAGAAATACTTAGGGGACCTCCTATAAAGTCTTTGGGGATTTAACTTAAAATAAACCGACTGTTGCTATCATCGTTCTGCAAACTTCAAGGCCAAGTCCAAGGAGTCCAAAATCTCCCTGGTCTTTTTAGACGATTTATTGTTCTACTGATAATTCTTACGGCAGATTAGCATGATTTCTGTATTTGCTTTTATCAAAAGAAGAGCCCAATATTGTTGATAATAATAATCTCAATAATAAAATAATTTTAAGAAGTTACTAACTGAGAAGAGTTCTTGGAAGTGCTCCTTTAATCTTTATTTTATAAATAAGAAATTTGAAAGGATGTTGCTTGATTATTTGTAGCTCAAATCCTTTTTTGGGAGACTCTCCTTCTTCTCCAAATTAGTGTGTTTTTATAGAAGCTTTTAATTCATCTTTTCAATATGAAATATAATCACAATTTTTCTGTTTATTAAATGAAAAATATACTTAGAATAATTTATTTGAGGCAAAGAAAAATCCCCAGAATGCTTGTTTAGATATGTTTTCTTTTGCTCTCATTTTGACCAAATTACAACACATGCTCAATGGTCTATAATTATACAGTGACCTTGAACTCGTTTCAGTTGCTACGTTGTTCATGTATGTTTTAGTGGTCCTACCTCTAACAGATACTATTTTTCGAGCCATATTTGGGTAAAATGTATCATGTCTTGTAAAACTGAGTATAATTGAAATTTTAGGAATATATTTCACAATTTTTAAAAGAGTTAAAATACTTTAATGCTCAAAAAGATGCTGAAATTCTTTTGGGTTATTCATCACAACTGATTTTATAGTATGAACTTACTCCTGCAACATCTACAGTCTGGTTTGTCCACAGAAAACTTAAATGCTTCTTAGGAAGACCCTGGGAGTTCAATGACCCTCAAGAGTAGACCTGGAAAATTCGAGCAGCAGCAGGAAGGCCATTGTGGCCAGACAGAGCAGACAAGGAAGTGGGGGGCAGCAGAAGAGTCGAGACACGTGTGAATGAGGAGCTACTGTGCCGAGCATGATGCCCAGGAGAAATGTAAGGTGAGTTATGGGCAAAATTTTCAAATGTCTAATAGCCACATTACAAAAGTAAGCACAAAAACAAACAAACAAACAAAAAAACAAAGTTAATTTTAATAATACCTTATAGTAAGCATGATGTCATGAAAATAAAATCCTTACACATGTAATCAATTAAAAAATATATTAATGAGATACTTTATATTCTTTTGTGTTTTTAACTAAATTTTCAACACCTGGCAATTTGGTCGATGTGGCCCAGCATAGGCATAAATTCCTGTCCCTGACTCTGAGTGAAATGGTAAACTGCGAAGACTTTGGGGCAGAGATGTGATATTGTCTGTCTCTGTTTTTTCTCTCGGTCTTGGTACAATGGTTAAAAGTGAAACAATGGGTCAAGAAATAAATGAATATAGAAACTAGGTAGACATCAAGCATAAAATTATCTTCTAAGAATGTAATAAAAAGTGAAATTTCAGAATTCTTAAACAAGTTCCTTCAATAGGAGAAAGTCATATACTTATAAAACAATTTCGTTTTTTACTTCAACATTCAAAGTTAACCTTAACAAATATTTCCCTATTTTTTAAGGCTGAGTAATATTCCAGTGAATGTATATACCACATTTTCTTTATCCATTCATCGCCTGATCAACACGTGGGTTATTTCCAATCTTGGTTATCATGAATAATGTTGTGATGAACATCGAATGAAAATATCTCTTCAAGACCCTGATTTCATTTGATTTCAGTTCTTTTAGAGAGATATACATGTATATATAAATATATGTGTACATATGTGTGTGTATATATGTACATATGTGTGTATACCAGTACATACCAGAAGCGAGATTGCTAGGTCATAGGTAGGTATATTTTTAATTTTTTGTGGAACCTC
>NW_011888913.1:244530-251685 GCF_000151845.1 Pteropus vampyrus | reverse complement strand
GTAATAAAAAGTGAAATTTCAGAATTCTTAAACAAGTTCCTTCAATAGGAGAAAGTCATATACTTATAAAACAATTTCGTTTTTTACTTCAACATTCAAAGTTAACCTTAACAAATATTTCCCTATTTTTTAAGGCTGAGTAATATTCCAGTGAATGTATATACCACATTTTCTTTATCCATTCATCGCCTGATCAACACGTGGGTTATTTCCAATCTTGGTTATCATGAATAATGTTGTGATGAACATCGAATGAAAATATCTCTTCAAGACCCTGATTTCATTTGATTTCAGTTCTTTTAGAGAGATATACATGTATATATAAATATATGTGTACATATGTGTGTGTATATATGTACATATGTGTGTATACCAGTACATACCAGAAGCGAGATTGCTAGGTCATAGGTAGGTATATTTTTAATTTTTTGTGGAACCTCTACAGTGTTTTCCCAACTATTGCATATATGACATTACTGGCAACAGCGCACAAAAGTTCTTTCTTCCCCCCTCCTTGTCACTGCTTGTTATCTTTTGGGTACTTTTTTTTTTTGAAAATAGCCATTCTAACAGATATGAGGTGATATCTCATTGTAATTTTGTTTGCATTTTCTTGATATTAATGGTGTTGAACATCATTTAATATACATGCTGGCCATTTGTATGTTTCCTTAGAAAAATGTCTGTTCAAATCTTTTGTTCATTTTTAATTGGTGTATTTGTTTCTGTAGTTGTTGTTGGTTTATTGGTTTGTTTGCTTTTCTATTGAATTGTCAGAATTCCTTACATAAGTATATATATGAAATTAACCTGCTATCAGATGTATGATTTGCAAATATTTTCTCCCATTCTGTAGGTTATCTTTTCATTTACTTGATTCTTTTGCTGTGCAGAAATGTTTAGTTTGATGTAGCCTCATTTGTACATTTTTGCTTTGTTGCTTTTACTTTTGGTTATCCATAATATTATTGCCAAGACCAATGTCAAGAAGCTTTTCCTCTATGTTTTATTCTAGGTGTTTTACAATTTCAGAGCAATGTGACAAAAAAAAAAAAAAGTCCAAATCAAAAAGAAAGAAGTCAGGTTTTCTCTATCACAGATTTACAAAACTCTAAGGACTCCACCAAAACAACAACAACAATAACAACAACAACAACAACAACAACAACAAAAACCTCTGAAACTAATAAATCAGTTCAGTAAAGTAGCGAAATACAAAATCAGCTAAAAAAAAAGCTGTGTTTTATACACTAAGAAGAAAGCATCTGAAAAGAAAATCAAGAAAATCTCATTTTTTATATCATCACAAATAAAATATTTTGGAATAAACTTACCCAAGGTGAAAGACTTGTACACTGAAAGCTAAGAAACAGTGATGAAAAAAATTTAAGGAGACATAAATCAATGAAAGACATCCTGTCTTCATGGATCGAAAGAATTAATATTAGTAAAATGTCCATAGTACCCAGAGCAATCTGCAGATTCGATACTATCCTCATCAAATTCCCAATGACAATTTTTACATAAGGAAAAAATTCACATGGAACATGGAACCACAAAAGACCCCATATAGCTAAAACAGTCTTGGAATAAACAAAGCTGGAAATCACATTTTTTTTATTTCAGAGTAGATTACAAAGCTACGATAATTAAAACAGTATGGTAGTAGCATAAGGACAGAAATATAGAGCAATGGAACCAAATCGTGAGCCCAGAAAAAACTAACATATAACTAGTAGATCTTTGACAAAGGTTCCAAAAATACACAGTAAGAAAAGGAAAGTCTACTCAATAAATGGTGTTGAGAAAATGGGATATCCACAAGCCGAAAAAAAAAAAGAAGAAAAAGAAGAAAAAATTGGATCCCTACTTTACACTACACTACACACACGCGCGCGCGCACACACACACACACAATTCAAAATAGATGAGGAACTTAAATGTTAGACCTGAAACTGTACAACTCCTAGAGAAAATATAGGGGGAAAGCTTCTCAACATCTACTCTCTTAAGTTAAAAAGTAAAAGTCAAAATTTCGAGAGGAAGTTTTACAGATGTGACTTGTGTTTATTTCGCAGTTAGCGGACAACACTACATGTAAAAGGCTACATTCTGAAACCAGCTGAACCTAAAAATCAATCCCATTTAAATTCTGTCCCTTTCTCTTACCCCTTATGTACCCAGTAATTAATTACCTCACGGGCGATAGGCATTAAATGAACTCAGGTTCTGGTATACGGTCATGTTTGATAAAGGTTACATAACATTGCAATCATTTTTTAAGATGGGGAAATTTTTCTTACTTTGGAAATAACTGGAAAATAAAAGCTTGAGCTATAAGATCTGAGGAAGATGCACATAATAAACAAAGACCTTGGGAAATAAACAAAGTAAGACCATGGGAAATCTAACACAAAGCCTCTTTTTCTTTCTCTTTGTAAATGCATACTAGAAAGATAATAAATAGAGTGGGAAGAAAAATCCTATGTATGCTTGTTACAATGACTTTTCTGGAAAGACAGCATGTATGGGAAATTTGAAACAAAAAGAGGTTATGTGAGGGTTCCTGAGAGTAATATTTCAATTAGAATAGTATGTACGACAGTACAGTTAGGAAAAGTCTAACATTTTTCAAGGCTCATGACTCATACTAGCTCTCTAAGTAAGAATTATGGTCTCAAATGTGCAAATAAGATAGAGATGCAGTTTGCAAAACAATTCATTTAAAAATTATATTGATCTATAAACATATCTGGTTTAAATATTAATATTTTGTTCTTATTTATTTGTCAATAAATGGTAACATATGAAAGTATGTAAAACATCTTCAATTACAGAAAAGTCAAAAATGATAGTTCTTTTTACTTTTTTACTTTCATAGTAATTAGATCTGTAGATATAATTATCTCTAAAAGGTAAATATTAGTATTGATATTTTTTAGCCTATGTTAGAACTTTCGCAGTGAAAAAAGTAAAAGCATATATAACCATACACAAAATAATAATATTATAAATAGCCCATTAATATTTAAATGTATCTAAATAAAATATATTAGCATATAAAGGAATGAAAAATTGAATATGAGAAGAATGGGCTAACGTTTTTTAATTTCCTGAAAAATACATTCATCCTGACTGACATTTGTCAATTAAAATACACAGGTGCCTTTTAAAAATTAATTTTTATTCTCCTACTCTTCACATTCAATGTCATGTGCAAGAATTTAAAGACTGGTACTCAAAGAAGGCAGTTGACCAGCAAATGTGTAAAGATAAGATTGCAAAAAAGTCAAGGTGTAGGCACATGGGAACAAAATATGTCGTTATCTGTAGATCACATACCTAGAAAACCCAAGAAAAGAAATGTAAAATTTTAGAACTATGGATGAGCACACATACACTACAATTATGAAAAGTAGTTTCCCTTGTATTCTAAAATAAAAAATATTTTTAAATAGAATAGGAAAAAAGTTCCCTTAAAATATCAATAGGTTAGAAAATCTATTCGTTTGTAAAATGCCTTTGGAAAGAAGAGAAATTTTCCCCCTTGCCAACAACCTTAAACCGGGGTAAAGTAAATCGTATCCAGGTCCTTGCAAAGAATGAAGATGCCGTATTGAAATTATAAACGGTCCTTACGAAGTGAAAATTTGGAATATCTGATCATTAGTTATACCTCTAGTCAAATTTCCACCTTCCAGAAAAATGCCTGATTAAACCAGAGAGAAAAACATACAAATATATACAGAAATCGCTTTCCCCTTGTGCTAAAATAAAAACAAAAAACTCTTCAGAGTAGTAACAACCTCTCAAACGTACCCACATTTTCTTGTAATTAGTTCGTTTTTTCCAAATTTCACACCTCGTGAGTTTTAATGGAATGTTCAAACTTAGAGTAGCCACCATCACATTGCGTAAAAGCTGAGTGGATAGTGACTAGGTTCACTTTTGTGAGAAAACTTTTACTACACTACTTGGGTTTCACTTTCTCTTTTCACTAATATCGCTGAGATCGACATGATTAAACCTCTGTATGTGTCTTTCAATACCCAGTCCTAGGAAATGTAGAGTTTTTAATCTCAGATATGAGTCACTGAATTGTTCCACCTGCATTTCCACACACACACACAAAAAGCCATAATCAAAGCGATCTGAGATTGATAATCTTGAAGCAATTGAAAATTTTCCTTGATTAAGACTTGCCTCTGAACCCTGTGATGACTGTCTTTCTCATTTTAGTGAATTAATCAGGCAGAGAAAAACAACATCAACACTATTTAAGAATACCAAAATAATATGAATTTTAATCCGATGAAATGTCTATAGCCCTGCTATGCTTTCCCCTCTTCTGTTTTTATGATGAATCTATTATTTCCATTTCAGTGATATTTTATGAGTCCAAGTAGCAAACTAAACATCTCTCTTTTATTAGAACATCTTTGTTCTAGGTAAAACGGAGCTGGTTTTCATTCAAACCTATTGTGTCTATGAACAAGGTGTAGTCATGCAGTAAATGAAGGCTTCCAATAATGTTATGCTGGGAATTTGTTACATGTTAAACACCAATCGTTTCTTCTCAATATGTTTATTGGCATAAGAGTTATGCAATAATAAAATACAATGAAATTTTATAATGCTTCATTCATACCAATAGCTCCCACAGCACAGTGATTCTGTAAATGGTATCAAATTAATAAAGAGAATGAATCTGTGGAAATGACATATAAAAGATGGGAAGGGACAGAAAAATTAATCAATAAAGTGTGCCAGATCCGATTTCTCTGACAAAATTACAGTACTAGTGTATAAAATGTAGCTGTGAATAACTGAATTTTCAATGATTTGAAAACAGCCACGTGCATGGTGACAAAGTTAACCTTGAGAAGAGAAAAAGGTGAGCAAGGTAAATCAAAGATTGGAATTAGGCTTTCAGACAGAACAGATCAAGTTGCCTGAGTAAAATGATATGAAGCTTTCCCTGCCCCAATGTAAACCCCTGAAGCGTGTACCCCAAGATGAATTCCCATGTCCTGGAAGGCTTTGGTGAATTTCCATGATCTCAAAGAGAGACTAACCATCATTGATCACACACTTCCAGAAGAAGAATCACTTCATGGAGGCTGAAAGCAAAGTCACCCTAGAAAGTCAGATAGGAAACGCCTGGATACGTAACTGGTAAAAGTATCAATCAAGGGAGAAGAGGATGGAAGTGGAGAGAGAATCTAAAGACAGACCTCACGATTCCGCCTGGATCTAGACCTTTACATCTATAGCTATAACCACAACCACCAAATGACGCAATAGCGTTTCGAAAAGCTTTAAATGTATCCTCTTCTTAAATTGTTTTACTGCCACCGACTCATTTCGTACGATGAACAGACATCCTAGTTGTGTTTGGACCACTGTAGTCTTTGGTCTGTTCAGAGAAAAATACTGTAAACCAATATCTAGGTATTTGCAACCCTTCTATTTCCCAATTGCTCTGGAGAGAATCAGGTTTTTCAAAAGCTTAAAATTTTCAATTGCTAATATGAAATCTCAAATCCAATAATACGGTGGTGGGAGTGTTCTATGTACTTAATTCCAGGCACCTCTGAATTCTCACACATAGACTTGCCGTTTCTCCTTCTGAAGTTGTTTATCTGACATGGAGTTTATGGCGGTTCAGGAGAAAAGAACAATAAAAGAACAGTTACCATAAAACGGCTCGATGCTCCCCAGAGTTAGCAACGAAAAAAACGAGAAACACAGTTTGCCAAACTGATCATAGAATGATTTACCAGTCAATTAAAGAACACTTGACTGCAATGTGAGGGGATTTCAAACACAGATGAATTACACCAAGATTGCTTTCTTTATCTGCATTGCAAAGCACAGGTAGATCACAGTTTTGTATCAAGAATTTCATAACTGTGTAATTTTCTACAGCCTGAACTTTTATTTTGACACAGGGGCATGTTCGTCTGAAGACAGTCACTCGGGTACTTTCCAAGTGTGCCACTGAGAAATTGAAATTAGGAATAATATATTGCCAGATGCTACAAGCTAAGGAGCTTTGTAAAAGCAGTTCTCAAGTGTCACTTTGAAAAACACCTGTTAGATGCTGCATTTGAAATGAAATCCTATTTGAATGTTTTAACTCGTAAGCATGATTGTTGATGTATTTATTATAAGTCACGACTACGGTACACAGGAGCTTTTCATAGTAAACTCAAGACATGCCAATTTTTGACACTCACTTAGTGGGAAGAGTGACTCAGGATGGCAGCTAACATTGCATCGATGTTGAAATACGCCCTGACTTAAATCCCTCAGGTTGGCTTTCTGTTCTAGAAATTTGATGCATGAGAATTTGGAAAGAAATCCTCTTTTAAAAAATTTAACTTTAGTATGCAAACATATTGGTGTTTAATCTGAAATCCTGTAAGAGAGAAGAACATTTTTGTCTCTTACCAGTGACACAGCATGTCGCTTATAAGGAGGGAAATGTGGCTTGAGAAACCCTTGAAAAATCTTGTGTCGTAAGTTCTTTAAATGCCATTTGAGGGCCTGGCTAGAGATGGATCCTCTTCCTGAGCGCTGACAAGTCCACAGTCCAAGCACCTTTTTACTGGGCTTTCACCTACAGAGCCCCAATCACTCTGATGCCAGGTGAGTGACAGGTAGGGACAGCCCCTCACGCTTGGAGTCCTCAGAATTATTCAAGTTATTGATCCACAAGGGGCTCAATCAAACCAGTGAGCTCCTCCCTGCTCACCAAACACAAGATGCCTCCTGCGGTTCCATTGTGCTGTTGCTTTGTCCCCAGCACCACTCCCCGGGGCCCTGCCTAAAGCCAGCGCTCCTTTGGGGAAGCAGAGTTCTGCCTTTCGTCTATCTGAGAGTCTACCGATGTGCTATGTCCCACCATCAAAAGACTCTTTACATCTGATAAAACACGAGGCAATTCAAACTACTCTTTAATTATTTTAATGTGTCTCCCCAAACGAAACCGAAAGCTTTACTGATTAAAACTTGCAGGTCCCTACGTGAGGAATGAAGGTGATGTGGGACGAGGCAAATCACCAACAGTCACTTATTTGTATCTTTTATAATCAGAGCCCATTGTATACGAAACACATAAAGTGACAGTGTCACTTTCTATTTTTCATTCTG
>NW_011888913.1:237998-244480 GCF_000151845.1 Pteropus vampyrus | reverse complement strand
GACATGGAGTTTATGGCGGTTCAGGAGAAAAGAACAATAAAAGAACAGTTACCATAAAACGGCTCGATGCTCCCCAGAGTTAGCAACGAAAAAAACGAGAAACACAGTTTGCCAAACTGATCATAGAATGATTTACCAGTCAATTAAAGAACACTTGACTGCAATGTGAGGGGATTTCAAACACAGATGAATTACACCAAGATTGCTTTCTTTATCTGCATTGCAAAGCACAGGTAGATCACAGTTTTGTATCAAGAATTTCATAACTGTGTAATTTTCTACAGCCTGAACTTTTATTTTGACACAGGGGCATGTTCGTCTGAAGACAGTCACTCGGGTACTTTCCAAGTGTGCCACTGAGAAATTGAAATTAGGAATAATATATTGCCAGATGCTACAAGCTAAGGAGCTTTGTAAAAGCAGTTCTCAAGTGTCACTTTGAAAAACACCTGTTAGATGCTGCATTTGAAATGAAATCCTATTTGAATGTTTTAACTCGTAAGCATGATTGTTGATGTATTTATTATAAGTCACGACTACGGTACACAGGAGCTTTTCATAGTAAACTCAAGACATGCCAATTTTTGACACTCACTTAGTGGGAAGAGTGACTCAGGATGGCAGCTAACATTGCATCGATGTTGAAATACGCCCTGACTTAAATCCCTCAGGTTGGCTTTCTGTTCTAGAAATTTGATGCATGAGAATTTGGAAAGAAATCCTCTTTTAAAAAATTTAACTTTAGTATGCAAACATATTGGTGTTTAATCTGAAATCCTGTAAGAGAGAAGAACATTTTTGTCTCTTACCAGTGACACAGCATGTCGCTTATAAGGAGGGAAATGTGGCTTGAGAAACCCTTGAAAAATCTTGTGTCGTAAGTTCTTTAAATGCCATTTGAGGGCCTGGCTAGAGATGGATCCTCTTCCTGAGCGCTGACAAGTCCACAGTCCAAGCACCTTTTTACTGGGCTTTCACCTACAGAGCCCCAATCACTCTGATGCCAGGTGAGTGACAGGTAGGGACAGCCCCTCACGCTTGGAGTCCTCAGAATTATTCAAGTTATTGATCCACAAGGGGCTCAATCAAACCAGTGAGCTCCTCCCTGCTCACCAAACACAAGATGCCTCCTGCGGTTCCATTGTGCTGTTGCTTTGTCCCCAGCACCACTCCCCGGGGCCCTGCCTAAAGCCAGCGCTCCTTTGAGGAAGCAGAGTTCTGCCTTTCGTCTATCTGAGAGTCTACCGATGTGCTATGTCCCACCATCAAAAGACTCTTTACATCTGATAAAACACGAGGCAATTCAAACTACTCTTTAATTATTTTAATGTGTCTCCCCAAACGAAACCGAAAGCTTTACTGATTAAAACTTGCAGGTCCCTACGTGAGGAATGAAGGTGATGTGGGACGAGGCAAATCACCAACAGTCACTTATTTGTATCTTTTATAATCAGAGCCCATTGTATACGAAACACATAAAGTGACAGTGTCACTTTCTATTTTTCATTCTGTGCCGCCTTCCCATCACAGGCATCTAGACTCCT
Organism: Pteropus vampyrus; assembly: GCF_000151845.1. NCBI lineage: Eukaryota > Metazoa > Chordata > Mammalia > Chiroptera > Pteropodidae > Pteropus > Pteropus vampyrus. The sequence continues at coordinate 242,936 of NW_011888913.1, read as the reverse complement.
GGAATTACTTCCATTTGGGGATTTCTCCCTTTTCCGTCCCCACAAGAAGCCAAATATGCCCAGTCATCCCTCAAGCTCTCATGGCTTATGATCTTATCCCAACTTGTCCAGTTTCTGAGACTGACCACTGCATCCTCTTCATCAGAAGTACTAAACCCTTCTCTCCTTCGCTTTAGTTCTAGTCCATACAAGTCTTTCTATCTCTCAGATTTTATTTCCATGATAAATACTCTGATTCCTCAACTGATTGTGACTACTCTAACTTTCCAATGTTTAGCATTGGAAACTTCAGTCCTCTTCAGTCATCCCCTTGGCCTTGTTCCTCTGACCCCTGGCTCCCCGATAAAGACTCTCTGAACCCTGCACCTCTCTCAGAAGCGTGGACATTCAGGCCCAGACGTCACTCATTAGGGGGTGTGGTATGTGGCCTCCTCACTCTATTTTGCTACTTTCAAATCACGTTCTTTTCTTCTTCCTTCAAACAATCTAGCTTTTATTTTGCATTATAAGATTGTGCTGCCCATTATTCCTTGCCGAAGGTATTCGCCCAACCCTTGGACACTCTGTTTCCTTTGTTCAGACACCATACTCCTTAACGTTCAGTCACTTCAGCGTCTGACAGTCAATACTTTAATACGCTCTCTCCGATGGTCGATGTGTCTTCAACTCGACTGCACAGCCACCGCCACGGCACACCCTAGACCTCGCTCATTTCTAAAAGCCGCTTTTCCTCCACAATCTCAATTCTATGTGTCCCACCACTTCGCTTCCCTGGTGACCGTCTCGTACCTTTACTTCGGCACATACGCCTCCTGCAGAGGGAACTTCCATCCCTTGGAAGAATGTAAGGCACTCAATAAACATTTGACAGATAAATATTTCGTTTCAGGACTTCCGTGATATAACCCTAACTCGGTTTCCCATTTTGATCTCATATTGTTCTTCTAGACAGTTTAAAGTTCAGCCTGTTTTAAGATTATTAGCTGAATATAATTTTTCCTTTTGCCAAGAAGACATAGTACTAAACCCTTCTCTCTTTCGCTTTAGTTCTAGTCCATACAAGTCTTTCTATCTCTCAGATTTTATTTCCATGATAAATACTCTGATTCCTCAACTGATTGTGACTACTCTAACTTTCCAATGTTTAGCATTTTCTACAGCATTTGAGTGGATATTTGCATAGCATAATCTCTTTCTATCTTTTTTTTTTCCTAACCTTCCTAAGTGACTATTTAGGACAATGTATTTGTTGTAAACTATTGTTTTACATTTTAATGTATATGCATTGATTCAAAAGCATATATTCAGACTCTTCTTTAAGTTAGGAAATAATCTGTATCAGGCACCGATGAATGCATGATATAGAAAAGACAAATATTATATAACTCTCTCAAGGGCACATCTATTCGTGCAAACTGACACATGGAGCAATAAATAACTTTCCTTATTGCATGGTGCTGAGAAGATGGTGATAAATATTTTTATCTATTCTTATGATTTAAAAAGACCCATTATACATAAATTGTAAACATCTTCCATCTTTCGCTTATAGTACCTCTGAATTGTTCATCCCAACCTAATTTTAAAACAAAAATCATCATCAACAATAAATATGATATTGCTAATAAATATATACACAGGATTACATATACGCTTATATAATATCAGCAGAAAATTTATATCGTTAGCAAATAATTGCTAGCTATTATACTTCATTTAGTATTTTAGAAAACCATGAAAAATCTCCAATTTGAATAGAAGTTATATCATTTTTTAAAGCATTTCCAGCACTATACAACTTTTTAGGTAATGTGAGGATAGAATGAAACATGGCCATTGGTCTCTATGATATATGAATGTAATAACAGTCAAGGTGTATGTTTCTTGGCTACTGGATTTCTTATGCAAACCTCTTGATAGTTTTTTAACAACTGTAATAAAAAATGGAAAAAATGTGGAATTTTCTGAGAAAGGTCCACTGTGAACACTGTTTAGAGAAAACACAAAGTCTTTGAAGATGCACACAATGCAGATTCAGAGAAAAACGTGGATTTTTCTATTGTGCAGTATTTATTCACTTTGTGACTCAGAAGCCACTTTTCATATCTAATATGCAGTGTCTCAATCTATAAATTCCCAAAACAATACCAAATTGAGAGTTCTCACGATGATTAAATGAGAAAATGAAATAAAGCTTGCCACACAGATGTTGAAGCAATGCGTGCCATTTGCCCATCGATCCTTATGAAACAGAACCTAAGTGTGGCATAGGACGGCGTCCAGACCTTACCACTTCTCAGACCTTGCTTTGGCCTTGGCTACCAATTTGTGAGATTACAGACCTCATTGATATCCAGGTCCTCAATTCCTTAACTTATTTTGCAAGTGGCATCATTAACTAGATGTGCTCAATAGAAAAAGAAGGAGAAATCTTTGGGTCGCCTCTAATGAGAGGGCCAATAGCTTCAAGTTCGTTTTGTTCACCGTAGGCTAATCTTAGGGCTGTAATTAAGAATCCACGAGACTAAAGCAATTTCTTTTCTTTAGATAACTGTTTAGAGCAGAGACTCATACTCTACTTTGGCTGCAAAGGGAGTAATAAATAAGTCTTTGTTTTGCTATGGCACTGAGATTTTTGTTTTTATTATTATGGAAATTAGAATTAAGTCGTCCAGCTGATATAGAATTTAGGCTGTTTATTCACACAGACCTAACATGAAATGGATTTTGCATAGGCAAAAATAACTCATTTCATTCTAATGCCCATCACTGAGGTTCTTCTTTGCAAAATATGGTTATGCTTTTATATGCTGAAATTTGGGAAACTCCATAATTAACTGTAACTGTTATAAGGATGGAAATAAAAATTAAACCATAAAGCAAGTAAGGTCAAGTAATAAAAGGAAAACTGTGAAAAATATACTTTTAATGAAGGTATTATTTGAATAAATTAACTTTTCTTAAGTCAAAAAAAAAAAAAGTTAAAATATAAATGTGTCGACATTTGTTTGGCTAAAAATCCCAAATACCAGATTCTGTGAAGCAAACAAGCTTACCCAGAAATCGCAAAGCACACAGAAAAGACACTAATTGCAGCAACCACTCTTTAAACAATCATGTGGAAACACATCAGTGGAGAAGCTGTCAAAAAAAGTCGTATTTACGATTTTCATGAAAATGAAACAGAAAACAAAAAGCTCTTCTAAGGAAAGAGAAGATGTTGACTCTGTCTAATTATTTTCAGTGCATTGACTGTTTATTGGGAAAAAAAAATAAGTGTTTACATATCTAGGGAACAGGTTAGATTGGAACTACTTCGATGCTCATAGTATTTTTTATTTTTTTAACTCTATCATTCCAGTAGTTTATGGGCACAGAAACAGAAACTTAACGAAGAGAATGACGACAATTTTAGTTCCAAATGAAGACTCTTGGAATGCAGCAAACACCGACAGCTAGCTCGGAGTCGCTACACTGCACAGCCTATTATTCTCCCGTCTCAGAGCCATCCCGGCAGGCACAGGGCAAAGATGGTGCAGGTAATTGATATCTGCATAAAATAACAGTGACTAAAAGTGTCATTCAATTCTTTCCATGCAGAGATTTTTCAAGAATGGCGACGGAGTCACAAATGGGAAATGCCTTACAATTCTGCATCGCACGTCTAATTAAAATTCTATAACACAACACAGGAAAAACTGCTAGATGCTGATCGCTCTGCACCTTATAGGTAATGACTTTAAAAAGAGGGCAACGTACAGCCTTCTGTGTTCAGTTAAGATGCAGAAACCACGAGAGGCCACCATGCCCACCCTAAGAACAAGATGGATATGTTACAAAACCACGGTCGTTTCTACCCATCATAGACCTGAGGGTTGAAAAAATACGTATATAATAAATATAATAAAACTAAGTTCCAGAAAGTGTGGAGGTTTTTCTAGGAGAGGAGAGACCATAAGTGCTTTCTTTTTTTTTTTTTTCCCCTGCAGAAAAGGTGGAAGTGAGAGGTAATCTCAAAACAAAGGTGAGGCTAGAGTGACCTATACTTTAATAAACGATAACAGCCTGGTGTAAGCTGCTACGGAAGAAGGGGGTTTCGGGGGACCCCAGGAAGAGACGGCGCCTGCACAGCTGGTCATTTTCCCCATGGGGCCTCTGCAAAGAGTATAAAGCTCATCCCTCCAGAGGCGGGACCAGGGCAGAGGTGCCCTTGGAAACTGTCACCCTCTTGTACCCCAGGTGCACGGGCTGTCACAGTTGCATGTGACACAGAGTGAAATGAGGTGTCCTGGTGCTCAGAATCCCCCAAGCCACGTTGAAAACAAAGAGCTAGTGATGGATGCATCTTCAGTAAGGCCAGGAACCAACTCAGTTACGTATTAGATCGACGCATGCTCCACACTAATGTCTCTGAGAACATCCCGAACAAAATTTAGATGCACGAGACAGAAGAAACAGAAAAATATGACCCATATTCAAAAGATGTATGCGTTTGTGTAAGACACATGAGTCATAATTTTCTGTACATACACAGATTATTGATATTTCAAGCAAGTGTGGCTCTTGACATATGTAGAAGTAAAATACGTTTTTTAAAAAAAGTTAAATTAAAAACGAATTAATTTTAGATTTGACAAACAAATGTTAGCGGTCTCCTCTTTATATTCGATTTTTGTGTTGGAATCAAAATTTAAATTCGATACTCTGTGGAAAAGATAATATACATTTCCTGAAAACATTTGCAAGTCAATTTTTTGATGTTTAAAGGCAAAAGGGCCTCATTCACATCTTGTACATTCATTTACATTTTTTAAACTTAAAATAATAAAGTAATTGGATTTAAACATTATCTAGCAGCCTTATTTAATATTATTTCAAATGCTGTTTTCAAGCTTATTTATAACAATACATTTTATCTTTATAATAGTGAGAACTGTC
>NW_011888913.1:219363-237948 GCF_000151845.1 Pteropus vampyrus | reverse complement strand
CACGTCTAATTAAAATTCTATAACACAACACAGGAAAAACTGCTAGATGCTGATCGCTCTGCACCTTATAGGTAATGACTTTAAAAAGAGGGCAACGTACAGCCTTCTGTGTTCAGTTAAGATGCAGAAACCACGAGAGGCCACCATGCCCACCCTAAGAACAAGATGGATATGTTACAAAACCACGGTCGTTTCTACCCATCATAGACCTGAGGGTTGAAAAAATACGTATATAATAAATATAATAAAACTAAGTTCCAGAAAGTGTGGAGGTTTTTCTAGGAGAGGAGAGACCATAAGTGCTTTCTTTTTTTTTTTTTTCCCCTGCAGAAAAGGTGGAAGTGAGAGGTAATCTCAAAACAAAGGTGAGGCTAGAGTGACCTATACTTTAATAAACGATAACAGCCTGGTGTAAGCTGCTACGGAAGAAGGGGGTTTCGGGGGACCCCAGGAAGAGACGGCGCCTGCACAGCTGGTCATTTTCCCCATGGGGCCTCTGCAAAGAGTATAAAGCTCATCCCTCCAGAGGCGGGACCAGGGCAGAGGTGCCCTTGGAAACTGTCACCCTCTTGTACCCCAGGTGCACGGGCTGTCACAGTTGCATGTGACACAGAGTGAAATGAGGTGTCCTGGTGCTCAGAATCCCCCAAGCCACGTTGAAAACAAAGAGCTAGTGATGGATGCATCTTCAGTAAGGCCAGGAACCAACTCAGTTACGTATTAGATCGACGCATGCTCCACACTAATGTCTCTGAGAACATCCCGAACAAAATTTAGATGCACGAGACAGAAGAAACAGAAAAATATGACCCATATTCAAAAGATGTATGCGTTTGTGTAAGACACATGAGTCATAATTTTCTGTACATACACAGATTATTGATATTTCAAGCAAGTGTGGCTCTTGACATATGTAGAAGTAAACTACGTTTTTAAAAAAAAAGTTAAATTAAAAACGAATTAATTTTAGATTTGACAAACAAATGTTAGCGGTCTCCTCTTTATATTCGATTTTTGTGTTGGAATCAAAATTTAAATTCGATACTCTGTGGAAAAGATAATATACATTTCCTGAAAACATTTGCAAGTCAATTTTTTGATGTTTAAAGGCAAAAGGGCCTCATTCACATCTTGTACATTCATTTACATTTTTTAAACTTAAAATAATAAAGTAATTGGATTTAAACATTATCTAGCAGCCTTATTTAATATTATTTCAAATGCTGTTTTCAAGCTTATTTATAACAATACATTTTATCTTTATAATAGTGAGAACTGTCCACAAAAATGACATATTTAGTACTGCCTATATATGACTCCTTTATTCCCGTGAAAGCGAACACACATAAACCAGCATATATGTATTTTTAAGCACCGATCTCAAAATTTAATTTGCGCCGAATACAATGCTAATATCAAACAAATGTAATGGAAGGGGTGTGCCCTGATTTAACTGAAGACTTAAGCAAGGATTCCTTAGCTAAGACGTAAAAAGCTTACAACGTAACATCAACTATTGATGAACTGTACTTCATCCACATTTAAATGCCTACTGTGCAGAAGACAAAGTGGTAAAATAAAAAGCCACAGACTGAGAAATATCCGCAAGATATGGACCTGATAAAAAACTTGCAGTCAAACTACATAAAGGAGTCTCAAAGCTCTATAAGAAAACGACTCCAAGAAAAAACTTTTTTTGAAAAGGCCTTCTACCAAAGAAAGGATATGAGTAGCAAATAAACATGTGAAGAAACGCTCGACATTAGCATCCACTGAGGAAACGAAAATTAATACTGAGAGACCGGTGCATGTTTATTAGGACGGCTAACTTTAATGAAACCCGACAGTACCAAGCCCTGACCACTCAAACTCTTGTATCGATTGGTTTGGGGAATGAAAAATGGTACAACCACTTTGGACAACAGTCTGGCAGTTCATTTTATTGATACGCACAAAAAATGCCATATACCCCAGGGACCCAACCCCGAGGTATTTGCCCACAAGAAACACTAACATATGTCAACATCAAGGACTATATGTGAGATTTTATAGTTCCCTACTGATAATAGTCAAAAACTGAAAACAACACATATACTGCAAGTGAATGAATAAAAATAGGAATAGTAGTCTATAAAATGAAATAGTACTCAGTAATCAGTAGAAATGAACTACTTAAACATACAAAAACATTATTTTTTAAAGTGTGATGCTAACTGAAAGGCATGAGAAATAAAAAGTGACACACTATTCGATCCCCATTATATGACACTCTGGGGAGACAAAACTACAGAGAGAAACTGGACGAGCTTTTGCCCCGTGTTCGGAGGGTTGTGGGAGAGAAGGAGATGGAGGGAAAGGGGCACAAAGAAGCACTTTGGGGAGACAGAAATATTCTGTATCTTTACTGCGGTGGTGTTTGTGTAACTGTACATATTTATCGAAACACATAAAATTGTAAGACAAAAAAATTCTGTATGGTCTCACCTATATGCAGAATTTTTAAAAAGTCAAGACTCATAGAACCAGAAAGTAAAATGGTGGCCACCAGTGGCTAGATGACAGGGAAAATAGGATGGTGGTCAAAGGGTACAGATTTTCATTTACAAGATGAATGAGCTGGGGCTCTAATGGATCGCATGGGGAAAGCAGTTAATAGGACTGTATTGTCTCCCTAAACTTCCTAAGAAAGAACATCTTTGGTTTCACACACACACACACACACACACACACACACACACACACACACGCACACACACAATGTAAGATGATGATCGTGTTCACTGACTTGATTTTGGTAATCATTTCACAATGTACGCATATGATAAATGATCAAATTTATACCTTAAATATATATTGTTTTTATTTGTCAACTTTTTAACAATAAGGAACAAAAAATGAAAGGGAAAAATACAAAGTATAACTACTCGATATCGAGTTTTTAAATAAAAAATATTTAGATAAATGTATTGAATAAGAGGCTTTTAACAGCTCTTCAAAATAATTCCATAGTTTAACCACACATTAAAGAATTTATGTTATTTATATATTACAGCTTATCTGGCTTTCTTGCATTTTAATGACATCATGATAGTCTTTTTAACCTTGACAATCACAGTTATGTGCAAATCTGAAATATCAAAATGAGTCTGACTGTTGCCATTTACAAACGTCCTATTTCATTCATACGAGATCTAATAACTGAAATGGCATTTTAGTCAAGATTTGACTAGCAAGGAATGAAAAAGAGTCTCTGAATCCGTACTTGTTAAATATATTTACTTTTAATACCCTGCAAATTTATTACAAATAAACATGTATGCTAATTTCTCAGGTTTGTCTTGTTTAAATAGAATACACGATAGAGGTTAATATCAAGCAAAGACTATTTTAAATAATCAGGTTAGATTACATATAAGGATTACACAAATTTAAAATGGTTTTTGAATTATGAGGCTAGGCTAATCCTAAAATGTCATGAAATGGCAAAATGTGTTTTATTAAATGTAAAATCTAATTACTTTAGCAAAACCAACCAGTTGTAATACAGCCTTACAAAAACGACTATTATAGACGTCTGTATTTATATCATGTGTCTGCATGAACATATGTATTTTATATGAGCATATGTTCAGAATGTCCACATGTATTGAACACATTCCTCTATTGTGGATTAGGATTCCTCTTCATTAAAACAATTAAAATCTCTTGAGTGATTGGTGGGGTGATTTAATCATTTGACAAACGTTAGAACAGATGAACTATGTGCCAGACACTTCTGGACTCTGAAGATGGACGATTAGCATAGATAAGCATGGTGACTTGGCTCCTGCTGCTTTTAATAATTAAAAGCTTTCATAACTGAAGGACTTCATAAAAGTCACCAACGGTTATATAAATAACCACCATAATTATGTGCCTTAGAGTAGCCATTCGATGCTTCAAAATAAAGTCTAAGTTCAGGAAGATGGCATTGATTATTACTTTCATCTTGAGACTGACTCATCATTTTAGAATATCATTTCATATAGGAAGGATATAGAAATATAAGTGTCAGATCTTTCTTTTTTGCAAATATATGTCAGTGGATCTATTTACACCTACCTTCGTTGGCTTCTCTTAGTTCATTTACAGTTTTTCTAGAACTGATTTGCCTTAAAGAGTAGCAATCAGAACAATGACATATGATTTAATAGTTAAAAACCTGGACCATTTTCGAGTTAATACCCAGTGACAGTGACAACTCTTGTCACTCTCAGATGTCAGATGAAGCCAATTCACTCTCAACAGTTATTTAAATAGCCTTAGAAAGCCTCACAGAGGTATCAATGACTTTTTTCCCAAACTCATGAGCAGATTTTATCTGTTCTTCCTATACAGCTATAAAGATATTTTTTTCTGTGTGGAGAAAGGATATAAAATAAAAGTCTCAAGAGCAATAGAGTCGTCCAGAGCAAAAAGCCCTTTTGGTCATTGGGAAGCACAGGTCTCTCCCTCTCTCCCTGTGGCCACAAATCATAACAACCTGGGGCACTATTGCCATTGCTTCTATTCAGAACAAATCCTAGGCGGTTTGCTTCATTATAATCATTAATCTACTTATATTCAGGTAGAGGCCCAATTCTTTTCTTAAAAAAAAAAATGTGAGGTTCTTTATTTTACTCTTGGCTAAGTTAGACATTTTAATGGAAGGAAATAATTAGGTAAGTTTCAGTAATGTCTGATTCGCAACACACTGCAAGTGTAGGCAAAGCAGGGTCAATAGAAAGGAAAACACAATCATTTTAATGGAGGCTATCGATCTATGGTAAAGTGTAACGATTAAAATAGACCTTTTGAATTTTAGTTGCAAAGACATACTAAATTCTAATTGCTAAAACCTTTGGGGTTCGACAGAAGGATAATAGAGCCATACAACGGTGAGAACACCTCTTTTGGGGGGGGGAGGGGACCATTCAACTGAGTGAAGCTATCTGGCACAAGAAATATCAACTAAATGCAAAATAAATCACCGATTTTTTTTCCCAGTAAAGGAAAGACAGATAAGCAAAATTAAAAGGTGGATTTAAATTTGTAATTACTCTTAAAGACATACTTCTTTAATACTAAGCATCAAACTGTACCACAGAGACACAAAAGTATTAGTTATTATTAAAGTCTTATTATTGGGTACAACATAGTGCCCAATCTCTTTTGGTTTAGAGTCTCTTTTTGATTTGGTTTTATTTTTTCACAAATGTAAAGATATGTAACGTATAGACCTACTTTTATATTTTCGAAATATTAGTAAAATTTTTTCAAAGACAAGCTATAGATATCTCCAACACTGTTACTCATCAAAATTTCAAGATTATTAATGTGAGATCAATTCTTAAGGGTGTCAAGGAACAGTTGCACTGAACAGTTATACAGGCAAGGAAGGTTTTATTCAAAACTATTGCAATAAAGTAGAGAAATTAAACTCAACTCTACTGAACCAAAAGCCTGGAGAGGTTTTTTTTTTTGTTTTTTTTTTTTTAACTTATTTCTTTAAATTAGTTTCAAGTATACAGTACATTGGTTAGACATCTATACAGTTCATAAAATGATCCTCCCAATTGCTTCCTCCCTCCCCTGGCCCTCCACTTAGCCATCATATTAATGCTAACCGCATTCCCTCTGCCATGCTCCAAATCCCCGCCCAACTATCAACTACTAATTTGTACTTCTTTAATACTTCACCCCATTCTCCTAGCCCCTAACCCCTCTCCCTTCTGTCCATCTTTAAGCACTGAGATGTGTGAGCAGCAAAGCAGCAAGTGGTGTGTGTGTGTAGGGAGTGGGGGAGACAGGGTCAATGTGATTAGACCTTCTGTTGGTTAATTGGTGACAATTGTAATAATTGATGAGTTGGGTTGTTAGCCTCCGAGGAGAATGGGAGGTAGAGGCAAGATCTTTCCAGATTGCATTTCAAAGGGATGGCTTCTGGCTTTTTTGAGAAAGACACTCTTGGGTTATAAAACTCTTAAGAGGTTGGGGAAAGGTTTACAACTCAAAAGAACAGAGAATTTATATTTAAGAGGTTTCTAAAGCAAATGCTCTCAAGTTTAGTCAAGTCGAGGAGAACAAGAAGGCTATCTCTGTAAAGACAGAATTACTCAAAAACCAGCCAATTGGATCAAGAGTAATTATTTTCTATCACGGTTTTTATCTGAATATGAACTAGAGTGGAATTTAACTATACACCTTTCACAGTTAGACTATTTTAAGATAATTTTTGCTATCCTTCCATCTCAAATGATAACAGAGTAATAAAGTTAATTTAGGACTAACGGAATTAATTTGAGTGCGTTAAGGCTTGTGAGCTACCTGAGAACTCAGACGTGGGATCACTGACTTGCCTCTTTTATGATATTCACTGTTCAGATCATTGCCTTACTAGAATGTTGAAAGAGATAAAAACTCTCACAATCGAGGGAGAGCAATTACCAGCGTTATGGGTAAATTCTTAATATCGCACATCCCAAGTCAAGTATTGGCCTTTAATACTGGCCCACAGCCTTTGTTTCCTAGAGTTCCTGGTGCAAGGCGGGCAGGTAAATTTATTGCTATGATTTTACAGATGGAAGAGCTGAGGCACAGGCCTATTATCTTAGAGCTCCTTGAAACAAGAGCCCCTTGAATTGAGGCAGAGAACAGAGTCTGAAGTATTCTGCTATGTGAACAGAATTCTTCTCATTTTGCAGGTAAAGAATCAGAGACTTTGAAGCCCGATGCCACAGATATACTGAGTCACGTTCAGTATTGTTTTCACTATTCTATGTCAATCATCTTTGTGCAATTTGGTATTTCAATATTCAGCCTTCTTAAACGGCCAATTATTTTTAAGTGTTTTATCTTTTATTTTTTATCCCTTGAAACTGAACTTCCTTCCTTTGAACTGTTATTCAGTCTTTGGAAGGAATGTAAAAACAATGAAGAAGACGATGAAGAACAACTTGTAAAAGGAGAAAGAGAGAGAAATAAAAAGACAACTTATTTTATGGATGTTTCCCTTGTTTTCTAATGAGAAATCAACCAAGAAAAAAAACTATAGTGGGTATTTTAAAATAATAAATGTTTTTAAAAGTATTTTCTCTTCTCTGTTCTTTGTCTTTCTGCACGTTTTCTGGCCAGTCAGATGTCAAATATATTGTAGTTTGTAACTTTTACAAGTGATTGTACAATTACCACTGCGAATAGCTTTGTTTCATTCCTTTATTTTAATGCCATAAAAATAATAAATAACCCCCATGTGAAAATAAAACCAGAGATTATTTTAAAATTTTTAAACCATAATATATCTTCGTGGTTACTAGTCACAGAGCTTCATACACTAAATTCTTAAGTTCATTTGTTAACTACAGAGAAATTTCTGCTTGAAAGAAGTTATTCAACATGTGTATAAAGCTGACTGTCACAAGAATTTCGGAGTAAATTGTGCCCCCCTGACCCCCCACAAGCCCCTGAATAAGCAAGCAAAATAACAGTTCTCTGGAAAGGTTTTAAGACTAACATGAAAGTTTTCTAGATCACTGTCTTAACCTAACCTAAACTTTAATATCTTCAAAAGATAAGATTTCATGGGTAAATTCTTATCTCACATTTCAAAAGAAAGAAAAAATTATTTTGCTTCAGTTCAAGGAGAAAAAAATCACAAACCAAAAAAGGTCACTAAATTGGCTAACGGGAAGAGTGTGCGTATTCGATATATTCATTTAATAATGACTATTAATCATAAATAAAAGGTTAAGTGTAAATTGATAGGCAGTAGCAAAATCAATTTGATTTGTAAATAAATGAAAACCAAATACTTTTTTTATACCAGTGACTTCTAGTTTTTGAAATCATTTCTTGACCAGAGGACATAAAAAATTATAAAATAAAGGATCACTTTCACTTTAACACTTAAAAAGCTACAATTTCTTAGTATGTTTTAAATGAAGAGTGGTATAACTAGCGAATTATTAAAGCTTCTGTGGAATCCATTAAAGGCAGATATACTAGAGAAGAATGCTACATACTACAAGAACTCCTAAATGCCACATCATGTTCCTGCAGAGCACACGGCCAGACTTTTCACAGCCCGGTGGTGACACTGCATATGCATCTAAGGGCAAAGCACATGCAGAAGAAGCTAATTAACATCAAACACTAATTAGTCCCCCAGTATTTAGCAATGAAGTATCAGCAGCTGTCTTCGATGCCATATGCTAATTAGCATTAATAAACTTCAGAAATAATTGTCTCCATTGTTCTGTGTCATAATACTCCCCCTAATTGTACTTCGGAGAACACTGCCTGTAAATGGTAGCAAGCATTCCAGAGCACTGCTTGAAGTTTAATGAGCAATTTACCATGACTTGTGGCATTAGAAGGGACTATATACCGGAAAGAGAAGAGATTAATGCCAGTTTTTTAAATCCATAATTAAGTTGTTGGCTGGTTCTTGCGTCTACAGCTATTCAAACATTCAGACAGGGGAGGTTGTTAGTTTGGTTCCAGATTGTCTTCAAGGAAATAGAATGTGAAGTTTAATAGAGATGACCTGAGTCACTTCCTCAGCTAAAACGCCGCCATTGTTTTTAACGTCCAGTTCAGTCTTCACTTGGGCACTGTCTGTGCCATCACTTTGGAGGAGCTCGAAACGTTGGAGGGAAGAAAGAGCATCTTTCTCTGGAGAGAAAACTTCCATTTTCCTGATATCAAAAACAGTCATCAGAATTTATCTAGGAGAGTATGATTCTAAGTAAATACATGAGGTGGCCATCAATTACCTTAGAAAATGTTTAACAGTCCAATAATTTTCACTGGCTGTTGTTTCTTGAAGTAGACTGCAAAATAAACTATTAGGAGATGGGATGGGTGCCCGCAAATACATCAGTGTCGAAGGTTCTGGGTCACGATTCCTGACCTCAGAACGTCTGCAGTGCAGTTAGAGGTATTAGCACGTACGCCGTGACGTCCTCAACATTTAGTCAATATAAGATATGCGTTTTGTAAATTGTAAAACCTATATATATCCAGGACATTTTTAATAATTGAGAAAACAACATAGGACTGCATAAGCTACTGGTTAAACACATATACATCCAATGATATAACTGTTACATGACCCTCTATAAGCATTTATTTTTTTATTTGAAATGAAAAAGCAATAATTTGGGGGTCAAATTACTCATAAGCTTTCCAGAAATGAAATGAGTTGTTTGATAAACACCCAGAGAAATTATAACGCATACTTTCATTAGTATTATTTGCCATGCATGTCAATAAGGCATAAAAGTCTGTCTTAAACTGCCAGCTAAACTGTAAACGCACTTGAAAGTTTTTATTTTCAACAATCCTAATTCTTTATCAGTTTATACTTAGCTTACTTTACCTAAAATTGTATTTTAAGAGAACCACAGCCCTTATTACTGTATGACCTTTTCCCATAACAACTAATAACTTTAAATCATTTAATTCGCTCTTTTAAATTCTAGCTAATGATCAAATTTTAAATAACAAAAGAGAAAATTTTGGTTACTAAAGAATACGAAGAACGTCTCCTTACATGATATCTACCCTGAAACAAGAATTCTGTATCTGTTGTCTTATTTTACAGATGCAATGACTTTTGGATTGCATTTTCTTTGTCCTGGCCACTAGAAGCTTAGAGGCAAATAGTGTGTCTTTCTTTATCACAGGGGGTCATATTGTTTGCATTTATGTATCATTGTTATCTCTGATTAACTATTTGTTTACCCATGGGTTTATTGTCCTGATTTCTTTGATTATTAATTTCATCTTTTGGGATTTTATGTAAATTTTTAAGCTGCATTCTAATTCATTGTGTAAATTAAATAAACCATCATTAAATGGAAACATTAAAAAGTTCTGTTATTTTCAAAATGAAACTAATATAATTTTCAACAGAAGTTCATTAATTTCGATAATTTATATTGATTCATATAAGAGCTGGCTAAAACTTACCCTTGTGAAGTTTGCCCTTAATTCACAAATACTGTAATGTAAGCATAGGAAGCGTGTTTAAGAATCTATTTTAAAGGTTGACTGAGGGTAACTGCCATTAATGAAATTCCAATAGAAAGAGTAAGATATTGTATAGAGAAAGGCTGGAGACAATGTATCGCTGGGTATTATGTAGTCCTGTTCCAAAGGGGACGCACATACATGCATATAAACAATCAGATAATTTATATTTTGCATTTACTGAGACAGGCCAGCTCTAGACTTAGAGAGAGAGAAGAGAAGGGAGGAAGGGAGGGAATGAAGTAGGAAGGAAGGAAGAAGGAAGAAAGAAGAAGGAAGGAAGGAAAGGAGGGAAGGAAGGAGGGAGGGAGAAAGAAGGAAGGAAGGAAGGAAGGAAGGAAGGAAGGAAGGAAGGAAGGAAGGAAGGAAGGAAGGAAGGAAGGAAGGAAGGAAGGAAGGAAGGAAGGAAGGAAGGAAGGAAGGAAAAAGAAAGGAAAGGTAGACTGATATACCACTGGTTTCATGGCTGTTGTAAATAATAAAATGCTTCCATTTTCTAGCATGTTGAGACTGGCTCAGGAAGCTGAAGCGCGTATCACTGCATACTCTCTATTGTCTTAATCAATTGAAGTGAGGCAGACAGCTACCTGGCAACGTTTAATCTCGGAACGTGGTCCTTAACATTAGCAAATCCTGTTTTATAAGATCTTTCTGGACTACTAATGAGTCACGGGTTAAGAAGACAGATAATCTTATCAAAACTGTAGGGTGAACCCTAGTTTTCTTAATCCTACTGGTTGACTGAGGTTCTGCAAATGTACCTTCTTCATCTTCATGGTATGTGTTAAGTCTCTCCATGGTATCATCATCATTACTATTAACAACAATAGTTTAAATTCATTGCAATCTTCCTATGGGTTTAATAATACACTAAAAAATTTTAAATATTAGAATTCTTTCCGTTCAGTAAATATTATTGTCGTTGTCATTGCCATACTCCGGATGGTAAAGTTTAGGGTGTGAGAGGACAAAACAGTTCTGCAAGCCACACAAATGGCATTTTCCTTTACGGACAACTTTACACGAGCTCCTAGTTGCCTCTTCTACTCTAATATTTTCAGATAACTATACATAGTGTACAAAACCGAATCGTCTGCAAACTTTTTATTTGTAATCTACTCATGCTAATCTATTGCCTGAACTTGGTTTGAGCACTGGCAAAAGGTTAATTTTAGTTTTAATGTAATTATTAGGATTTTTTAAGTTAAAAACCCATAATATATGTAAAAATGGTTTCACGTAGATAATACGCATCAGGCTAGATCATTCCTTGTTAGTAGCTGTTGTTCTCCATGGTTAGCAGTTACTGTTATAAAAGTCATTATTATTTCTTCCAAAAAAGTGTTTTATGCTAGTATCCACAAATTAAATTTCTATGTAAGTGTATGCTCATTAATAAATATTAGTAATCACAAGTCTCCTTGCAATCAAGTCTGAAAGGATGCAGGCAAGTATAAGTAATAGCTATGCGTCTATAAATTGTAAAATAGCTTTTACCGATTAAGGTTGATTTTCTCAAAATTAGTAAAGTGTGAAGGCATTACTGTACATTCGTTTTTATAAAAGAGAAATTGGCGATTCAGAAACATGGAATAAAATGTCCCCAAACCTTTCTGGATAACTTAGTGCTCATGGTCACAGGTTAATACTACGTGTCAGTTGATCTGTCCCACCCCATTATACACACTTCCTGCGGGTTCTTTCCAGGTAGGACCTGCGCAAGTTACTCATTTTGACGGCTCCAGGGCTTAGCAGTCACTGTCCAAGGGGACTCAGTATAACTGGATCCTGAACTTAAAAGTGCCAAGTAGTAGAAAAGGTATAGTACCTATTACTTAGAAAACATGCTTACTTCCTTGAGAGAATACATAGAAATTCCCAAACATATAGAAGTGAAATGATTCCGAAACATTGTGGGCAGCTTATTGGTAGAAATAGCTTCTCGATTTTAAAAGAATCTCATGTAAATAATATAGGTCCTTTGAGTTTTTACATGAATGCTGTCAAATGGATTTTGGACTAGAATCTACCTGTTTTCTTAGAAATAATTATTTAAATCACACAAAAAATGAAACAGTCAAGGGATTTTTTTCTTTGTAAGAATATATAATATTTAATAGGGAAAAATAACATTTTATTCTACCTTACAAGAAAGAAAAATGTACAAATCATTTTCCCCAAATACATTACTTATTCTGTCAAATATTCTATTCTTCTAGCATTTAAATTAGAGCAGAGGCTTTCAAGGCTATTTTTGGATTTATAATTTATTTTATTTCTTAAGAAAATTAAATCAAAATGGCTTTATTTATAAATGCTGCCAAACACCAGAGGTTTTTCAGGAGAGCATTTTGATGCCAATTATTACATTTTTACATTATTTAACTGAAGACTGGTTTTCATATTTATGTTTGGGATTTCAAATATACTATAGTCATGTGATGCTTTGCTTGCTTTGAAACAAAATAGAAGCAAATAAAACTATTTGTATGCTTTCTGATTGATCAGCATATTAAATGAAATAAAAATCAAGTATCCATCTTATGCAAAATACCAGTTCTACATTTATTATTTTCATTTTTTTCTTATTCCTAGTATTAGTAATTAGAAGGAACAATGCAAATAAAGACAAAAAATTAATATCTGATAGCAAAATAAATAACTTCAAGTTTTTTTGGTTTCATAGAGACTTTAAGTCATGTTGTCATTTATAATTTCATTATGGCATATCTTTTATGTGTATAGAGAGATAGCAATAGCTGAAAATGCTTAACATAATTATACCCATTAAGATCTGAATTAGATTAAATATTTAGCATTATTTTGAGGGATCTGGTAGATATTATTCGTATTCAGAGAACTCCACAGTTCCCTTCCCTGTGGCTCTCAAGATTAGATTTTCAGATGAATAAATTCTGGGGATGTAACAGACAGCATGGTGACTGTAGCTGTTAACACTATTGCATTTTTGAAAGTTGCTAAGGGAGTAAATCTTAAAAGTTCTCACTAAAAAATAAAATAAAAAAGAAATTGTAACTATATGAGGTGAACTATATATATTTGAAATGTAACTACATATCTCAAATGATGACACTGTACATCTTAAACTTCCCTAATGTTGTATGTCAGTTATATCTCAATAAAGCCGGGGGAGGCGGAGGGAGCAAACCAAACGACGACAAAGACCATCTATTTCCTCTCGTATGCGGGTTATTCTATTTGTTTCCTTCTCTTTTCAGAGGCAGAGCCTAAGGTCCCCTTTTGAGATGGCAGCATCATCAGAGAATGGGGTATTCGCTAGCCTGGACGTCTTGAGTAAGAGCAGCGAGCATGGCCTCTGTGATGATGTACATGAGACATATATTGTGTGTTTTAAAACTTGATTATTTGAAGCCCCTGATATTCTAGAGTTGTTTGTTCTCATGACATAACTGAGCCTAAACCGATTAGCACATTTATATTTTAACTGCCCGAATTTGCTTTTAAATACTTTTACTTATAGACTTTATGTGTAAATGCGTTCTTGCCTGAGAAGTAATTTATTTTTAATTTGCATGTTCATGTAAAATATTTGTTTTGTTTGTTTAATATGCTCTATTTCTTTTTTTAAATCTTCCTACTACTAGTGCACATTTGACAGAAGTAATTATCCGACATAGATCACGGACCAAACATAAAAACGAAAACAAAAAAGTGTTTATGGAACAGAAATGTTCTATATGTCCATTGAAATAGTGGTTACAAGAATATGTATATTCATCACAACTCATTATACAGTGCACTTAAAATAAAATTGATTTGTTTATATATTTTTGCATAAATTAAATTTATTAAGTTAAAATTATTTATTGAACATGAAAAACATTTCAGTGACTAGGACAAATAAAAGTTGAAAAAATGCACCCTGTGGATCAAGTAGAATAAAATAAT
This sequence comes from Pteropus vampyrus, assembly GCF_000151845.1. Taxonomy (NCBI): domain Eukaryota; kingdom Metazoa; phylum Chordata; class Mammalia; order Chiroptera; family Pteropodidae; genus Pteropus; species Pteropus vampyrus. The sequence goes on along the minus strand of NW_011888913.1, from coordinate 223,968 downwards.
TTTCCTTATTTATGAGAAAAACAGAATGTAAGTCTCCTGAACTCAATAATTATTTTATGTGATCTTTTTTCCTTAGTACGGTACAGTGAAAATATTTTGGTTCTAGCGCAATAGCATTTCTTCCTGATATACTCATTTTAAAAGACTCAGTCTGATTATTATTATTGTTTTTGTGTAAATATTAGTTGAACTCATGTTGGGTATGCACATAAAACATTTATTTTTTTCTTTTAAATAATTGATCTTAATCTTGTATATATATATAACATATCTGAATTTGCAAATGTGAATATTTGCAGATTCTGACTCAAACAATGCCACTTTCATGACCGCTTTTAGCCAACTAAAAAAAAAAAACATATTAACAACAAAAGCATAATGACAAAAATAAATATATAATATTTTTGCCAATCATATAAGAGATAAGAAAATTTGGCCACCTAGCCATTCTGTTGTGTCCCTGATACTTTATAGTTAACGTAAAGCATTTAGGAAGAATTCTTGGCAAAAGTCTCATTTTAATAGTCTTATATATCGTGGTAGAGACGTCTCTGGCCTCCAATAACCACTTCCCGACTCCTCTGAACATACGGGAGCATCGTAATCAACTGCGGCTCACGAGATACATGTGATGAGTGCTGGGCAGTGGCCTTGAGAATTGAGAGGTGTCACATTCATGCCAAAGCGTTTACATGCAGTGGGTTCACGAGTCCTTCCTTTTCTCCCAAAGCTTTGACCAAGGGAGCACAACACAGTAGGAAGTGAGTGCTTCTGTCAGCCTGGAGAACATCTGCTCGAGAAAGTCCTTGGGGATGCGTTTGAGTTCAAAAATAATGTTTCTTGCTTTCAGCCATCCAGGTTTTGTCCCTCTGCTGCAGCATCATCTAGCTTCTCCTGATAACATGGATCAGACAGACCTAAGACCTGTGTATTCTCCAAGTCATAAAAAGGATACATTTCAGTCATCTTAAAAAAAATCCTAAAAACTCAATTAGTAAAATAAAAGAACTTCTGAAAATTTGAATCGTATTGGTCAGTAGCCTCCCTTTGTCTTAAGTATCCTAATGATCTAAGGTTTTTAAAATAAATACCAGGATGACCTCAGCAAGATGGTGGGACAGGAAGTCTTAGCCCTCTTCCCCTCACAGAAACACTGATAAAAATAGTCTTTGGGCCAAAACATCTTTATGAGAACTGCAGATTCCAGTTAACAACTGGCAACACACCAGAGGAACACAAAATGGAGAAAAAATGCTACGAATGGGAGTAAAAAGAGTAGTTTAACTTTTCTGTGTCAGCCCCTCCCTAAGCCACCCAGCTCAGCACCTAGAGAAATCCACTCAGCCCGTGTTTCCCTCAGAGGCAAGGGTGAATGAAGTGTCCACCCCACGCCCGCAGCCTTTTGGGGTGCTGCCTGACTTCCTCACTCAGAGCACTGAGGCAACTGGCATAGTTAGAAAGCTGGGGGTGGGGTTGCGGCTGAGAACCAAGAGCAGGGTCTGGAGCTCTCAGTCCCCTCATATCCTGCAGGACTGGCAGAAGAGGCAGGGTCCTAGGATCTGTCCTACAGGAGGGAGGACAGTCCCCAGCAGGCCAGTCCATTCCATGGGGAAAAGAGGACGGAGCTGCAGACGCCAGCAAGTACAAGAACAACCAGGTGCGGCTGATACCCCCGACATCATGCTCCAAAATAAGTGCTAGACTTGTCCACTGTCACCGCAGTCACATTTTATAAAACTCCCAATGGAAACCAAGAACGACGACGACTCTGGTCTACTTTTCCTCACACTCTGCTACTAACTATCCCTAATGTATCCTTAAAGCTCCAAATAGGCCTCGAATAAAATACACAACATTTTAACGTGGATCCTGGAACAAAAGCAAAGAGAAGATACCCTTCTCAGGGCTTCTCGAATGCATGAAAGGGTATTACATCCTAAGGATTCTGATATGCCGTTTCCACCCACAACTTGATAAAATATTTTTATCTTTATTTGGATTTAAAAATTTGTATTCTACCCTTCTGAAACGATATACACATAATTTAAAAAAAAAAAAAACCTGTAATTCCTGTTGTGGCTTTTTCAACACAAAGTTTGCTGTAATTAAGAGAACCAAAATATTATACGTACATTTACTGGGATTAGGGATAGTAATTTTGAATTCACACTATAACTAAGTAATTAAATCCCTATCTTCTGTTCCTAAGCAAGGTTTTAAAGACTAAATTAAAAGTGGAAAACTGGATAGCGCTCTATAATTGAAAAACTAGATAATATGTGATAAGAAAAGCAGCCTCTGACTTAGTTAACCTCGCAAATTCACCTGAATGTTAACTGGAAGAAAATGGGCCGCCATGTTGTCTGGTTGTTTCTAAAAGAGTGTCAAACATATTCTGTGTGCTAAATCACTGATCCGCTAAGTTATTTGACTTAGTTAAGCATAAGGCTTAAAGGTTGCTATTAAATGATTTTAAGAAAAATGTCAAGAATAAATTTATTACCAGATTGCAGGTTTTTAAATTGTTTTCAAACACATGAGTAAAAAAAAAAATAAAATTTGCTATTGTTGTAAACATGAAGCATTTCAGTAGATACAGCTGTGAGTGCATCCTGTTTTTTACTGATTTTCCTTAATTATCACTGTTGCTTTTGCTACAATTGTCACTTAAAAACTCTTGAATCAATCATAATGGTTATCTCGATTATAGGATATTATCTCTTAGGGAGATATTTTGTTCTATCTTGACTGTTTTATCAATAAAATTAAGATGAACTAATATGTGATTAATCTCCTTTTTCCATAATAGTTGCTTTTAAGTAAAAATATACATTCATGCTATTAAAAGTTAAAATCAGTACCTCAGTTTTAGTCTGTGTAGTAATTTAATTGCTATAATCATTATTCATGGTTAAAAAGGTGAACTTATTTATCGCATCCATTGACTCAATGTCTAATTCTTCCTCTATATCAACGTCATTTCCTATTATAATTCATTAAATTAAAACCAATTCTTTCTGATGGTCAAAGCTAAAAAAACTTCCAATGGCCAAAGCTAGAATAATTTGAGCAAAACAATGGATAACGACAGAACAGGAATATAACCTAAAGAATAAAATAAATGCCCGTGAATCCATATTAACATGAACAAATAATAAATTGATAAATAAATGGGAGATAAGGAACATATCTCCTCTAGAAAAGATTTATAAATAATAAATGTAAACAGAATAAGAAAAATAGAAAATCATCATAAGGACATTACAGTAATAATTGCCGCAGGCAAGTTCCATGGATTAGGAGGCAAAACTTTAAGGAGAAAAAACATATTTGCATATCCTAAAGACATCTTTCTCAAACATTTGTTAATTACTGTGGCACACGTGTCCACAGTTTCCCTGATTCCCTCCTCTCTAGACAGTTCTTAATCCCTCTCCTCTTCAGAGCATCCTGGCTTTAGCAAATAAAGTAAGGAATAGGAGAAGCTAACTACAGTGAAGAGCCTGCAAGGGATCACCTTAACCAGGTGATCAGGATTAGCGTGCCATAACCAGTAAAGTCGAGGTCTTGTACTTCCTGACAGAATGTTATAAAAAGCACGCTCCCTCCTGCGGTATTTTTTCCAAAAAATTCAAAACCCCAACCTAACCATGAGGAAACATCAGACAAAACCATGTTGAGGAACAAATACCACAAACTACTAGATCAATACTTCGCAGAGCTAGCAAGTTCGTGAAATACAAGGAAACGCCAAGAACCTAATATATATTGGAGAAGATTAAAGACATGTGATAAAAAAAGAAATGTGATGTGTCCTATACGAGATCATGGATTGGAAGAACGTTAGTGGAAAACCTAGTGGAATACAGACAAAGTCTGGGATTTAGTCGACAATGTTGTGCCAGTATTAAATTCTTCATTTTGAAATGGGTATGATGGTTATTTCAAATAATCACACTGGTAGAAGCTGGGGGAAGGATATATGGAAACTCTCTCACTACCCTTACAGCTGTATTGTAAACCTAAAGTTATTCTGAAAATAAAGTGTTTTTTAAAATTGTTTTTTTGACTGTATAAAAATATTTTATTTTAATGTATATGACAAATTACATGGGGAGTAGAGTTTGCACATCGGTGTCATTTCATTTGCCAACTCTAAGAGAATGTTATCGGTGAAGAATTTTAAATAATCTTTTTTTTTTCATGAAAAATATGTCCCTTATGTTTCAAGAGAGGTTTCAGAGGTAAAATAACATGGCATTTTTGGTATAGATTGTAACTTTCTACATATTTTTGTGTCTGTTGGATGGGTGTAAGATGGCTAAACATTTTGTTTGAGAAAATATACTTTACCGATTAAAGACAATATCAACTCTCTCCAGGCAATATTCATTCATTCAAAATCTCACGACTTCTCCTCTTCACATATTTTACTACATTTATATTTTATCGTAATGTTATCTATTTTTTTTTCTTCAAGAATGCTCGGGTTTGTTTCCCTCCTCTCATCCTGATTTAAACAAACTATCTCTGCATCTTCTTCCAGTCACTACTCCCTCATAAATCATTCAATTCAAGGCTAGAAAACTGGTTTATCTTATCCAG
>NW_011888913.1:216828-218415 GCF_000151845.1 Pteropus vampyrus | reverse complement strand
GGTCTGAGATATAAACAGCCTGACAGTATAGATTGGCAGTATAGTATTTTTCTATATATCTATGTAACAAATTACCACAAATTCAGAAGCTCGTAACAATACACGTGTGTTATCTCACAGTTTCCATGAGCAATGAGTCCCAGCACAGCTTAACTGGCATCTCTACTCTGGTATCACAGGCCTGCGATCAGTGTGTCAGCAGGGCTGCATTCTTAACTTGAGACTTGAATGGCAAAAGACCCACTCCCCAGCTCGCTCAAGTGGTTGGCAGGATTCCATTCCTAACGGCCATGTGACAGAAGACCTCATCTCCTTGCTAATTGTTGGCTGGGGCCACTTTAAGCTCCTGGTGGCCACCTGTAGTTCTTTGCCAAGTGGTCCCTGATCAAGCCATTTACAGTCTGGCTCTTTGCTTCTTCAGAGCTAGAAGGAGAATTCTTTGCCCCAGTCTGATAAGATGGAGTCTCACGTAAGGTGACGCAGTCACAGGTGTGACTTTCCCAACACCTTTGCCTGTTCTGTTGACTAAAAGCAATTAGTGGTTCCTGTAATCCGAGAAAGGGGATTATAGAGGGTGTGACTCACTGGAGGTCAGGGGTCACCTTAACCTGTGTCCAGCACACCTGAAAATAAAACTCTCATTCTGAATTTCATGAACATTTTAATTAAGCTGTAGTTTAACATATTTACATTTATTTTCCTTAAGAACACACTCCAACATATTTACTCTTACAGCTAAACTTCACCCACTTGTTCATTAATAATAAGTTGCTTCCCGTTTAATTACGGGGACCCTAGTGCACGTATCGGTGTGAGATGTCTGTGGTATTTCAAAATGGGGAATTGTTAGCGTCCCTGGTGGTCTAGCCTTTACGATTCCACGCTCTCAAAATAGGGAACTGTGTTTCACTTTCTTTCCAATTTACATTCACTTTGTAAATCTCGAAACTCTCCGCAGGGTCCACAGTCACAGGATACCAAGCTTCACTTTGTGCTTGGCACCCCTGTCTCATCGTCTATCCCTCCAGCCAACTGGAGCGGCATTCCTTAGTCATAGAGTCAGGGGCTGAATCGTGCCCCCCAACATTTATATGCCACTCCTCAGAACGTGACTATTTGAAGAGAATCTTTAAAGAGGTAAGCGAGTTAAAACAAAGCCTGCAAGATGGGTTCCAACCCACTGTAACTGGTGGCTTTAGAAGACAAGGCAACTAGGACACAGGTCAGGACAGAGGGAGGACCATGCGAAGACACAGGGAGAAAATCGCCATGGACAAGCCAAGGAGGGAGGCCTCGCAAGGAACCAACTCTGCTGACACCTCAGTGTCGGGCTTCCCAACCTACAGAACTGTGAGAAATCCAGTTCCCCTCGTGTAAGCCCCCAGGACATGGTGCTTTGTTGTGGCAGCCCCAGCAAAGAAATCCACACAGGCACACTGCTTGATGTCAGCCTTGTATCTTATCACAAGTTGAACCACAAAGCTTTTGACTGGTGGCTGAATCGTCCCAATCAGCCCATGCTCTCCCCATGGCTGCCCAAGGGACCTCTGCCAAAGCCGGCCGAGGCTTCTGGGTCCCAGCCAGCTG
>NW_011888913.1:186216-215673 GCF_000151845.1 Pteropus vampyrus | reverse complement strand
TACCGGAGCTTGGGGTGCGCAGTTCTGGCAGCTAGAAGAATATGTGAGGAGCCGTGGACAGATGTGACATTGCTTTATTCAGGCATAGCAGGACATGGCAAGGCACAGGCACAGCTCCAGATCCCCCTCAGCCTGTTCTTATAACAAGGTGCATAACAGTGGCTTAAAGCCACGTGCTGTAATCCATCACAATCTACAGGTTGTATAGGATGCTGTATCTAAGGTCACCTGGGACTCTGTAGCTAAGGCCGCCCTGAAACCACGCAGCTTGCTGGGAGGGAGCCCGGATGCATCCACCGTTTGTCAGTTCCTTCACCTAACACACATCTCCCCAAAAGTCTCACAATCAATCCTTTAGACCCAAGAGGAATTTTAAAGAAATTTTCTACGATGTTAAAGCTTCTGTCTACTGCAGTGTGAGAATCGGCATGGTTAAGGATCTGAAGATAATAAAGCATATATGGCAAAAATATACAGACTTTCTAAATCAAAAGAAACGAAATCGAAAGTGCTCTTTTTTTTTACTATCCTCGAATGGTAAAATTATCATCAGGAATATATAAAACAAAAGGCTGGGAAGGAATAAAACTTTTCTTACTTAGCACATCCGATCAGGTTTAAAATAGAATTTAACCCACATTAGCAAGACATGCGATCCTTTCTAAGAGTTTACGCGGATGGGACACAGGTCTGACTGTCCAAAGTATGTAATTTACCTCAACGCTTTGTTCTCAACAGATGTTTTCCAGTGACAACTGATTTGGAAAGTACAGGCTGCTCTTGTCCCAAATGCAGCTGTTGCTGTAATGATTTCTTAACTCACAGATTTTACATCACTCAAGGTACCTGTCCAAAACCAACTGTGAAATTTTGTCAGAAAGACTAAAAAAAGTGTAATACACAAAAACCTTGAAAAAGGTAAACGAATATAAAAATCAAAGAATTACTATATTTATGGTCTCAAAATTATTTCCCATATATAGTTTTAATATTTTCTATGCCCTTATATAAGCAGATATCTTATTTTTGATAATATGTATTTCAGAAGATTGTTATGAATTTCATATATAGGAGGTTGCAACAGTTAAAATATGAAGAGCAAAATGTCAGCTAACTATATATTTTGGGACGTAATTTTCCAAAAAAATGAAAATGAAAATCTCGATTTTTTAGCTCACAGATTATATTTCAATTATAGTCTAGGACAAACACAGGTTTGTCTGCTCCTAACTCTTTGAAAATGATATTGTACATCTGTATTATAAAATTTCTCTAGAGTTTTACACTTCCGGTGGTGAAATGTGGATTAATTGAACAGCAATGAAAAAGAAGCCACAAGCTTACGAAAGCAGCCTTCCCCAAAACCCCTTTGCTAATGAAGGGCCTGTTGTGGGCATATTTCAACAGCCTGGAGGAACATCCTGCTTTGCCTGCAAAGCTGTTCCGTCACCTGACGTCATGGTCTCTGCTACCCCCTTTCATTTTAACTTGCTGGATCATCTTTTCTGGGAAAACATTATAAACTTGAAGTTAGAAAAGAGAAGTATTTTAAAGACAGAATTTCTGAAAACATGTGCCTTACTGCTTTTGACAATTTATATTCTTTATTTTTAAAATGTGTTGTAACTGCATTTTATCAAGTCTACAGAAAAAGCACAGACATGAGTTAAATTAAAACATGTGTCCACTTCTCAGATTTGAAAGATTACATTACCTGCTATGTATGTATGTATATACGTATAGATGAAATAAAATAATATAAAAGCTCAATTTTCATCTCTACCTTTTTTCCAAAATGTAATGTAATATTACAATATTTTTCTAATTAAGTCTAAAATTATTTAACTTCTCTGTAATTTCTGCAAGTGAAAAAATACTTGAGAATGTTTTAAGTAACAATTACACCCTGTCCTGTCTTTATTATTATGGTTTTCCAGAGACTGTTTATCATTTATTATTTAAACTAAGTAATGTTTCTTATTTTATAGAATATAGTAAAATTACCGACATAGTTCATCAATAACCAGACTACTGTTGTTCTGTTGTTACTCTATTTCTTTCTCCCAGTAGGGAATCTTTTTTGTAAAACTAATTTTTAATGAATATGAATTTTTAATAACAAATATCATATCTATTTTTCAATATCTTGAAAACATTGATAATTAGCATTTAAAAGCATAAACATGTTTAAAATATATGTTTTCATTCTAACATGACAATTTAAAAGTATGCAAACATATTTTAATATACCATAATATTTAATAACCTATGACATATTCAAAATATTTTTAAAAATATATGATTTCAAACAGCACATACGATACATTATTAATTAAAGCAATAAAAGCCAAACGTATATAGTTACCTACTTACTCTAACTGTAAATTTAAATATGTGTGTTAATAGTGCTAATATTTATGTGAAGGGATAACAAATTGATTTATTTCCTGTTTGTATGTGCTTAACTGTGTGTGTGTTTAGCATTAAGATATAACTTGTATTCTAGGTTCTTTAATTGGTATATAATTCTAGTTTAATTAATTTGTTAATTTAAGGTAGACATTACATTGACAATATTAAATTGTTATTTATAAAACACTATTTCACATGTAAACTAAATTTTTAAATTTATAATTGTCTGTATATTTGGTGATTTAATAAAAAACCCTGCAATCATAAGTAGGCGACTACCAATTATTAAATTGAGTTTTTTTCCAAAGGGGCTCTAAAATCAGTAGCTAAATTACTAAAGTTCAATTTATGCAAAAAAATGTTTCTAATAGAGTTATGCATTTAAATTTTATTTTTAAAAAGATTCTAGTTTGAACTAAGAAAATTATCTTTTTCATCCTAGGAAAAATATTAAGGTAATTAAAGAAGACAACATAGTAAAAATTTGATTTCAGAAATATTCGTACATTCTTAGCATCACAATGTAAAGACTACTTGATACGTTTTTTCTGAAAATATGAAAATAATTTACTGACGTACTAAACTGCTAAAAAAACGTTTAGTTTTCAGAGAGTAAATTCACATGAAATAGAGTAATTTTTATAAAAATATATTTGGAAAGGGAAGCTCAAGTCAAACATTAGCAAAATTAAACTAACAGTGAATATTCCATTACTTCCTGTAACTTCTCCTAGGGTTCCGAGACGGACAAGGTATTATCACCTATTCCATATTTCTTCTGACTGTGTGACTGTCACTTGCTAAATGGCAGATTTCGCAAGTTGTACTGCTTCTCAGTGTCAGCTCCTCCAGAACCTGAATTTGAATTAGCACCTAGTGCAGAGACCACACTCCTTCTCTGTGTCATGGCAACTGAGCATGGGGAAACTTGCCAAGGGAGTTAGCATCCCAAAGGTACCACAGCAAATATGGCACATTCTTCATTCATCCTTTCTCTCATTGCTTTTGCTTCAAATCCGATTTGCTGATTTTTCTAACTCAACTAAAGTTGGCTGATATTAGCGGAGAAGTAGCCGTGTACCCATATAAGAGCAAGCGAGATTCTATTCTGTCTCGATCATCATCAATCAATTTGTCATTTCAATCTTGATATCTGATCCCTCAACTCAATGTAATGTTGTAATGTGAAGAAAAATTTATTGTATGACCGTAGCATAGAGAAAGAATTGCTGTGAAAGCCACATTTTGATAAGTAATCTTAAACTTATTTCTTTATTAAGAAAGTTACGGTAAACACAACAAAATGCCCACTTTTATGATATAAATAAAATATGTCTAAAATGATATTCTAGATGATGATTTACTCTTAAATTTATTTATTTCATCTCTGTTTATAATATAGGAGCCAGTTCTTGCTAACTCGCTATCATAATGATGAATATAATTTAAAGGGAGTTTAAATAGCACCAAACACACGTTAAAAATAGAGATGATAGTGTGACAAACTTTAAAAAGTTAGAAGTATATCTGTTTATTAACTCATAGTAAATTTAAAAAGTACAGGACTTTAAATCTTTATACACTGATCATATTTAACATGTAAATTTTAGTATAAGTAAATACAATGATATTAAGAAGAAATACAGGTTTAACCATAGGCTAACAAATATTAGTTTTGTTTTTTGACATTTTGAAGATCAAATGGTGTAAGATAAAGTGCACCTCCTCTGGTCCCCCAGGCTGACAAAGCCAATTAGCTTCCATCGCTAAAAAAAGGAGGTACTTTTACATAAATATGGTTGTTTTTCAATTATACACATGTGCAACATTCTAAGTCCAGTTTAAGGAGAAAAAGCAAAACACATAATAACTGTAGTAAAATGACTACAAATAAAAAAATAAAAATAAACAAACAATAAAGAAATAAGCAAACAAGAAAGATAAGTATCCTTAACCTGGTGGTTGATGTATTTCATGCATATTTTTATGCTTATACACTATGCATGTACTTATAATATTATGCAGGCCTACCATATGCAAAGAACTGAATGTTTTAGAAGGGAGACCAGAGTTACCAAGAATAATTTATCTCTTTAAAGGGAGGTTCATTTGCAAAATGTCAAGATGGCAAAACAATTTAGTATTCTGAGACAAAGTATTCTATAAATCACTAAGTCATACTCCAGTAGAATTTGGTTGTCTTGCCTAAGCTGCATTTCTTCAAGAAATATAATTTAATTACTCTCTTAATTAAAAAATAAAGAACCAACCAAAAAGGATTTCAAGGATTGTACTCACAGAACATAACCTACATACACACACACACACACACACACACACACACACACACACACACCCCAATCACATGTCCTTCTACTTAAAAAGGATAATCTAACATAAGCATGTGCCGTATGTATAATTTTTTTGTATAAATGAGTGATTTGGAATAGAGGGTTGTTCTCGGTCTCAGATGAAATTTTGAAATTAAACAACATTCTGCCTTGATTCCTGAGTCCTAATTCAATCATCAAGATTAATGACAAATTATGCGTTAATTGCTGTATGAATATAACTGATTAGCCTACTTTCCAGTTTTAGGAATTTGGAAATACAACGAGGTATTTTCAACCACTGTTGAGTTAATCCATGAGAACCTCTATTTTAAAGGAAAAACCAGGAAAAAAATGGTGTTCGTTTGCTCTTTGCAAAAGATTGGCACGAGTTGAGGAATTTAAAGCTAGCCATTTTACTCTGTGAATTGATGGCAATTTGTCATTTCTCTAAGATACAAAGTAGGAGGACATGAGGGTAGAAAGGAACGTTATTTCTCATGCAATAAACAATACCAATCTGGTCACCTACTCCGATAAAGTAATGTGTCTCGTCTATATTGTCTGAATTAATCTTCACAAATAACTCTTCAAGACACTTATCTCTATTCCATATTTGAAAACGACGCCCTGAGGTCAGCATGCTAGCTTGCCTATGATCTGGTAGTAAGTGGGGAACCATGATTCACATGTGTGGCATTATATGTCTTTTATAAATTTCGTTTTTCCATCCAACATTTCTTGTTCACCCTGTGGAACAGGCTTCTATTGCTCTAGCCAGATGATTCTAGTGCGTGTTACATGTTCTTATATGATTCTTTACTAACAGGACACAAATTATTTTCCTGAACCAGTTGTCATTCATGGAGCCACTCAAACATCTCATCAAATCCCCCTAATTTTTTATTATCACTTTTTTATTTCTTTTTTTAGCCTAATATTGGCTGGGTTTTGGTCATTTGCAGCCAAAAGCCCCTGGTCTCATCCAGGACTTCAACTCTACTGCACTGTCTTCCAAACCATTATTTGGGATGCTTTCTAGTTTATAAGAGGATTTACATATACACTATTTTATTTAATGATCAAAGAAATATGTACATGTTAGGTATTTTCCCCACTTGTTAGACAGGAAGGCACTGAAATCTGGAGAACCACGCCCCCCTTCACTGCTTTGTCACAGATAGGTAGGTAGGTAGGTAGATATTGAGTCCAGACCTCTCAATAGATTAACTGCACAGTCAGGGCGTATGTCATTCTGTTCTTTGCTATCTGCTCAGCACCTGCTCCTCATAACTATTGGACATCATATTAGTTTTGCAGACCTACCATAATGAAGTACTATAACTCGGGTGGCTTATAATACAAATTTATTCTTTCACAGTCTGAAACCAAGTTGTCCGTAGGACCACTCTCCCTCTGAAGCCTGGAGCAGAGACCCCTTCCTGCCTCTTCCAGCTCCTGGTGCTTGTCCTCAATCCCTGGAGTCCTCGACCTGCAGCTGCAGCCCTCCAATCTCTCTGCCTCTCCACCCCCACCCCACCCCATGGGTCTACATCTTTCCTTATTTTATAAAGGACACCAATCATACTGAATGAATTAAAGGCCCATCCTAGTCACATATGACCTCATCTTAATTTCACCAATTATGTCTGCAATGACCTTATTTCCAAACGAGATCACATTATGGGGTGCTGGGGGTTCAAACTTCAACATTATCTTTCGGGAAGATGCAATTAAATCCATACCAGATACTTTAAATAATTAATAGCTGGATAAATGATGCAGTGATAGGTAAGGGCCCATTTAAAATATTTAGCACCACAATACATACAGACACAAAAAGTTTGCCAGCTCTATTTTCAATGACTAAAAGGCAGATCTCGCCTGTGCTGCATGTCGGGAAGCGTAGACCTTTACAAATAAAAGACACACAATGCAGAGACAGCGGGGAGCGTCACATTAAAAAATAAAGACTTGAGATTTGTGGCTCCCTAGACCTCCTCTGCTCTTTAGATGATATTTTAGAGATCACATTGTCAGCCTCGGTCTGTGAAGGCAGTCAGCCGGCCGATGGTAGCAGACAGTCCGTGACTTTCTTTGCTGCTCTAAGGCCAGCCAGTTGCTGATTCTACCACTGCTTCCTTGCTTGCTAATAAGTGAGGAGCAATTACATATGGAGGCAGATTTACTAGAAACTAATGAAGATTAAGCTCCAGGGCCTTCCAATCGCAGGGGCTCCTTCTGGGGCCTTGTACCTAATTTAGTTTTAGTAATGGTGTATGCATTTTTTAAAAGATTACGCCCAGATTGGATAAGCTTCGGGGCCTCACAGAACCTGGATGTGCCTTTGAACAAATGCTAGGGGTAGCCAATGAATAATCTTACATTTTGATTAGCAGACTCTTAGTTCTCCAGAAATGGTAAAACTGTTCCACAGAAATGGTAAGGTGAAAAGAACACATTCCGAGCTGGCATAATCAGCGCGGATTGTTCTGTGTGGCACATGACCAGCGGGACACCAGCCTCGTGTTTTTGCGTCCCTTTATTTTTGTTGCCGTGTGGTAAGGATTGTTCCTTGCAGTGAGAGGAATATGAACCTGTTATGAAGGGGACAGTGTGAGTGAAACAGAAACACAGACCCTGAGCAGCTTCGTCAAGGAGCAGGAGCTGCGGGGAGTTCTCTGCTGGGACCACAAACAGACATACGCTGTTCACTGTCGCGTGAGGCAGCACAATTAAAGAAACAGGTAGCTAGTTATCCCGGAAACTGAATTAAAGATTACAAAATAAATAGATCCTTCCCAAACCAAAACAGTAATTCCATATACATTTTTAGAATTATTTGTTCTAGTTCTGTGAAAAATGCCATTGGTATTTTGATAGGTATTGCATTCAATCTATAGGTGACTTTAGATATATGGCCCTTTTAACAACATTAATTACTACTATCTATGAGCATATTAGAGTCTTCCATATGTTTGTATTTCTAAGATATGGAGGCAAACTAAGTACCCATCATTAGACGAGAAGACAAATAAATTATGGTAAATAAACACAATGCAATATTACTCAGCCATAAAAAAAAATGAAATCTCACCATTTGCAACATAGAAGAACCTAGAGGGTATTAGCTAAGTGAAATTAGTCAGACAGAGAAAGACAAATGCTATATAATTTTCCTTATATGCGAAATATAAAAAACAAAATAAATGAACAAACCAAACAGAAACGTAGATACAGAGAACAAACTGATGGTCACCAAATGCAAGGGAGATTGGGAGGCTGGATGAAAAAAGGTGAAGGGATTAAAAAGTACAAATTGGTATTTATAAAATAGTCACGGGAATGTAAAGTACGGCATAGGGAATATAGTCAATAACGCTGTAATAACTATGTGTGGTGCCAGGTGAGTATGAGATTCAACTGGGCGATCACTTCATAAGTTATGTAAATGTGTAATCACTATGTTGTAAACTTGAAACTAATACAGTTTTGTATGTCAACTGTAATTGAAAACTAAGTTGAAAAAAGTACTTAGAATGCAAAGAAAAACAAAACAATGTTAAATGGTGGAATTTCAAATGTTCTGATGCTTAAGGAAAAACATTTTTTTCTTGTTTGTTTTTTAGGAAAAAATATTCTTGATAGAAGATCGGCATGGGTACTTCTTGGTCCATGATACAAAGATGTGAGCAGCCCTGCGCCATATTTAGTGTTTAGAGTTTTCTCCATAATGTCAATCATTAGTTTTGATCTATTGTCTCTATTAGTTTCCCATTCGTTTCTTTTCCACATCCTCTTCTATGTTGACTAAATGTTGACCATGATCGCTTACTTCTGGTTTAGTGTTGTTTAAAATTCTGTTGACGTCCTTCACCTTTATCAGGCCTTTGTTCCATTCAACTTACTGACATTTCTTTGGTCATACTCCTTCACACAGCTAACTGTACCTCAAATCCACTCCTGAAAATCCCCAATTCTTCTTGTCTTATTCTTCAAACTGTCTAACCCACTGGGATACAAAGAGATTAAGTGATTTGTTTAGTAAAACATGAAATAGTAAAGCAAAAAAAAAAAAAAAACAGAACTGACTTATTTATCTGCCCTATTTTTCTTTCAAACTTTAATGCGTTATGTAGACTTTTTATGTGTTAAATAACTCCCATAAATCTTTTATGTTTTTCCAGAGGATAGCCATTACATGAAAGATCCAGAGTTCTGGAAACTGCTTATTCCAATAGGGACCAATATTCACAGTACTGCTTAAATCAGCTTCCACAGAAAGCAAAAATATGTTTTGCGATGCTCATTAGTAATTACATGAATTAAACTGCTTACCTAGCATCAATATTATTACCTAAATGGAAGTTCAACTTTTATACTCACTTCTTTTCTGATAGCATCGACTATTTAAATGTGCTCCTTAATTTTCACGATACTAAATATATTTTTGGATTCAATAACACTCATTTGAATTCTCGTCATTATTCAAACCATATGTCCATATTTCTATTGAGTAAAGAAGCTTTTAAAAACAAATTGCTAGTTTGTAGTTGAAAATTTCTAAAATATGTATTTTAGCTGAAGTAATTTTCTAAACTGTGCTTCCAATTTTGAACTTACAATCTAATAAAATAGATGTATTCAATTTTATGTCATGAGGTGCCACCGACACTTATATCATGTCCTCTCATTGTGATCAGGTGCCATCCTGGCCACTGTTTTAGGACCATCAGCAGCATTATCTTGTCAGATACATGCAACTTTATTTTGATAGCGTATTTTAAATATTTGGAAAACTGTGAGTGATGGCAAGGAAAATCTGCATTTCTCTCTAAAACTACAACCAGACCCTGGGTGTTTGAGTTCCATAAGCTGCATGGGGAAAGAGATTTTTGCATGTTTTATCCACTGTCAACCTGGATTCCAGAACACTATCCAGTGCATGATAGGCACTCGATAAATTTGCTAAATGGTTGAAAATGAAACATGACGTGTCAAACAATTAGTGATGGAAATATTTCCAGGTGATCTACTTTTAATTCCATCCTCAAAAAATCGGGTCTGTCCAATAATCCATGTTCACTTGGAAGTAGCAATATTCTCATACCACACGCAGACCTTGTACATCACTGTATTTTTTTACAGACCATGAGTGAACTGTTGTCAAAAGGGATTTCTTAAAAATATTCTAAAAAAGAGATTGATGTCTGGCTTAGTGGTCTCCTGCATCAGTACTAAGTGACCAGAGACAATCCCGAGACATTTTCGTTGGCTTCTAGAAGGGCAGGCACAACTCGTGGGAAATAAATTCTTGACGTATTCTAGCACACACAAATTCACTAATATTAAAAATAATCATTTAAAATCTAGATTATCTGTGGCAGTAAAGTTATTTTCTAGAAAATATGTGGTACCCCAAAGGGCAACAGAAAGCTACTGGATTATGTGGAGCTAAAACACCTCAAACTATGTTGGAATCAATTCTAGATTTCGTGTCAAATGAAAACTTGCTTTTAAAAAAAAAAAATGCCTCAGGAAAAGTGAAGTCTGCTCATTGAGATATTTGACTAATTGGTTTTTATATGATAATATAATTCAGCCTGAGTAGTTCTATGCATTGAACTTGGGGTAACTGTGTCTTTCCTTTGAGTGTAAAGTACAAGCGAAGGAAGAGTCAGGACAGAACAGGCTCCTCCCATCAGGTGGGATGCATTTTCCACCACTGGACTACAGAATGGCTCTTAGAGGGAATGGCACCTTGAACAGTCTGCACGTGTAACCAGGGACAATGACAGAAGCTTACATTGTGTCCCCCACCGGAGCAAAAATGAACACATCTGGAACACCCCCTCTACCTCGCTCTGCAATCTCAGAATGCACATTAAAGGCATTTTGCCTTTTTTTTTTTTTTTTTTGCTTTCCAAGACTGAAGAAATATCACAAAGATGGATGAAGAAATACCACAAAGATGGAAATCATTAGCTTCCGAGAGGATGCTGAAGTTGCCCTTGCACACAGCCGAGGTGGCATCATACTTGCATGTGCATATTTGTCTCTAGTGGACGTCCTGTCCCAACAAAACATGCCCACTCAAGAAGCGTCTCAGGAATAGCATAAGTCTCGTTCTGGAAGGGACTGAAAATGCATTCGGTGGAACTTGGGAGACATCAGGAAAGTAACAGACAAAAGAAAACTTGCTGTACGTGTCAGATGGAGCCCGGTCTCAGTGTACAGCACAATTTGAGCCTCATTTTTAAACAGGGAAGGGCATACTTCTGGGTATTCTCGATGCTGACATGCTATATAAAGGCTTAATACTTGATATACGTGATCTTAGTATATTTTTAAAATTAAGAGTAAAATAAATTTTGCCTAAGTATTTTCTTAAACTATTTTTTTTTTTAAGTCTCAGACTGTTTTTAAGGACTACTTATTCTAGGATCACCGAAAGGGAATGTTCATACTACATAATCTAACCTTCATGCCAACCTCACAAACCAGAAAACTTAGAGGTGTTATTAGCATATTTGCTGCTGTGAAAATTCATTCTGGAAAAAATATATTTTCATTCTAGAAAAAATATATTTCCTTCAGCCTAAAGCATCTGTTATCAATACTGCCTCAGCATTGACCACCATTTCACTAGACTTTTTTTTTTTTTTTGACTATTTAAACCATCCTGAAATGGTCCATTCCTATCATATACATATGTCTTAATATGCCAAAATCGTTACTCTATGTTCATATCTGTACACTTTTCTATATAGTTTTTCCTCGGAACACATTGTAGGCTGTAGTTTGTCAGCTCCTTCTATAATGGATCAGGATTCACTGAATGTTCAGAAATAATCATACCTGATTTGTGAAAGAATACCTTAGTAGCTCTGTATTGGATGAACAGAAAAATACCAGAGCGAGTTAGAGAAAGCGTTTTTCCAGTTTATACACTTACATTTTTTGATAACTCAAGGCACTGCAATAACAAGTGAGTGGAAAGAACAAGTTATAACAATTTTTAAGAAACATAATCAATACAGCTTGGTGTTTAATTGATATGGGAAGGTACAGAATGGGCCGAAGCCATTGCGTAGTTAATAGAAAGTGAATTAAAATGAAAGAACAATTTCAAATGAAAAGTGAATGATAAACTCCGGAGTTTCCCCCACCCCCACCCCCAGAGAGTACAGCAACAGATGAGTTTATGTTCTACGTAATAGCTTGGATCTCAGCACGCAAATCTTGTCGTATGGATGGATTTAGAGGCCATTAGCTTGACATTGAGAGTTAAAATCTTAAGGATGATATTTCCTAGGAAGAGGGTATAGAAACTGAAAGAGCCTACTATAACATCCATTCAGAGCAACTCTTATTTATAGCTTTCTCATTAAACAGTAAACACTAATTTCCTATCGGAAATCCATTCCCCGTAGTCTGAGCCCATGCCATTAGGTCAGAGAGACCCCACCTCATTCCAAGATGAGTTCTGATTGGTTTAAACCAGTAGCTCTTCATTCTGAGTGGCATTCCTGCTGACCCACTGGAGACAACAGGCAGTGCTCAGGGCTGTTTGGAGGAGGGAGTCCTGCGGGTACTTATTTCCCGAGGATAAGGATGCTGAACAGCACACAACGTCCAGATATTCCTGCACGAAGAACTGTCCTACTCAAAACATCCTTGGGCAAACACTGACTGGTGCCAGTCAACACACTCCACTCAAGGTCGAGATCCTCTGGTTAGAAATTTGAACCATCAGAGCCAACAGGTTGCTAGAGATTGATGCTGGGGCTTCACAGATGGTGCAGTAGGTTTTCCCTTGGTTTCGCATATGCAAGTGTACAGTTTGGCTCTGCCCCTGCATCTCTGCCAGCATATTTTTGTAAAAATCAATCCTACACAGGGAGGAGGAAAATAGAGTTGAACCTAAAGAAAGAGCATAACTGGATCTTGGCGACATATGTCGGGCGCTGTGGTGAAGCCCACCCCACCTCTAGACTATTCCGTAACTAGAGCCAATACATTTTCTTCTTGCACAAACCAGTTGAAAAGCCATTTTCAACAGAAAGAAAATCTATCTGAAAAAGAGCCATGAGTGGAGAATGCCGGAGAATATAACAATTAAAAGTAGAGGCAGAATAATGAGGTAGAGAGGTAGAAAGGAAGAGAGAAGAACCAGGATGGAGTGATTTTACAAAATTCAGCGGAGAAACATTTTTCAAAAGAAATGGTCAATGGCATCATCTGCTCAAGGATAATGAGACTTAACGAAAGAGTTTTATATGTGGCAACAGAGAAACCAACGTCCAAATCTGCCAGCTTGATTTCAGGTGCAGAAGCCAGATGGCAGCTTTACGACAATCGCTTTTCGGGCCCATCCGTTATGCACCTACTTTTATCAAGACGTGACGAGATTACTCACGCCGTTCATTACAAGGACATACAAAGCATGGAGAATTACTACATCATATTTCTGATAGAAATGTGTACAGTTCACCAAAAACAGTCACTTGAATAATAAATCCACGTGCACGTATGCGATATATACATGCGAAACATAAAATACCACGACCACCCCTCAGAGTTATAGCGATGTGGCAGGCTAATGACGAACTGTCCTCATTACGAAATTTACGAAACCTTACTGCATATAGAGCTTCTCCATCCCCATTGTCAGAGTCAGTGTCGTTTATGGCTCCTTCAGTGGCGCTTCAGCTCAATCATGTGGCACGGTGATTAATGTCAAGTTGTCACTTTCTTATATAACCTTACAGTAGAAAAGGAATAGCTGATGATATATTCTGGAAGATGCAAAAAGAGGCATTCCTAGGGGTTGGTTGAGGATAAAGTGTTTCAATGGGAGACTGGAAGAATACTGTGCCCGTATTGACAGGAGCGAGTGTGAGACATCAGGAGAAAAAGAAAAAGACCAAGCAAACAGGATGCAGAAGGGTGTGACCGTCAGTGATAAGAGATGTATTTTCTTCCCCTGGTGATTGAGCTGTGGGTGAACCATAGGTTTCTGAGCGAGCAAGTCTTGCCAACTAACTGCAGAGACAGCCAGTGCTTGGTGCTGTGGTCCAGGATAAGGGAGAAATCCCCAGGAGAGTGTAGCATGAGCATCACGGGAGTACGGAGGGAAATATGGAAGCAAAGTGGCATGATTCTTCAATCCGAAACAACTGCAAACTAGGTCAAACCCACGCAAAATCAAGAACTTTGTAATAACAGGGGAGAAATATGCCAAATCTCCATTCTAACTAGGGAGTTAATGATGAATTATGTTAATTAAACTTATTAATATAATCCTGGGGTGTCTTCTTGGAAAATCAATACCTGGGGAATGTCATACAAGAATGCACCATTATTACTTGAATCTGACATGATGTTCGAACAACAGAGACGTATGCTCCAAATGCAATTATTCGAAACTGAAACCCTTAAATTAGTTCCTCATCAACAACATAGGCTCAGAGTTGCCATCCTTTCTATAAACACTGTTGATGATAAGGCAATGCTACATTTCTTTCCAACTATCTAATCTGAAAAATACTCTTGTTGCAACTGCTCGTGAATATTCTGGAATGGTTTATTATTTCTAGTCCATTGTGGTAGGAGGTGTTGTATTTACTCTCCAGGTTTTTGCTGACAAGAGATAACTTCTGACAAGTTTATGACTTTAAGAAAAATCAACAGAACACAAAAGCCCTATAGTCTTTGATTATTTCTTGTGTTGCTGTTTTCACTGGCCTCCCCGCCCACACACACACCCCCATGGTGAAAGATTTGTGTTATGCTATTTGTATCAGATCCACAGCTATTATCCTGACCAACCTCATCCCCATCTGACACCCTGAAAATATTTTAGCATTTTTTTCAAGCTCTTTTACCTAACAGAGCTTTTGTTCTCATTGTTGTTGTAAAATCTAGAGAATAGAGTTTGGTAGAACCCTTCATTTTGACTATGCATGCTCACGCACACGCGCCACATACACAAACATGAATCAAATTGGTACATAAACAATGAAAATAAATAAACACTTATGGAAGTTAAAGAAGATTTTTCTCCCTTTTTGACTGTTCATTAAATATCTAGCTACTCCATTACCTGTAGTACCTGCTACCTATTCCTGGAATGGACATATTACCTCTACGCGTAAGAGACTAACTACTCACCTAAAATTCTAGGAAGGTTCATGATACAGGCCTATTTTCTGGATTCCTTCGGTGTCACGTGCTGAACCAGGAACACAGAAACTGAATGGTCTGAATTCAGTCACGTGGAGGCTTCCCCTACCTCCATCTTTAAATCAGGTAAATGGCCAATTGTTTATTGCTCTCTATCCAAACAGACTTCCTGTAGAGCCAGACTTGGCACGTAGTCGAATCATTTCCTGAATTTCTGTCACCTGTCTATGACCTCTTTGAGTGAAACTCCTTACTAAGACTTTAATCCTGGGTTCTGTCCCTTCTATTGCCACAGCCCATTTCCTTTCTAGACTCGCTGCCCTCTGTCATGTGCAGCTCCTGCAAAGTCATGGGCATGTTATAAAACTTCTTTTCTTATTTCAGGTTTCCTCAGAGGCAGAGGCAGGTTCTCCAAGAACTTGAGTGCAAGTGATTTATTAGGAAAGTGTCTCCCCGAGGTACTAGCAGGTGAATGGGAAGCAGGACAGGGAAGTAGGAGAAGCCCGACCTGCAGATGCTGTGCCGAGCTCTGGGCTCTGAATCGTGCCTAGGAGTTTGTTCTGCTTTGGGACAGATGAGCGGGGAGGGTGTTTGTACTCTAAGTAATCCTCAGCCACAGGTTTCCTTCCCCAGGAGCAGAGGGGATATAAAATCCTGGACACATCTGCTCCTCCATATGCGTGAGGGGCTCTGGCGGTCGCTCTCCCCCCTAGGCAGGCTGTGAGCTTGGTGGGGGATGGTGGCCCACAGAGATGGTAGAGGGATCGAAGCTGGCCTGATGAGGCAGCGCTCGTGCGATGGCCGTGTGACTTGTGCAGGGGACCTCTCTCTACAGAGAATCTAGTATTTAACTGCTCAAAATTGGTAAAGACAGTCTTTCAAAATCTCTTAAGGTTGATCAAAGGACTTGCTTACGACACACGTATTTTTTAACAGAATCTACAAGAGGCCATTGGCGTTGTTGATTAAGTCAATAAATTGTCATTTTCTATAGGTTAGGGCTTACGGTAGGAAACAATGTTACAAAAACAATCTATTATCCATAGGGTTAGTAGGTCCTGGAAGAGCAGAGACCTGACAACAGCATTTAACTATCAGAGACAAGGTGGGTGTAATCGCCATATGTGGTGGGCATTTTTGGAAAGGCAGCCAGTTTGGAATAGTTGGGGTCTCCCAGGGATACGTAGCAATGGCTCCTAGACTGTAACAGTCCTCAGAGTGATACAAGTGGCACCCAGCCCAACAACTGCGGAAAGTGTATAGTCAAAGGCCATGAAGAAACGAAAAACAGAAAGCTAAGGACAGCCTCTCCAGTGGAAGGTCCTGCGACATTCACACGTATATTTTTGGATATAATTTCTGCAGTCTTCGTGGAATCATGGTGCATCGCTATCACAGCAGACAAAGCCTAAGGACTTACACACGCAACTCTGCATGCCCACTTGGGTCCCTGCAATTTGCCTCCGTTTTGAGAAGGCCAAATAGAAAGGCAGGCAGACAGATCACCGCCCTAGAACTTTTCCTTAAAAAGTCATCATCACATTGTAATCAGAGCAAAGATATAATCGAGCTCATTCTCAGTGAGCCCTCAGTTCTTATTTCACTGTGTCCAATCTGTTTCTGAGGCTAAAACTACTGGGAGAGTTAAAGAATGGTTCTGAGAATGGGGGAGAAAAATGTTTGGGTGCGTTTTAATTTCGATCTGTTTTAACTACAATAAATTTTATTGTATTAATCCAAAAAATGCTACGTGTTGCATGAATAAAACATTCAGTCTTTACTTTCATTCCAAAAAGATTACATTCCTCTATAGACAATAATAAATGATCGGCATCTGTGAGTGGCACGCTGTCGTGATAATAATTTCAATTATCTATTTTGACAACTGTTCCTGATGTCTTCACAAAATGCTTTGCTTAGAATCTTAATAAGCAATCTTTCAGACATAAAATTCATTTTCTCTCTCTCTCTGGTATAAGTGGCAGCCTCTTTTGAGAGAAATGGCATGACGGAATCAATATAATAATTTTAATTGTAGATACAAAGCTTTATCTCTTATCTTCTATTTATTATTCATATCAGAGGTTCGTGTCATTTTGTCCTAAACTATTTATAAACATTTCAAATTATGTATATTAAAGCAGTAATTAAGGGGCTTGTATATGAAAGTCTTCTGTGATTCTTTTTATAAAAGAGCCCATTTTCCTAGTGAAAAAAAAGTAGATCGGCAAATATATCTGAGGCTATCTGAGTCATATCAGTAAAGGTAATTCAATATTTATATGCTTCCATACAATTTTTATTCACTTATAAAAAATAATAATAATGTTCTATAAAATAACAGTACTTTATGAGAAATCATATTAAAGATATCTAAAGTAATTCAGACTAAGTTTTATGGTGATCTTAAGCTAACTTTAAGTCAAGTATAATTATGAGAAAGTTATTTGATAGCATTGCTTTCTTTTTGTACATGATAATCTTATGTGCTCCTTTTGATTCAGCTTTCTTTTTAATTTTCTGTGCCAGTAAATTTATTTTTTAAATAAAATAACATAATTCTACTAAAATATAAAATATCTAGTAAATTTCAATGGAAGAAAAATAAATAAGAGAAGTTAAAGTCAAAATAATTCACCTAACAAGTAAGATTTACCAAATCGAAGGTATATGGTGGCGGAGTGGACAAAATACTGATGTGTGACTTTCACGTAAAGAAAACACTTCCACTGAGCACGTGTAAGACCCTAGAGAACTGCCCAAGGTCTCTGGGCATTAAATGTCTTATCTTCTGAGTCTAAACTTCCACGATCTGGGTCACAATCATATAAATAAGGGAATTTTCTAAGTCAAATATTTACTACTCAGATCAAAATGTGTATCATAGCTAAGAAACTTGAAAACAAGTGAGAAGACTTTTTAATCGTTGTCTCACACTATTATCAGTTATTAAATATTAGATGGCCAACATCTAAGCCATTTAAGAAAGCATAGAAATAAGCAGGAGACAGTTAACAGCAGTTGAAATACATTCTCTCACTTTACCAAAGCAACGACCCTGGAAAAGACGACCCAACCTAATCTCTTCATAAACATACTCGTGATAGACCGCCTCACATTGAGTCAATATCAGTTATGCGTGAGAGAGCCCTTGTTGACAGAACATTTTAATAGAATGTAACTAATCTGTATTGGTTGCTTATAGTAAAGAAACCTAAAAATTATATATTTATTGGCGACGGCTTCCTGAAAAATATTAGGCAAGCTATCTAAGTCTGAAACGATCCTGACTCGAGATTAAATATTTCCCTTCTGTGTAAGTGAAGTGACTATGTACGTTACTTGGAGACTTCAAAGGTGACAACGCTTAGAAACTTTAGATGTTCAATGAGGGCCAAGGAGTATCTTAGGAGCAGAGCTGGTAGAGCTGGACCATCCTGCTTCTTTGGGCCTCTCGCAATTACCTATGTATATATATGAAATTATCAGTAAAGCATAACACTAAGTAAGAGATCTGATACCTGTGAGCCTGATTTGACAATCGGGTTTTTTGTGTTATTTCAAGGTGCCAATATAAAAGGAGTTTTCTATCTGAAATGCCTCATACATTTTCTAAATTATATTTATTGCTGTAAGTTATCAACAAAGACTAATGTTTTGTTTCTTTTAGACACAGAAGAAGTCTTTGCAAATAAATATAGATATGTTTGGGAAATGTTTCTCCTAATTCATAGTTATATTAATAGCAATAGTTAATAATACTTTCCTGATTTATAGTTGTTTATTTAAAAGCTAATCTAATGTTAAGATTGAACACAGAAAAATAAAATTTCAGAAAAGTTTGTCATTTATACTAAACATTCAAACTTCAAAGTGTATATATAAGTTTTCAAGGGACACAGACCCCACAATCGTGCAAACCATAGTAATCTTTTTCTTCTGGTATCATTTTAATTCACCATGATTTGGACAATGAGATCCCTGGCCACGTAAATGCATTCAGAAAATGACACAGGCCTTGTTTCTTATTTGTAATAATTACATAATGAATCATTACTAATAATCAGTGTAACACTCAGTGACGCTGAGAAGTGAGAACTAGAGAGCAAAGTGCTCCCTGTCACATGACGGACCCCGCCCCCAAGAAACAGACGGTAACAAATTCATGAAGGCAGCTGTATGTTCCAAAACAAAATGTAAAATAATGATCTAAGATGCCACACGGAGCTCTTTAGGTTAAGTTATATATAAGTCAAATAAGACGTAAATATTATTTCCAGTGCTCTAATACTTTAATGCAAGAATAGGAAAATTCAAATGTGTATAATGCTGAACAAATTACAAATTTTATTTTATATTTGTCTATGCTTATACACATAATCCATCGAAATTGATTCTAATCTCTTTAATTCTTTCAGAAAATTAGCTCTTAAAGGAGTTTTTTTTTTTAAAAAAAAATGAAATATGTGACATTCTTATAAATCTCAGCAAAGTTATTTTTTTACTGAGTATCGTTTCTGGTCAGTATGTGTATTGGTTGGCTCATAGTCTATATTTGTCAAGTTATTTATCTGATTAATGTCTACCTAGACAAAATAGATATTCATCTTGTTGGAGTCATATTTTTGAACCTTGAAAAATAACATGTGATATAACCTTGAAAGTTATATATGTTTTATTTTAGTCATATACATGTCTTCTAAGAGTTATAGAAGTTAGGTTCCTAAGACATATATATAATATATACATATATGTTATGTATGTGTCATATATAACATATATGTTATATGTTTATAGAGGAATATATTTTATATATTTATAAATATATAATTATATACATGTATAATTATATATTTTTATATATTTATAAATATATAGATTTATATATATTTTATATATAATATATATATTTTTAATATTATATATACAATATATATTATATATATAATTATTTTTATATATTTATAAATATATAATTATATACATGTAAATACATAGTTTTCAATAAACTGTCTACTTCCTTTCTCAGTAAAGAGAAAAATCTCTTGATCAGTTCAATGACCACTTCTGCTTCATTATCATCACAGTCAAAGGTGTCTTTTTTTAATGATCAAAAAAAGTGCTCAGAAACATTTACTGTTGTTATTTACTATTGTCCTTTATGACCCTCAACTTTTAAGTTGGTTCAACACACTGAAATAATAACACAAAAAAGAAACCAAAAACAAACGAAACAGTAACAGTAAATATCTAGTATTAGAAAACGTGGTCAGTCTCCTGAGTTTCAGCAAATCTCAAGGACCCCTTTATATTAAAAATTATTGAGAATCCTTGGGGGCTTTTACTTATGTGGTTTATGTTTATCAATATTTACTGTATTAGAATTAAAACAGATATATTAAAATATTTAAAGTGACAAAACAGCACGTGTTAGCCTAAGCGATATTTTTTTGCCTAAGTAATATTTTTTATGAAAAACAACTATATTTTCCAGAAATACATCCTAAGATCGATTCATTATTTCTCGTTTCGGTCTAACCCTTTGCATTCTCACATCAGCTTCTGCATTTGATTTGCTACAATGTCACTTGTCATGTAGTTTCTGGAAAGCTTAATTATATACTCACGAGAGAGTGAAAGAGCCAAATAATATTTCATTATTATTATTTAAAAATAATTTTGATTTCTACGATACCATCAAAGAATCTCAAGGACTCCCCACCCAGCCCTGTGCCCTCGAGGGCTCACTTTGAGAACCATGTCTACTCATTAAGGGAACGTTAGCCTGAACTCATGATCACTGGGAACGGTCATTTCAAACCGTCATCAATTTAAGAATCCGAGGTATGTTCCTTTATTGTCGTGATAACAGAGATGGAGAATGAGGCGTCTTCACAAGCCTGCTTCAGACAGAGCACCCAGGGGACCACTGCACCCAAGCAGGCCAGTGCCTCAGCTGGGCAGCTTCTGGTACCCAGGGGAAGAGCAGGGAAATGCTGTCAGGTCAGAAGTCTGCACTAGCAAGGAGGCAACTGAAAACTCTTTGGGACACTGGCCCACGCTGTCCACACTGTCCCTACCATGAGACTGTTGGAACCAAAGCATGGACATGCCACGTCCAGTGAGAGGGGCATCCAGGTCAGCAGGACATGGGTGTGGCTGGGGGAAGCGCCGCCCCCTTCCCCGGAGGTCTGCTCTGCAAATGAGCTGTCACCACTGAAAGCTGAACTCCTCACCACGTTCAGTTTGTGACCAATTTGTTACTTGATAAATAAAATATTCATATCGAGTAAAGCTTTTTGAATTTTCTCTTGACAGAAACAATAGCCATAGGAAACTGATAGGTTTCCTTAGAATACTGTCAAGAAACTATGCAATCCTGAGTTGAGGGGATGTAATCAACTATTTTCCAACCTTTTCCTTTTCAGATGACTTAAATGATGCACAGAGAATAGACACAATGTGTTCCTAGACACAGGCGCTTAGTAGTGAGTCAGGTGGCCTGACTCCTAATGTAATGCTTTGGGCATCAGAGCAGCTGTCTGCTGGCAGTTGATCACCTGCAGTGCCCACATGCATCGAAAAAGGCCTTGAACATGATGAGTAAAAATTATGCTGACATCTTTATCTAATCATTAACAAAAAGATTGTCAGAATTTCCAACTCCTTCCCTGAACATTATTAAACTAGGACACAAAACACTGCACAGAAATAGTTGGAGGCAGAGTGGAAAAGAGAGTCAGAATGTGACACAGTGAGGGAGAGAGACAGGTCAACTGAGAAATACTCAGTAAACACATAAGCTTTGAAATTATTAACATAAAAGAGAAAAAATACTTCTGAGTAGCTTACGTTAGAGAATATAGCTAAAATGGACTCAGGATTATGCCTCTCATTTCTTCAGATATTTCAGAAATGCACTCATATAAATGGAAAACAAAAAGACAGAACATATAAAACATAAATGTTAAGGCCAAACATTTAAAACATAAGAAAAATATTACAAAAAAATTATCAAGTTTGCTAATATTAGCCATAAGTTCCTGCATTGGTACAGAATACCTCAATTCAGAAGGTGAATCGTGGAAATTAAATAATTACTTATAAAAACATCTTTTAGGTTATATCTAAGACCAAATACACAAAGCTCAGAATCTCATTGGAAAAAGATGGAGTTCCCATTATTGGAGTTGATACGAAATCTTTCGAAGTAGAAGATACCTTCCTATTCTCCAAAGTTTTAACTCCATAGGCTGTGCTAGGAGACAACGTGTGTCTCCTTAGAGGATGGAGTTAGCTCACTGTAACAAACATGAAAATCATATTTGAAGACATAATTTTATTGGATATGTAAATAATGATTACAGTACATTAATCAGAAGAAATAATTACCTATGGGAATGACCTTATTTTATGTTAGAGGACAATTTGCCTCATTTGTCAATAGAAAAACTCATTATAATTGTACCTAACTTTGCTAAAATCCTACATTAAATTAGCACTAGAGCCATATATGAAATTCCAACCTACCAAGAGCCAGTCAAACTCAATTATATTTTGTAATGTCATGATTCATTAATTGCTGCATTTTATCCTCACTGTTTTCTAAAAATGTGCTTAATGATGATGCAAAAATTTCAAAAAGCATATATTACAAACACATAATTTCCAAAATGTGACCTCTTTGCTCAAGTTGTTCCTGTATTTCACAGGCATATGGATTGATGTAAAGCAGAAACACACAAATGCACGTATAAGAACTGTGGATGCGATTTCTACTCTCAAAAAGTAGAAATCATTCTTTAGTAAGATTCCTTGTAAACTTATACTTTTTAAAGAGCTGAACATTTTGTCACAATAGATTACAAACAACAATATGACTTTAAAAAATAGTAAAGTTGTCAAAATAGAATAAGGAATAACTTTTGATGCTCAAAACATATTCACAAAAGCTAATAGAGCATACGGGACCATATGGTCCTTAGCAGTTTTTTCTTCATCTATAGTAGATATGTTCCAGAAACAGAAAGCTGTACCATACATATCTCAGGAAAGTATTTTATTGCTAATGGCAGTATAGTCAAAAGTTTTGAAACTCTGCTCGTTATGTGAAGAAAGAACTTAACAAGCCTGCATGAAATACTGTATCTCTTCTAACTAACTCCTCTTTCTGGATTTACCGAGTTTAATGAATCATTTAACAAAAACAGCCTAACTATCCAGGCATGTAAAAGTCAGATTCATTCATCACCAGAAAGCCTTGACCAAAGGGATGATGCAGGAATGTTTTACGAATTGGAATGAGAAGTCAACCATTTCTTGCAAGCTGAGTCACCCACAGTCCAAGCATTGTTAAGGATTACATACTAAAATGTCTCTGTCTTTTAGTTTTTAAACTTTTTTTTCTCTTCAGTGTTAGTTTTATGCCAGAAGAAAAAAAGTCCTGTCATTTGGTAGCAAATATTCCTGAAATCTAGAGTCACTACCTCCCTATTTCTTAACTGGGCTGAGAATGTTGGTTTTAGCTACCAAGAATTAGCAGCTCTACAAATACATTTGAACGAGTAAATGACTGTATAAGGAAAAAAAATAAAGAGTGTTAAATAAAATGGATATTGATTTCAGTGAGTTGGGAGACTCTAAATTTCTCTGACCACTCAGCAAACGTGTCAGGTTGCATCATTTATGAATAATGGGATGGTTATCAAGTCCTTTTCCTGGCCAGAGCCCTTTCTCAACGTGATTCGCTCTTGGAAGTTGAACTCTTCCCTGGGGAAAGACAGAGCACAACTCCTTTCTCTGCAGGCGCTCAGAGGGACATGGTAGTAGGACTGAAGCTCCAGGATGACCGTTAGCGGGGGAAAGGAGAGGTCACACAGATCACGCTTCCCCGTCACAGATGCCTGTCTCAGAAAATGAAAACGCAGAAAACAAAGCGGATCCAGTCTTCATTTCGCAAACATGAGACACCAGAAAAGTGGAGTTGTAGTCTTATTGCTGACGATCGCTGTCCAGGTCACCCTAGAAAAGGCAGTTCATCTCTTTGGGATTCATTTCCTTTGTCTCTAAATTGGGATATTAATTTTGACATCTGAGGGGTTGTTTGAGAATGAAATGAAATTTTATTTCTGAAATCAACTTGAAAATACTTAGGTGCTATACAAATCTAAGTTATTAAAGTTTTCCAGATATGAAATGAGTCGAAACTGACAGCTGAAGGAGGTGGAAATGGGTATTGAATATTTCTGTTAAAGCTAGGAATTTCTATAGCCAGAAGGGCAAGTCAGAAGTCTTAAAAAGAATGCTCATAAGTGAAGTTCCAGGATGGTTCGAAATGACATTTCTGCCTGACAGCTACAGTGGGACTCACCCAGCGATTCGTCGGGGAAAGGCTTATCTTGGTTCCACCTCTAAAGATGACTAAAGAATTAAGTAAGAAAAAAAAATACAGAAACACAGTCAATGATTATATCCCTCCTGCTTATTCTCCTGACTCAGAGATTAGGGGTCTGTACAAAGCCTGCACTTGAGGCATCCGTCCCTTCCAATCCATGGACACTTACTGCATTTGGATGCAGTCCACAGTGCCTCCAATTTACGCCTCTTCGTCCACACGCTCGCCATGGACAACTGCCATATTGCTATATGAGGACAAGTACTACAAAACAAACAAAACTTGGGGAAAATGGGCACAAAAGCAGGAATTTGGAAATTAATGGAAACACAATACTTTCAGAGCTTAGTATCCGTGAGTAACCAAATAAACCTTGGGTAGAAACAAACTGAAGTCTAGGAACAGACACACAGGGCACTGAGTTACTAAGTGCACAGGGGGAACAGTGGCCCCCTTCTTTCCTTCTGTGCTCCCTACACCTTTTTTTCTACTTTCTTTCCTTCTTCTTTTCCCTTACCTTCTAGTTTAAGACTCCAGGTTGATCACATGTGAGTATCTCTTCTCATCTCCAAAATATTTCACGTGGAAATTACATGAAGTTATTAGTTATTTTTATATAAATTCTTAATAGGGAGAAGCTGAAGACCATGAGGCGATAGGTAGTTTTATACATATCTGGAATTTGAAAAACAAATGGAGGGAGATAAAAATTGACGAAACTGGTTGGAGGACATACATGCCAAAGAATTCACAGAGAGGGCTGCTGCTCTGAGAGGCTGAGGAGTCAGAAAATGCTGAGTACTACGTTTACATATTGGAGAGAGGAATAGAAAGCTTGTCTAAGAAGCAGGATACCCCACTTCTTCACAAAGGACTTAGCAAGTGGACTTCTGCCGCCCTGGGCAAGAACTGGAAAATCCTTCTTTCAAGAAATAATGCTTAGGGAGAAATACACAAATCATTCCTATATGAGTGAACACTAGTAAATACTCCTTTCCCCAAATCTTCACTCAAAAGGACAGCCCATAAATCAATAAGCCTGACAATAAGTCAACCACACATTGCCTCGTTCTTAGCAATGAATGGGCGAAGGATCTCGGGCCATTTGAGGAAAGCCTGTAACGTGAAAGAAACATATCCCCTCACAAAAAAAAAAAAAAAAATGAATAAAAAAGAGAGATTAAAAACTCAAAGGAAACACAAATAAGTCAAAGAAAATAAGTTTAATAACAAACCCAAACCAACAAAACATCTAATTAGTATCTCAGCAGAACTTAATGTCTATGTCACAAGACAAGAGGCTGGGAAAGAAGCGGCTCTGGATATTAAAAATATAATTGCCATCATGAATTAAGAAGACAGACTTCTTGGAAACTGAAAATATGATTGCTAGCTAAATAATTCAATTTAAGAGTTGAAAAAATAAAATTGTGATGATAGCTCAGAAATGTGACTATAAAGGGATGAGGAGAAAAGGAAACGAATAATTTCGGAAGGGAAAAACAACTGTGCATGAAGACAAAGGTAACGATAGCACACTACGTGGACGTAAGTAGATAATTTGCACAGGTATGTATAAAGACACACCCTCCTTATCAACTTTTGAAACCAAATACAAAGCACAAAGAGCATAAAAAAGATGGCTTATAACACTGATGTGTCAACATCAAAAGGAATAATGAGAAAAAATACGTGATAAGCAAAATTAAGACAAGAGCCACCTAGAGAAAAGATAGATATAGGCATACAGATATAAACAAATTCCTATCTATCTACAGGATAAAAATAAATAAATAAAAGGCAGCTTATTAGGAAAAGAAATGTATGAAAGATTTGAACAAGGAAGTCACAGATGAGAGATTACAAAGATCAATAGCATACGGGAACTTCTCAGCTGTAATGTACGGGAATCTAAGAGACTCCAGAGTACATTTATCTGTCTGTGAGAGGACCAGCCCCTTCCAACTGAAAAGCTCCAAGGAAAGGAAGGTTCGGGACGGGCAGGGTAGCTGGGTGGCTGGGGGCGTAGACTGTGGGAAAGTTTCTTTCTTCTTTCTGTCCCCTGTCACAGCATCCATGCCTGCAGATTTTAGAAATGTCTTAGAAAACGTGCTAACATTTAAATAATAAAGACAAATTTCAACAAGAAAAAGTCTGAGTGGGAAGTTCAGCTCACACAGTGCTGTATCTAAGTTCCCATGAAGTCTTAATGAATATAAGTTGCAAAATGTAATAACGTGCTCATTTGCTTAACTTAATGAATATAAATAAAGAAAACCTTCTAGTGCCGTGACATCTCATGAAGATACTGACTTAATGCATGGAAAAATCTGACAAAGAGGATGTTCAGACCCCATGGGTCAGCCACAGAAATGATTCATATACCCTTTTCTACAGTTTCTAAGTTCCTGATAGTGGTAAATAGATGTCCCTTGCAGTTTGCTCGGTTGTACAATAGGTGGCTAGTCGTCTTGCAACATGATTTAGGTAAAAAAAAAAAGAAAAGAAAAGAAAGAAAAAAAGAAAAGAAAGAAAGACGAAAAACGACATTGTGGAATCCTGAATTCTTAATTGTTAGATAATTTTGTGCACATTAGTTAAATTCTCTGAACATCAGTTTCTGCCCTTGTAAAATGATGATTAATGATGTCTACTTTTTTGTTTGTTTGTACGTTTCCTTAATGCGAATTAGCATTTATATTTAAGTTCCTGGGGTGTACTCTCTGTCATTATTTATTATGCTAGGTAACTACTAACAACATAATTTCAGGAGTTTATCTACTATTATTTCATGCTAGACATTCAATTATTAACTCAGAAGACGATCAAAAAAATAGGAATGTCTTGGAGCTATTTAAAGAAAAAAATATGCTGGATCTCAATGAGCAAAAGCTAAAATTAGTAAATATTGAAGTGAGAGTAGTATCCAGATCATATATTAACCTGAAAGCAAAGGTAAAGCATTGAACTTGATGAGATGGCAAACCACAATGGAATTTTGA
The DNA here is from genome assembly GCF_000151845.1 of Pteropus vampyrus. Taxonomy (NCBI): domain Eukaryota; kingdom Metazoa; phylum Chordata; class Mammalia; order Chiroptera; family Pteropodidae; genus Pteropus; species Pteropus vampyrus. The sequence goes on along the minus strand of NW_011888913.1, from coordinate 188,350 downwards.
ACACAGGAATGATATGCACTTATACACGTTTTAGCATAAATTCTCTGGCTACTCTATGGAAATTTAGTTCAGAAGCTAGCCCGTTAGGAAACTTTTGAAGTAGTCCAAATAAGAAATGATGGAATGGTGGGCTTGAAGGTGGGGGTGGGTATGCTGAGGACCAGTCAATTTGCATATAACAAATGAGACCAGAACTCAGCAAACTCACCTTTATCTTTAATCCACCAGTCCATCACTTCTCATTTGCTTATGTATTCAATGTAGGAGGCAAGAAAACCAACTAAATCAAATATCACGTTAAGAGCATTGTTATGTATAATTGAAATACTGGATTCCCATTGGCTGAGAAGTGGGAAATCCAGAGTTCATTTTGGGGTATGTTTCTGTGAAAGATGCTTAGAGGTGGATTAAAAAGAAAAAAAACAAAAATCACCGATGCTTACAATATCTTCCCCTCAGCTGTATCTCCTGTCTCTTTTGCTAAATCCACCTTGACCAACGATGGCTGCGCAGTGACATCCCACTTTGTTGCCCGCGCGCATCCCATTCCATGACAGACAAAGGCAGTTTCGCAAACATTTCAAGAACTCAAAGAGAACAGTTCTCAGAATAAAGCTGAACTCTGACCATTCTTTCCAATTCTAGGAGACCTGTAAGCCTCTCACATCCCTATTCTCATGCTGCCACATGTTTACGAAGGTTTCCAGCCAGTGGCTTTGGCTGTTTTCTCCCCGCCCTGAGAGGTTTGGGTCATGCCAGACACCCTGTTGCCCAAGTTGGGATGTGTCAGTGAGGACAGGGCCTGGAAGCAAGGCTGCCGTCCTCTCTTGGGGACTTGCATGGCTAGACATCCAGGAGAGCTCGGATTCTACCTGGAAATTGATGTTTGTGTTAGAGTGTGTTACTGTGTCTTATATCTGTATCACTATGGTTATTCCTGCAGATAGTGACTTACATGCGTGAGACAAAGATGCATCACTGCTTGTGACTGGGGACGGGTGACTCTCATATTGTTTGTTTCCACTGCTAGGATGATTGTAGACCACAAGGCCGGGGCCCTCTGTCTGACTACTGTTTGTGCCGGTGTTAACAGCACAAACACGGACACTGAATGAGTGTCACCACGTTAGTCCGCTGGCACTGCTACAATGAAATGCCGCAGATTGGGTGGCATTCACAGCAGAATTTGTTTTCTCATAGTTCTGGAGGCTGGGAGTCCCAAGATCAAGGTGTCAGTAGCTTAGGTGTCATTCTGAAGCCACTTTTCGTGGCCTATGGTGGCCACTGTCTCACTGTACGCTCACCTGGCTTCTTCCTTGGGCATGCATTGGTTGGAGAGAGCGCTAGAAAGCTCTCTGGTGTCTCTTTGTATAAGAGACACTAATTCTGTGGATCAGGGTCCTGCTCTTAGAACCCTGTTGAACCTCCTTGAAGCTTAATTACTTCCTAAATACAGTCACACTGGGTGTAGGGCTTCAACATAAGAATTTGGAAGGACACACACATTCAGTCCGTAACACTCCTTGAGGACAATTTAGAACAACAATAATCATTTAAAGATCTTTTGACGTAAAAAAAAAATTGTTCATTCAGAGGAGATTTTCTTTTCTGTTTAAAAGAGACCCTGTAAAAGAGAGATCACCTCACTTCACCAGCAGTAATAAATCTTTGTTTAGATGTGGGCAAACCCAATATTTGTTTGCATTGAGCGTGTTTGTGCCCGTGTGTGTGTATGAAAACAGGTTTCCTGCACTTAATCTTTCTTTCCTCCATGCAGAGGGAATATAATTTGATTTTCCAATGATAATTTAATACTTGGTTGGAGTCGGCTCTCACTTACTTCTCCCGTTACTTTCTGTTTTTCTTCGTCTCCCACTCTTTACCCTCTAGGGAAATTTTGGAGACTTACTGATCAAAATTTTGTTCTCTGTCATTATGTGTATACCCTAAGAATGTCAAGCTCAGACAATCAGAAGTTCAAAAAAGAAGCAAAAAACAATAAAGTACATTTATTTTGCTTAAAAAATTCGAGCAATGTAAAAACAAAACAAAATAAGATCAACGAAAACAAGTGTCAACTGAGAAATGCAATCTAGTTATAATCTTGCTCACTACTTATACGATAGGAAGCTCT
>NW_011888913.1:179341-184811 GCF_000151845.1 Pteropus vampyrus | reverse complement strand
TTTGTTGCCCACGCGCATCCCATTCCATGACAGACAAAGGCAGTTTCGCAAACATTTCAAGAACTCAAAGAGAACAGTTCTCAGAATAAAGCTGAACTCTGACCATTCTTTCCAATTCTAGGAGACCTGTAAGCCTCTCACATCCCTATTCTCATGCTGCCACATGTTTACGAAGGTTTCCAGCCAGTGGCTTTGGCTGTTTTCTCCCCGCCCTGAGAGGTTTGGGTCATGCCAGACACCCTGTTGCCCAAGTTGGGATGTGTCAGTGAGGACAGGGCCTGGAAGCAAGGCTGCCGTCCTCTCTTGGGGACTTGCATGGCTAGACATCCAGGAGAGCTCGGATTCTACCTGGAAATTGATGTTTGTGTTAGAGTGTGTTACTGTGTCTTATATCTGTATCACTATGGTTATTCCTGCAGATAGTGACTTACATGCGTGAGACAAAGATGCATCACTGCTTGTGACTGGGGACGGGTGACTCTCATATTGTTTGTTTCCACTGCTAGGATGATTGTAGACCACAAGGCCGGGGCCCTCTGTCTGACTACTGTTTGTGCCGGTGTTAACAGCACAAACACGGACACTGAATGAGTGTCACCACGTTAGTCCGCTGGCACTGCTACAATGAAATGCCGCAGATTGGGTGGCATTCACAGCAGAATTTGTTTTCTCATAGTTCTGGAGGCTGGGAGTCCCAAGATCAAGGTGTCAGTAGCTTAGGTGTCATTCTGAAGCCACTTTTCGTGGCCTATGGTGGCCACTGTCTCACTGTACGCTCACCTGGCTTCTTCCTTGGGCATGCATTGGTTGGAGAGAGCGCTAGAAAGCTCTCTGGTGTCTCTTTGTATAAGAGACACTAATTCTGTGGATCAGGGTCCTGCTCTTAGAACCCTGTTGAACCTCCTTGAAGCTTAATTACTTCCTAAATACAGTCACACTGGGTGTAGGGCTTCAACATAAGAATTTGGAAGGACACACACATTCAGTCCGTAACACTCCTTGAGGACAATTTAGAACAACAATAATCATTTAAAGATCTTTTGACGTAAAAAAAAAATTGTTCATTCAGAGGAGATTTTCTTTTCTGTTTAAAAGAGACCCTGTAAAAGAGAGATCACCTCACTTCACCAGCAGTAATAAATCTTTGTTTAGATGTGGGCAAACCCAATATTTGTTTGCATTGAGCGTGTTTGTGCCCGTGTGTGTGTATGAAAACAGGTTTCCTGCACTTAATCTTTCTTTCCTCCATGCAGAGGGAATATAATTTGATTTTCCAATGATAATTTAATACTTGGTTGGAGTCGGCTCTCACTTACTTCTCCCGTTACTTTCTGTTTTTCTTCGTCTCCCACTCTTTACCCTCTAGGGAAATTTTGGAGACTTACTGATCAAAATTTTGTTCTCTGTCATTATGTGTATACCCTAAGAATGTCAAGCTCAGACAATCAGAAGTTCAAAAAAGAAGCAAAAAACAATAAAGTACATTTATTTTGCTTAAAAAATTCGAGCAATGTAAAAACAAAACAAAATAAGATCAACGAAAACAAGTGTCAACTGAGAAATGCAATCTAGTTATAATCTTGCTCACTACTTATACGATAGGAAGCTCTTGGGTTCAAATCGAAATAGAACAACTATAAAGATGAATTTAAAAGTATTTAGATTTTATTTTATAAATTCGTAGTTTCATAAATCATGTTAGAAAATTATACGAGGTCGTGTAATACTACTGGAAAAAAATACATGACTCCTTGGACTAACTAGAATGAGAAAACAATAAAGATCTTGGGAACACTATATAACTTCTACATCTTATTAAATAAAATTAATATCAACACAGAACTCTAGTTTTTACAATAAGAGGGTTAGATTTCTCATGCTTTACTCTTTCTAAATGTCTTCCATTGATTTTAAGACTCAATTGGTTTCACGAATGTTTTAGATTTTAAATATTGCCAAGTTCACAAGTTCCTCAAAACACACTCACTTCTGACACTAATTGTAAGCTTGGGGAGTTCCCCAAGGCCACTCTTAGTTTCATTCATTAGAAAGAATCCCAGAAATCGCAAAAGTCATTATTTTCAGGGTTATGGATTTTTATGGCAAAAAGATACAAGTTAAAATGAACCACAGTAAGAGGCCCTTAAGGCATGGTCCAGGGGTCACCAGGCACAAGTTTCCACTGTTTGCTCCCAGTGAAATCATATTCTCCCCTAGAAACAACGTGTGATAAACACATGGAGCACTGCCTCCCCAGGAATCTGACCCAAGCCTTGGGGTCCAGAATTTTCACTAGAGTTTGGTCCTGGGCTTCCGTGAACGAGCAGCGTGATAAAATCTCTCACCCTCCCACTCTATCTCACCGGGACGTGAACGTCCCTCGTCCAGTGTGTCCACGAAGAACATGCTCCCTGCAGGCTCATGACTGAGCAGCTGTTTTGGTGAGCAGGCTGACCGTCCTGGTCCTGCAGTGATGTTCAAGTGACCCCAAATTTCCTTAGTAACGCCACATTTACATACTTTATTACAATTGTTATAATTGTTCTTTTTTATTATTGTTGTTAATCTCCTACTGTTCTTAGTTTATAAATCAAACTTTAACATAGGTATGCACTTACAGGGGAAAAAAGCACATATAGGGTTCAGTGCTACCTGAGACTTGAGGCATCCACTGAGGGGCACTGGAATGCGTCTCCCACAGATCAGGAGACACTACCATAAAGGTTGTTTCTTCAAGGGTTTACTGTTGTGGATTCTTATAGTGATAAAAAAGGACTTAATATGTTCAGTGAAGTTATATTTCCTGATTCTTATTAAATTTAAAATCTTAATTTAATTTTAACTTAAATTTTAAAATCTTCAGCTATGTGGACAATATCAAAAGAGGAAAAAAATTACAAATTTTGATCACTAATGCTAGCTTAAGGGACCTTTATTCTTACAAGTTTTAAAATGAGAAAATGCTTTTGGATAATTATAAAAATCATATATACATATATTATATATACAGAAGCATATGCATATTTATATATAAATGTATATATATTTAAATTATGTGTGTGTATATGTTCGCTTCTGTATATATTTGTATATATGTACATATGTATGTATGTATGTCTACATATATGATATATGCACTGTAAAACATATAACAAAATATGTTGCAGTTCAACAAGATGGGAAATTTTATATAAAATATTCATTGATATATTTCACATGTTCATGAAATTAATTGTATTTTTATGTTAAATATAAAAGTCTGATTTTATAATCTATGTAGATGTTTATATATTTGTGCATATTAAACACACGTGTAATAATATATTAATACTATATCCATATGAATAATGAAAACAAATATAAAAATGAAATAAAGTTATTAAAATTGTGGGCCAAAATATTGGTTCAATGTTAATGATTCATTATATTCATAAGGAGAAAAGTTTATACAGCTTTTATTTCAAAATATTACTGGATAATATACAAAAAAGATAAATTGAATTTTTCCTATGAAATGACCAAAATTACTTTTGCCCTAAAAAGAAAAAAAAATTATTATTCTTTGAAAAGGCTGTGTTCTGAATAATCACTGTTCCATATTGCTGTGGTTTTCCAATTATTTCCTACATTACATTAAAAATATAATTTATGCTCATGTATATTATACTTATAACTGTACCCTCTGCCAGTTCTTGATTTTACCTTTTCCAAATTCGGAATTCAAATTTAGAAGAAAAATAACTATAAGACTATTTTTAAAATTTCTATCAGATAACATAATGATTTTCCCCTTTACCTTAAAAATAGAAGGGTAGTAAAAACAGTATGTCATATATTCCAATTCTTAATTAACTGATAACTACTGTGAAAACTCTTTTTTTTTTTTTGAGAGTTATCAAAGTTAATTCTCAAAGGGAGAAAAAATGTGATCAACCAGAGTTTAGTTTTCATAGTTTCACTATGTATAAATAAAATTTATTTGTATAAATGACTTCAATGATTGCTTATGTAACATTTCTCAAGTTAAAGAAAAATACTCGCATTCATCACAGAGGCTGGTAAATAGCTCTATCTATTAATATTTGTTCCTAGATTTTAATGTACTTCTCTATCAGGGACAATCAGTGGCAAATACAGAGTGCTTCATGATATAGACCGAAAGGCCATGGAAATTTACCAATGGTCTCACTGTTTACGAGGTGTTTTTATTCCTAATCATGAATGACAATCTTATTAATCAATCATGTGCCGCTGTCCCCTAGGGAGCATTTCATTCTCTTCCATTAGCTGGTGCCGGTACCATAGTTCATCAGCCAGAATGTTCAAAGAAAAATTGGCTGCAGGCTTAAATTGACATCAGCAATTTGATTCAAAATTGTTGAGGATGTTTCTGGCATGTTGGAAAACGACTGCCTTCCCACTATCTCTACTATCATTTTTTCTTTTTTTAAGACTATGTATTTCCAGGTGGGGACATACCAACAACTAACCCAGTTTCAGAGGGACCCATTCTATAGAAACTATAAAGAATGTTGTAAGATACCATTTACTATCTGGAAACTCAATTGTCCTTGTTATTCTCAGTCATCAAAGGAAATTGAAAAAAACAAATATTACCCCTAAATTTAAAGTTTACATAATTCGCTGAACGATTACTATAGAAATTTTATGTAGTATACCCAAGTCTATAATCAGTTCTGGGTTTGCTGACAGGGACAACGACAAGAGTGTTCTTGGACCTCGTTGGAAGAGACTTCATCGGCACTCGTAACCATGGCTACCAGAATCGCGAAAGCTCTCAGGCCCCAATCATCATCTCATGTCTCAGTTAGAAGTTATCGTATATATGTGTCCATTTCTTGTACCTCCATATTAAAGGAAGATAGAAAAGAGAATCTCTCAGGATTCTTTAGAAGCAGACAGATCGTAAAGGAGACAGCTTTCCAAAGAACCTTGATGAAGCAACACACGGAAACGGCTCGCCAGGATCCCTGGTCTGAGACATCGAACGCTTTGCCCTGACACACCTTGCCTGTCTCACTCTGTTTGTTCATTTTCTAGTTCTTTTATTCCCCTCTTTTTGGTTAAAATTCCAGATTACTATGATTTAGTAAGGATTAAAGCCTTTAAAAATTTTCCTCTTTAATTCTAACGCTTTCACTTCTCAGGGGCCAATCTTTGCTGTTTTGAAAATACCTCACTGATAAGATGCAGAATGAGACGCAAAAGAAAGAAATCTTGACAACCTGGACCGTCTGCCACATTGTGGGTACTTTGAATCAGAGAATCCACATGGAAGATGGAAGGCTAGTTGATAATTAGAACCAGATAAAATAGTGGAATCAATGGACAGCCTTTCACAGACAATGACACTACTTCTGATACTCCAACACTTTGCAGTCTGCTCAGAACCTTCAGTGATGCTTCACAGCCATGCCCCGGACAGATGGTTACAGTGGGGAGAAAACCC
>NW_011888913.1:159835-177176 GCF_000151845.1 Pteropus vampyrus | reverse complement strand
AGCCTACTGTTTTCAACATCAGCTCTATAAGAGTAATAACGATTCTAATAATGATACTCAGTGAAGAGGTTTATACCAATGTTTGCTTTCAGTGTTGAGGCCATGGAGATGGCCAAGTCCCTTAATACAAGTGTATTCCTTCTTCTTTTTATTTTTTGTGCCTACAGCACCTGGTCTTCCTAGGTGGTCTCCTATCCAAGTACTAACCAGGCCCAATCCTGCTGAGCTTCCGAGATGAGACAGGATCGGGCACGTTCAGGGTGGCATGGCTGTAGATTATTCCTTCTTTTTAAAATTCCAAGACTCAATGCATTGCCGTAATGTCAAGAATGGTAGGTATTCAATAAATATTTTCTGAATAAAGGAGCGGGTGTAATGAATGAAAAAAAATACATTAAATACTGGAAATGCCATCCTACTTTAATCTTACTAGTTAAAATTATAAATTAGGACCCTGCATTTATAGAATATTTACCTCATTATGGTTAAGAGTTTTAGGCAGAAGTGTAAAATTCCCTTTTATAAAGTTAAATTTAATTTCTGTTTCTAAATTGAATCTTAACTCTCTCAGTCAGAAGGGTTCAATGCCAGAGTGAGTTACCAGGGGAGGTGATAGGTTCTCCAGGTCTAAACAATAGATTCTGTCACAGGATCCTTCCGGCTGGGCGGGGATGATGGTCTTAGGCCTGTGCTGAGGGGGAATGATGGTCTTAGGGCTTTAGTCTCCATATTTAGTGTCATATTTGTTTCTGGTGGGCAGCTAAGTTTCCTACATCACTCATCTCTCGTTTCGTCACTCCACGGTTTGTCTGCTAAGTGGGCGAGTGATGATAAACTTTCTTCTTAATTACGAAAGGACTGCATATTGCCACAAGAACTAAAGGACGTGTTTCCTTCCTATCCTACTCAAAGTTTGCCCTTCCACACAGAAAGAGTCCCCCAAATGTATGTATTTACAAGTAAGGATAATACTACTGGTCCTGTGTCTCTGCAGGACCCTAACTCACACAGATGATACCTGAAATATAATAATATAAAACCATTTTCTTGTAACTTTTCAACGGAGTAAAAGATTGACGCCAATGATTTTGCAAAGTTCTTGAATTAAAGGCCTGGACTTTATGATCCTTTTTAAAACTCCACGGCAGTTATATTTTAAAACACAACGAGGTATTGTAAAGATTTAGCAAATATTTAAATTTTGTATATAGTTGAATATTTTAAGAGAGGTGTATTTTATGGAGGAAACCATCACACATCCATCATTTTTAAATTCTTAATGTAATCACTCTAAGTCAATTACTAACTGCAACTTGAACCATCACGTTTATTTTTTTGACATTTTTTTTTTTTTGCCTATGACAAATATGTGTTTTCTGTGGTATTCATTATATTTTGGTTCATGCTAAAATAAAATACATTTTGCTTATTCAGGCAATATATTTCATGTATTCTATGTGTTCTTGAGGAAGTTACTTACTCCTTAATCTTAGCTTAAAAATTGTTAAAATTAAGATGCTACTATCAAATAAGTAATAAAATATCTTGAAAATTTTGAAAATATATTTAATTGGAGAATGGTTGCAAAGAGTGACCTCATGTTTACTGGCAATAGTAGGTGCCCTGATAAATATGATTTCTATTTTATACTGTTCAGTACTGACATTTGAAAATTTTAGACTGGTCAAAAATATACCCCAGAAATGATTAATCTATTGTTATGCCTTTTCAAGGCTATTAGACATAATCTTGATTGGTTTATCCAATCTAACTCTAGAGAATACATAGCCTTAGCAGAATCTGTTGGAAACATGCCTTATAACTGGGCCAATTTCATTCATTCATTCAAAAAAAAAAAAAAGCATCCGGCTGTACTATAAAAGTAATGTACTATTCCAAAATACCACATTAAACCTGGAGTTTGCAATTGCACATGATTTGTAAAATCACTCTTTCAACAAAACCTTACCAAATAAACTGACTCCGTGGATAGATTTTTCCCTTTTTTTTAGTTACCTAGAAGTGTTATAATTAAGCTCATTCACTATTTAACCTAATAGTCTTTAACCTAAAGTTCCCGGGGAAAAATGTATTGTAAGTCAAAAGACTTACTTCCACTCAACCTCTGCCAATACCCTAACATGCCCAGGTGAAGAAGGAGCCAGATGTCTCTGGCCTGAGCCTCACCACACGTAACAGGAGAGAGTCCGATGGCTCGTCAAAATGACAGTCCCACTCTAAAAACCTATGACTCTTTGTAGGATAGGATATCTAGTATAGTACAATTTCAGGACACCAGTTACCAACCAACCCCACTTTCAATTAAAGGGTGATGCTAGATAGGTGAGTGATGAGAAAACAGAGAATTAGGGAGGTACGCAGGAAACAAAAACAGGCAAGTGGATGGATGGATCGAGAAATAGGTTAGAAATTAATAGAGACAAAGAGGGAGGGATTAATAGAGAGATACAGAGAGAACAGAAGTTGTTAAACCCCCTTTTTGGATTGGTTATTCTCCTTTTTCCGTTTTTTTTTTCATTAGGTTGCGGTTTTTTTTGTTTTTTTTCTCCCTGAGTCTCAATTTTCCTTTCTATAAAATGGAGATAATATAACTCACAAGGTTAGTCTAAAATTAAATGTCAGCAGCATACTTGTATTACTTTGACATAAATCAAACTTTCTGTATTTTTCAGCCATCTCTTCTCATTCCCATCGAAATATAAATTCAGGATGATTATCATTTAAGGCAAATATTTAAAAACTGATTAATGCTTGATGTAATATATCCTTGAGCAGCCAGCTAAATGGCACATGAAATAAAGCGGCAAGCATTGAGCTCTCGGAGCAGGGTTCTCCCGTGGACAGTAGCCACAGCTGGTGTTCTGCAGTGAAAACCCCAGCCCAAGTGCAGGGAGATCAGAGAAATCATCTATGCAAGTGTTACAGCGTCTATAACACGTATGTTTTAAGGAAACGCGTACGCAGTGTCATACTGAATATTAGCGAGACTATTCATGTTTAAACGTTGTGGTTTGATTTGTTAAATCGGGAAAATGCTTGTCTTGAACTTCACGCAGTAATGTTTTGTTCTAGGCTTCTACTTGCTAAGAAGAACTTTCACTAGTGCTTCTAGGAGCTATAGAAGTTTAAACTCGTTTTTCGTTTATTTTGGTGTTTTTCAGTTCGGGATCTGTGTACCGCCTGCATCGAATTATTCAGGACTCTTGTTAAAAATGCCTTCCCCTGGGCCCCATCCAGACACTAACTCTGATTCTCATGGAAGTATGCCCCAAGAACTTGGACTTTTAACCATACTCCCCATATGAATCTCATTCATAATCACTTGAACGATTGCTTGCTTTAGAGGACTGGTACGATCACCAGGGAAGAACACTAGACCAATAGTTGGAAAACCAAAATTATGTCTTTTAGTTCTTCGTGTTACGATTCCACAAACATCGGCAGGCCCTTTGTTGAGTAAGGTGGGCACATGATGCCATGCCCAGCAGGACACTATATGGATAATGAAGCTGTTTCAAAACAGCAAACAGAAACTCTTCCGGGCAACACAAAACAGGTGATGGTAAAAGCTGAGTATATTATCTCATCTGTACAGGAAGTCTCAGTGAACTCTAAGTTCATTTTCTATACTAATAGTGATTCTAGCACATGAATATAGTGAACTCACTAATCTTCGCTGCCTTTCTATGACCAAAACCACAACAATTCAAATGACGGATAGCCAAGGGAGTCCGTTGAGATTTTGCTCCAAAAATATTCATCCCTAAATCCACACACTGGGTCGTGCCAAGGACGTTCGGATGCATGCCACTGGAATGAAAGCATGATCCCATCGTCACCAACCATAGCCACACCATGCAGCATGACCGTCTGGAATAAACAGAGGGAGAATGAAGAAAAGGAGAATTATACCTTGTGAGAAGCTGAACGCATTTTACGTCAAAACAGGTGTCCTTCCTTCACTCTTCCTTTCTTTGAAAATGTGAATTTATTTCCTACTATAAACCAGATGTTATTTTCCTAGGTGTTTGAGATACAATAGCAAAGACATGGGGCCTACTCTCCTGGAGTATAAATTGTACCGATAATATATAGGCATTTCAGACTCAACTGGTGAGGTTGGCTGGCTGCCGTAAACGTCCACACTACACCAATATTATATATGATCTGAATGTATACACACACACACACACACATGGGGAGAGAGAGAGATGGTAGCTTGTGTCACAGCTGGTGGAGGTTATAGAAACATGATCCGCCATAAATAAGATGCCTAACAAAGCCCTTACTAAGCTTTGGGACAGGAAGCCCCTTATAAACTAGCTTGCTCTGCTGGCTATGTCCTTGCTCCCGCCATCCTTCCTGCTCAGAAGACGCTGGAACTGGAGGACCATCGAGTGACCATCTGGCGTCACGTCAACCATAGCTGTGCAGAAAGACAAAAGGATCTCACGCAGATGGCCTTCAGACTGGCCATTATTTATGAAAAATTATCATAGGCCTGTCAGATTTCAAATTTGTGAGATGACTGAAGACTGTAAGAACGGTATCTAGCAACTGTGGCTGGGACCCAGGAATCTTATGTCGGTGACACTCGTGATCTTTAAAATAAAGAGACATTCCTTGGGTTTCTATATGTTCTACAAGGAAGGCGTGAATAAGATGATTTACAGATATGTAAAGTGGTTTGAGGCTCGAGACATTTTATGAGCCAGATGTTCCATTTCACTTAGACTCAGAACCACAATTCAGACTCAAATAAAATATTCTGCCTAACAACGTCAAAACATAAGAAAAACGTTTTCAGATGTATACTATGTAAACGCATTTCATATTTGAGTTAAGTGTCCTTTAATACATGTAAATAATAATTGTGGATTGATAGAGTCTAATGATTCTCAACTAGGTGCATTCTTCCTTGGACTTTAAGTGCTTATTATTTCATTTGAGAATTTGTCTGTGAGAGTAGCTACAGATCCATCTCAAAGTTTAAAATTCCAAAAATAATAGTCGGAGTTATGTTTTGCTGACGTCTGTAGGAGGGGATGGTGCTGGGTCTCAGTGATTCCCAGAAGCAGAAGAAGGTATGTGTCTAAACCCACTTGCAAGAGAGATAAGTCCGATCACTAGAATTAAAGTTATATACTAAGCAGCATTTATGGAATTTAAATTACCATCATTCATATCCATTTTCTAATAAAATCCCAGCATATTAAATAAATATTCAATATGTAAACCTATTTTCTTCACATGTTATACTTGGGTATGTATTTCTTATGCCCAGAGCGCTTAATGCATCAAAGGTAAAGTGATCATCGAGCAGATGACGACAGGTAACTCTTCATTCATTATTCTTCCAAATATCTACACGTTACTTAATTTTAAATAAATATACGTCAAAATCTATTCATCAAGATCATCTAAACTGCAGCGCTATAGTAAATAACCGATCCTTGACTCTCTGTTACAACAACAAAAACATTCACTTCTCACTCACACAGTGTCTACTGGAGGTTGGGGGATTTTCCTGGGTGGGAGCTCAAGGGTCCCTATGGGTTAAGTTATAAAGTTACATAAGCTCAACAGGATGTTTCCACGTTCACTGTGACGGGGGAAGAGACAAGCTAGAGAGGACCTTACCGCTCAGGCTGGATGTGACGCATGTGGCTTCCTTCACAATCCATCGGCCGAGACCATCAGTGACCCTGCCTAATGTCAAGGGATGTAGAGAGTGCTGTTTTCTACCCTAAGCCATGGTTACTAGTGATTTCCATTCTCCCAACAAAACACTGTTTTCCGCTTTGTTTCTCAACGCGCCCATATAACTGACACAACGCGGCAAGACTCATTCGGTGAAACATGTGAGCACCGCCCCCGAACTAGCCCAGGAGTCACAGCGCCTCATATCCAGGCGTGGTTCTTGCTGTAGCCAGTGCCGAGCCCATCGCTTCACACTATGAATCTCCATTTTTCTAATATAAAATGAATGTTCGAAGTGGAAAATTCCTACCACACCTTCCAGGGCTGAAATTCTTTGGGGATGGCAAGCAGGTGTTTGGCGACCACCTCGCCATATTGAACATGTATTAAAGGGCAGTAAGGACCTACTTATCGTTGGTGACCATCGCACAGGCGCACTTACATATTTTAAGTCTCTGGAAGATAACACATTTCGGTATTCAGCACGGCTGAGATGTATTACAATATTTATCGCCTTGGAGAAATTTATTCTGTTCCAGGCTTGGGCTGTTATTTCTGGCAATCTAACCCCCACTTTGCTTTCAGCTAGATGAAGAGTAACATTAATCTTTTGTGGTGCTCTGCTATTACAGCATCCTACAGGATGTCGGGCCCCGCCATCCATCAGTATAACTGGGAATGGAAGCTAGAGTCTATGTGGCCTATTAGATTGGCCTCTTCTTGAAAAGTGGAATGGTTTTATGAAGACAGTGGGGAGGATATTTTAAAAGAAACTATTATAGGAAAAAACTTAGATGTGATATGTCAAAGAAATACAGCATAGTAAACATAAGAACCAGGTTTTTTTGTTTTGTTTTGTTTTGTTTTGTTTTAAATTCTTTGAAAGTCTACATAAGGAACCAGGAATTATGGCAGCTCATGGCACTGTCACTGGTCTGCTAGCTGACCCCGTGGCAGGGCCCGCACCCAGAGGCACAGTGCCTCCAACTCTCCCTCTATTTCACTACTGCTATTCTGAGCCTTGGGCTGGGTTTATAGTAGTTCTATAGAGAAAGATCCCATATTCTTTACTGAACGGAAGTCAAGTGTACTAGATCCAGCTCTGGCACGTCCTGAAGGCACAAGTAAGTCGCATGAGAAAATGGTCCCAATTCTCCTGACCCCTACTCCTGCTCCAGTCTGTAAGTGACAACTATGTGAACCATTTACAGAGGAAGAAAAACTTATGGGCTTATTTCCCAGAAGACTCCCCACGATGTGCTGACAGCACCCAGATGCAGAGACTGTTCCAGCCCTACCCTAGGCAGTGCTCAGATCGAGTGTGAATAAAACTCTGCCCCGGGGCACAGTGCCGAGCAGGGCTCTCGGTTCTTCACTTGCCTACAGGAAAGCATGCTCGAGGGGCAGTCTACACGACTCTGCGTCAGTGCCTGGGTTGGTAGTGGATAGAAGGCTAAGAAGGATCATTATGAGAAAGCCGAGGAGAAGACAGGCTAAGGAAGAGGGATGAGAACGGAACTCTCCGAATTGAAAGAGAAATTGAACACACGTGTGCCCCGTGCAGATGCTTACCAAAGAGAAATCTCAGCAGAGAAGACGCATAATGACCAGAGGGGCCAGCGGACCCGTTTCTTTGATGCCACATTTTTTTTCCTACCTGTCCTATCTTTGTCCAACAGGGTGATGATAAAAGTGGCCCTTGTGACAGGTGTAGAGGTGGCGCATGGACTCAGGGACATAGACTACCACTCATGCAGCCAGTCCCGCCACGGTCACTGCGGAGGGCCATGCTCGCCAACAGCAGGGATCGACACCGGGCCCTTCGCAGGCAACAGGTCCCCACGGATCAGCCAGGCCACGGCAGCAGGTCGATGACGCGGGGCCATTTCCATCATGAAAGGACAGATGTTTGCTCTCTCTGGCACGGATGTGAATATGCCCTCTCCACCCACTGCGCCTCTGACGAAACCAACATCCACACAATTGTGCACCGTGTCTCCCCTGGCATTCCGCACAGCATTGCTTCTGACTCCGGAACTAATTCTACAGCAAGGGAAGGGACACAATGGGCCTCTGCTCATGGACTTCATTGGACTTATCGTGCTTCCAGTCAAATCAAATTCATTCTGATCACAAGGCCCCATTTGGGTGAAAAACAAAACCGCAGTCTCAATCACGTTTGAGCCCTAGATCCACTCTAAATCCGGAGAAAGGGAACCACATGGCTCAGAAAAGGGAGGAAGCATTTCCGGTGCTTGGCACATCGTTACCTCTTCGCAAGGTGCCGGTGGCTCCGCCACACACAGACCCTCACAGCATGCCACAGGCACGGCTCCCAGGCCAAGACTGCCAACACTCAGTTCCTGCACATTCAAACTCTAATCCAAGCAAACAGTCATGGGCCCACTGGCTCCCAGAGAACAAGTCATTTTTTTTCTTTAAAGCAAATCATCAGTTTTGGCTACTTGTAACCATACCCTGTCTTAGTATGGAGGTTACCTAGTCCTCTCTTTCCTTCAACAAAAATGCATCATTTTTCTCTAAGATAAAATCCTCTTAACACTGCCTTTGAACAGAGATTATGCTGGCCCCAGAGCCATGGTTGGTAACTGGATAACAGAGGTCTAGAAAGCCATCTCCCGCTATTTAGAATTATTCTTCAACAGGGAATGAGTCTAATCCCAGTATACTGTTCTCAACAGGTAGACAAGTAGCTGGGCAGATAGTTACATGGTTTTCTGCATCTTACAGTTTCCCCCTGCTTCTTCCATTTCTTTCACTGGAAAAAGCTAAAACTCCATTCTCGTTTCTGTCTTTGATTAGTGTATATCGCTTACTTCCAACTCCACTTGAGTGGTGCTAGAAAAAATAGTCACCTGTTTTCCTAGAAAAATGGCAGACATGATACAAACACACAAGCATCCACAAATATAATTAGAGCAACTCTCTGTGTTGGGATGATAGAGAATATAGTAAAACATGTGTCATGGAATAAATTTCTTCACATACTTAGAACATTTTATTAAAAAAAAAAAAAGACTAGCTATTGTGGGAATTTTTGGAGGGGCGACTTCAGTGTGATGGATACCGCTTAAACTGAAGTTTTCCCTTATAAGAAGCAAAAAGAAATATGTACAGGATTCTAAGTTCCCTTGGTATATTCAAACAGATCTACATATTATAAGTTCTACAGAATTTTGTACTCTTGGATTGCTACAATTGATATCTATCATTAGATAGCAGCCACACATAAAAATACATACTTAAATTGCTGTAATTAAGAGTATAAAAAGCAAGGCATTTGACCATTTCAAGGAAAGCACACTATTTTATACAGCCACGCATGTTGGTGACAAAATAGTTGAATGAATAAACAACTTAAAGAGCATACTCACAAATGTCGATTAAGATACTGCAAAATATGAAATGCATTTGATCTCTAGCTATAAATCTAACTCTAAATTTCAACTCTTCTTAGTTTTATAGCTCTTCAAACTATTGGATTCAGAAACTCAACACTGAATATGTATTTTTAAAATCACCACACCCACTCTCCTTATTTAATAAATATGCAGCTAATCCCATTACTCTGAACTTTTCATTACCTAGTCACTACTCTATCGTTAACAGGACAAATCCAAACAAACAGCAAACGATTTTTTAAAAAGCCACAATCTGCTTCTTGAATCGCCTTGGCTGGAGAAGCATCTCTTTTACATCAGACAAAATTCCCTCCTTCTCTCTCCTGTCAAGGCTGCATTACGCCTGGCACCACTGCCATAATGCCAGTCTGAAACAAGATTAACACGAGAGTATTTATGGGAGCAATCTTTCTTTTTCTGCAATAATTAGATTTCCTAGTAATAACAAAGCTCAGCAAATTGCATATGCCCGATGAAATATATTATCCACATGTGTGGAGGGTCTAAAAAAATCCCAAAATAAATTAAAAGAAAAAAGAAGTAAAGTGCATTATTTTGTCCTGCTGTTATCCGAGGCACGACATACATTCTTTGGGGGTTGATTATCTAGGGGTGGACACAGATTTCTGCCTCTGAGAAGAAATGAAGCAGAAATGTGTGGCGAGAGAGACCTGAGCAGGTTTTCTCCGTTAACCCTTATCTGGCCTCGGACATCAGGTGTAAGATAGAACATAGGAAAGGATCTCATCTGACAGCACTCATTATTTTCAGATTATTCAGGTACAACCTACAAAAACAATAGCAAAGACAGCAAAATGTTCAAAGTAAGGTTTTGTTATTCTCTCTCATAATCCATGCACATAACTGACTTAAAAGAACCAATTTATTTTTATTGAAAGAATGAAAAAAACAAATTAGTTTATTTCAGTTGATCTTTGGCTTTTTTCATATACACTGTTTTGCAATTTTTTAAAAGTACAGATGTGGAGAGAACAAAAAAAAACTCTTCTTAAAAATTAACAGAACTCAGAATATCTACCTCTCTAAATTTCAGAAATGATTCCAGCTCTCAAGTTTACTTAAAGTCAGATATCATGTTGGTACACTTAAGCTGGTAGGTCATTCCTAAGTGACCCAATATTTAAAATTCAAATTCAGGTTTAAATACCATAATGTCAATGTCGGTTACATGCAAGGACGAGCTCTGAACACAGAATTCAATACACCTTATGACGATGCCTTTCATTATTACCAGTTCGACTTTGGTTTAGGAATGATGAAAAAGCCCTTTTCATCATTCACACGACTGGTCGATTTAGTCAAACAATTAGATTAATTCAAAGACAGGAAAAATAATGAACCTCTTTTGAAAAAGATAAAAAAGGTACTTTCATTTATTTTGATTTATCCAGCTTATTATTCCAGAGACTATTTCAGATAGAATACAAAAGTATGTAAACTCTGATAGGTAGTAGACATTAAAAGTGTGATTAATATAAAAGACAAACAAGATTAGAATTCGGACTATAAGAGGAATATGGCTTTAATCCTTGCCATGATCATCTGTACACCTAACACAGCTATGCAACATTCTGATGTCTGAGGGTTACTCACACAGCCGATGGAAAACTCCATGACAGAGAACTGGAGGGCTTACAAAATTCAGCCGAAATTTTCTCCAGGATGGGTGGGGCAGGGAACTGGCAAAGGGGTAAGTAACGTGGTATGTTCTAAAGGTTGCAGTGGAGGGTTTCAGACTTAATTATGTGATGAGAGGTGGCCAGAGGTGACAAGGTGGTCAACAGGCTTACCTTTCTACCCTACAGAGGACAAGAGGAGATATTATATCCAAAGAAGGAAAGAGTTGTATGAAAAATAATTATCAATAGTAGAACTCATCCCTACGATGAGAGATACCTCTCTTAATAGAGTTTCTCTAAATAATAAACTCAAAAAATTAAAGTCACTGGTACAGTCAATATCACCCAAGAGTATAGAGTTGAATTTACTTAGATTTCAGGACCTTTCATTTCCCGGTATTCTATTTTGTTGCTAGATGGAAGAAGGTGACATAGAGATCAAAATCAGAAGATAAATAGGCACTCTCTATCCTTACATATCTCCCTGAAATTCATTCCTGAATTATTTGGTTAATATCTCATGGCATTCATGGTATTCATTAATAACCCCCAGATGGCCACTATCAGTCAACTTCTCAGTTACGATGCTTAAAAAAGGAAGCTACTTGAAGCCAAACTGAAAGCAACACCAAAATGTGAGTTGAACTTGACCGAAAGAAGAGGTGAATAATCCTGGTATTAGACAGTAAAGAGGATAATTTAAAACCATTGGTCGAAATACCGCTCCAATACCCCTTTTGTTCCCTCACCTGCCACCCTTCTTTGAAAATTCAATTCTATACAATAAAATTTCATCCACGGGGTGAGGTCTGATGATTTATCTAAAGGAATCTGCTCTGGAAATCACCGCTATGAGATCTTCTCTCAAGTTCACAAGATGCGTGATTTACCCAAGTCCAAAGGCTTTAGCTTTTGGAGATGGCGCATTCTGAGCGGCGCCCTACGTCGTAAGCCAGATAAGGCTAAAGAGTGCAGTGTTAACCAACCCCCTCAAAGTGTTTGTGGGGTTTTGAGGGGAGTGTGGTGTGCTTCCTCCCTTTCCCGCCTGGCGCCTCTCTCTCCTTTCGCATAGCCGGCCATTTATGCAAGTGCCACACATCGGCGATCAGCACGTGATCTGTTTCCATGGCTGCTACCTTCCCTGACACTGTACTGCAGATACGCAAGGACGTTCGGCTGGTGCCTCTTCAAAGGTACTGTCCCTGAGGGAAGTACCACTCTGTCACCCATCATTCTAATTAGTCCCGAGTGCTACAACCATAATCAGATCACAGATATCTTGGAGTGTCCATCCAACCCCCACCTGCACTTATTTTTCTGGAGTCCGGTCTATACATGGCTGCTTTGCCCAAATAGGAGTTGTCGAAAGGAATGTCCTTTGTCTTTCCTACTCACCTCTCAAGGTCCCAGAGCTCTTTTCCCTTGCACAGATGGCTTCTGCGTGGGTAAAGAGGCATTGATAGTCTGCAAATAATGATGCCAGACTTTGCTTCTTGCAGACAACACGTGCTTCAGAGAAACGAGGATTGCTATGGCCCTCCCTTCCCATGAAGAAGGGTGGGGGAAATGAGTAAGGTAGCATTATTTTACAAATACTTTCTCAAGCTCTATTGCCCTACGAATTCCTCTTCTTGGATCCCTTTTTATTCTTGCCATGTGGCAAAGCCTCCCTAACCATCTGGGCATCACTGACGCCGGTTGTCTACTGCCAGCTCTTTCTCCAGGAAATACGGGATGGCAAAAAATCAGAAGGCTAGAATGCAACACAATTACACAAAATGCTGAGGATTAATTTTCCTTCCCTTAAAACTCATACTCTTTCGAAGCAAGCAGAGAATACTGCTTCTTTGTGAGGGCAAAGTGAAGGGGCCACACATCAATGTGACTTTCTGCTATTTTCGGTGGTGAATGAGCCTTTCTGTGTGGTACCAAACACTGCACCTTGGCTGGCACCTCCGTAATGGCCACAGAAACAGTCTCCAGAATCATCCTCAGATCACGACAACCTCATCTGGCATCTATGTTTCTGCCTTTCGTAAGAAGCAAGTGGTCTTTCACTTATCTGTAAAGATGCCATCCCAGAGGACCATGCAAGGTGCCATCATGCAGATATAGAAAAGCCATCAACACAGGAGGCTCTTGATGCCATCAAAGTGAGAAATAAGAGATTCTGAAACGTAATCATGGTGATGGCAGTGCAATTGTGTTCACCAGGTTGAATTAGCCAGGCTTAAGGACCAACTGGATGTGGGTTCAGAGAAAAGCAGTTCTCAAAGATGATTCTGAGATTTCTATATTGTGAGTGTGTGTGCGTGTGTGTGTGTGTGTGTGTGAATATTAGAGACACAGGCCAAGAAGAATATAGTGGGTACAAATTTGAAGAGATGGAGAAATGAATTTATCTGTGGATGGGTTGAGTTTGAAGCCACCCCCAGATCTGAGAGAGGATGCCCAATGGATAGTTTTAAACATGGTCCTAGAGCTTGCCTGTAGGTTTGAGACAGAGTTCATGATGCACGGCGACCACTTCAGCTACAAGCATCATTGTAGACAACACGCCCACTGAGCGAGCACAGGGTGTGGGTTGGGGGCTGACCACAGGAAAGCCAACATCTCAGGCAAAGGAAGAGAGGAAATATTAAGTTGGTTTTGTTTAATATGATTTAATAATTAATATTTTGCATAAATGTTTAATAAATTTCTCACCGCATTGCTTGAATTATTTAAAAACAGAAGTAAAATAAATGTGAGAATTTACACTTTTCAAAAATGGCAACATTAGGCAGTAAAATGACAGGCTAGGCTGTGATGAAACAGGCTGCAATCATTAAGCACCACAGAGAAAGAAAGAATAAGCGGAAGGAGGACTCATCACTAATGGCTAACTTGCAAAAACAAGGCTGTCCACCACCCCCACCAAGAATTTATGAATAATGTTCAAATTAAAGAAGAAACCAATGGGAATGAATGTTGTGATATTTCTAGGACAATTCAGAGAAATGTTTCAAATTATTTTATGTTAGCTGCTGTCCCACTGGTTTTTAATGCACACCATAAAGAAGAGAGTGGCGAGATTATATTCAGTATCTGTTTACGTCTCTTGATGATACTGGTAGAGAATCTTTGATTAAAAAAAGTAATCAAGGCACCATTAATGGCAGATATTTTAGATCATTGTAGGCTTCACTTAAAGGGCCACACTTTTTTTTTTTTTACTGATAAAATTATACATATAAACTCTTTCAAAGATCTATATAGAAATAATACATCTATCATTTTGACGTACTATGAAGAATCATAAATAATTAAATGTTAACCACATGTACTTAAAACTATAAGCATGTATCTTAGAAAAAATATTTTTAGCCAGGACAATCTCCATGTATGTGAACATCTTTAGTCTGTGATAGCATTTCAGGAAACAGGTTTACACAAGGATCACAACTCAGCTTCTACAGAGGCTCTTCAGGGCCACGTTTCCTTACGCGTCGAGTAAAGAATTAAATTGGTAACCATACATATAGTACTTTATAATGCACTTGAACACATGAACTATATATCGTGTAACGCTAACCCAGAAGCATTTCTTTAAGCCTCCAGGCCTAGTTTGTTATTTCCTATCAATGGTTTTCTATCAGGAATCTAGAAAAGGTTAAATCACATGTCATTAGCTTTTCACCACCATAATCATGAATTCTTCATGATGCACTTAAAGATGAAGCTCTAAGAACTTCCCTCAAAAATATTAAATAATACTTTTTAGAATCTTTAACTTCTACTAAAAACTATTTTTCGTTGTTTTTTTATCCTCCTAAGATACATCTGCACCACAAAATGTCATTTGTTGTCTTGCCAAATAAAAATTCTATACATAACTGTAAGATATCACAATTTTTACATGCCCCATATTCTCTCTCAAAGAAAGATCTTATGAAATGGACCAAAAGGTTACAGAGAGTGAGACAGACTTTATCTCCATTAATGAAATCGATGTTTCCTGAAAAAAGGATGATGGCACATTCGATCTCTGTTCATCGATTCTTTCGAACCTTAAACCACAGGAGAAGAATGTGTGTTTCAGATCCCTGACGCCTCCCCCCAGGTGGAAGAATCTTCTCCTCAAGTGACACTTGTGCCTCTCGCTCACTCCTCCACGGGATATAGGAAATGATCTCACTGGCTGTTGAGTTTGAGGGAAGGAATTGAGGCTGCTTGCTTCAACCCTTGTTGCTTTTTCTTTCTAAGGAGCTAGCTGCCTGCATGAGGCACCCATTTGGCTTAGGTATATTGTTTTCAGCAATGTCAATGACTGATGTTGTTATAACTAAATTCGTGATTGTTATCTGTTATTTTGATATTATGACACACCAAAAACAAAGTCACCAAAATTATAAGGCTACCAACTTATCAATAATTGAGTTGACATTGTGCTAATTCTTTTTTGAGTATGTGATTACTTATGAATAAAACAGAAAATCATATATTGAATAATGAGTATGTATTTTTCTCTAATTCTCACAAGTGTTTTTAGGATGTTCATATTGGTGACAAACCTTTTTAATTGTAGTTACATAAAAGCGAACTATTAAAAGTAAATACCATTATTAATGTTGGCATTTTCCCCTCACTGTCTAGGAAAATGACTATATAAACTTTGCAGAGGAGCATGGATTTACATAATTAAAATAATAATTAAAATACTTAAATAATATATGGGCATACTAAAATAAAGTTATATGTTAGATTCTGTAGACATATTTAATAAATTAATAAATTTAATACATTCGATTTTGTTCCTTTCTACATCTAGAGTTCATAAATGGTGCAGGCATCTTTAGAATCTGTTTTTTTTTTAATGTCAAGCTATCAGGCAAATTGTAAAGATTAACATTGTTTAAGCAAATGATTATCTTTTTAAATAAACACTGTATAACAACGCTGCCTCTCTTTCTCTCCTCAAGCAGAAAAGAACTAATTTTCAACATTCTACTTTCTACCCACATCTTAAAGCGAGCAAAGTTGGAGCTTTCAATGATCTCTCAACGTAATTCCTGTAGAAGCACACCAGCTGGAGGGTATGGGACAAGGACGTTCTCTTCTTTAATACCTTCAGGCAAACTAATTAATATGTGGTTGTATTTTTATATTTTTATAACTCTTCATTAAAAGTTACTTGAAATCCTGCAGGTTTTAAACTTCTAAAAATTCCCTAGGTTCAAATTATTTTAATGCATTTTATTTCAAAATTCACCTCTAAAAATGATTGAGACAGATGGATTATATTTACATAATATCTCCTGAAATAATGAACGATGTTTAGAAGACTTCTAATTTTCCACAGGAGATCGTCCTTCCTCAAATGCCTGCCGAAAACCTATTTTTGTGCAAATGATTAAGAAAAAATGGAATATATAATGGTAGTGTAATGAAGTTGAACTATAGCTTTAGATAACAGAGTGTTTGTATGCAACACAGATTCAAATGGCTTAGTCGGATTGAAATGCTTTTGTCATTCCAAAATCAAAAAAATATTAAAAAATAATCCAGAGCATACTGAAGTCATTCAAAGTAACAATAACATATTGAAATTTTAAATAAACTGTTTTTGTTATTATTTCATTATATGGTTAAATTGAATAAAGGAACTTTTAAGGGCAAACCAGTGAACAAGGAAAAAAAATCAAAGGACAGTTTTAGTTTGAACATTGAGGAAAAACCAGGGAAAAGGTAATGAGACAGTTTCTGAAGATCAAACATGTCATGACTTTGAACTCCTTCCCTCTCTCTAATATTAAGACAGTTTGTTGTTTTTGTTTTTGAAACTAAATATTTGAAACGAAAGGTGAATACAGACTGGCATTCTAACTGCAAAAGAGATGATCCATTTAGACGATTAGACGATCCATTTAGTCTTCAATAAAGATAGCTCAGATTTCTAAAATGAGATGACAGAAATCAAAATGCTTTAGAGCCTATAGAGACATTTGAAAATGTTATGTGTTATTTGTGTCTCTAAAATCAAGCCCTGTTTTTTTCGCATGGTATTTCTAGGACGGCACAAACATTCATTCAACAATCCATGCGCCAACTCTCAGGATGATTTTGTATCTTCTGTATATTCAGCCATTCCCATTTATTCTTCCTTCAGATTCTCCCGACATAGTGTACCCTCAACCTCTTTTTTCCTAATCCCCCCCAAAAAGGAAATTTCTTTTTAAAGTGTATTACCTGTTCCTATCATCAAACACACACACACACACACACACACACACACACACACACAGTGTTTATTTTCTACCCAATTAAACTTCCTAAAACAAAGCTTTGTCTGCCTTCTCCTACTCAATAATTTTCAGTAATTCTCATGATAAAAATTAAAAATCAAACCTTTGAATTTCAGGATAAAAATTAAAAACACATCTTGAATTTTAAGATTCATCACAATTTTCCCAAACTACATTATGGTTTTACTTCCTAATAATGAGCTATTTCAAACACTCCAATTTATCTACTCACTGTCCCAAAAATAAGCATTACATTTCTAACCTCTATAAATTT
>NW_011888913.1:154509-159140 GCF_000151845.1 Pteropus vampyrus | reverse complement strand
AAAAAATCATGTTTATAACATTGATTAGAATTTATGATTTGACCAACTTGCATAGTATATGAAATCCTATGGAAATCCATCTGAATCTATGAAAAAAATGCTCAAAAAAGATTGAGTTGGGAATTCACACATACAAAAGTTTGATTCATGTGTACGTATACTTTAAATACTAGATTTATT
The DNA here is from genome assembly GCF_000151845.1 of Pteropus vampyrus. Lineage (NCBI taxonomy): Eukaryota > Metazoa > Chordata > Mammalia > Chiroptera > Pteropodidae > Pteropus > Pteropus vampyrus. The sequence goes on along the minus strand of NW_011888913.1, from coordinate 158,960 downwards.
TCAGTACTGATATGATCAGAATTTTCAGTTATACTCTTTTATTCATTTTTAATAATCTGAGGAAGTAACATATCTGGGTTTTGGACAATTCATTGTGTTATTGAAATTAAGTTATAAAAAAATGGTCGTACAATGATAGCATAGAGATAAGTAAATATACAGGTTATTTATAATTATATTATTTAGCAATAATTATGGGAACATTGGGATTGATTTTAAAATCTTAGCATTTAATGGTAATAATTTTACATGTTTTGTGCCTTTAACTTTTCAAATTCACTTCCTGTGCTCTGCCATGTTTAGAAATGGAGAAAAAATAAACATGAGTTATCTTTGGATATCAGGAGAGAAAAATTTTGTAGAACACCTTCAAAGAGTAGAAACTTCTGAAAATTAGCTCCATTCTTGGTGATGCATTTTGATAATCATTGCGATATTCATGGTGATTATCATAACATGGAACTGTTATATATTATTTTGACTCGTTCAGCTCTGAAAAATGCTATTTATTTCCAGCAACTTATACTGCAGAATATGATAATCTACAAAATAGACTCAAACACTAAACTAGTAATTTGAGTTGCAGTTTGGTGGTTTAAAAAAGAAAATATATTCATATAATATAAAATATACATAATATTATAAAATACATACTATGAAAGATACAGAATTGAACTTGGAGCAATGATTCATAGGAAAATAAGATCCCAATAATTTTCAAGAGGAAACATAAAGAAAGGAGAAAAAATTTACTTCAGCTCTTAAATAACAGCACACACAATAATAATACCAGCACAAGAAAAGAAATATGTCTTGTGTTTTAACAGTAGAACTTTGTGGAGAGTATGTACAAATGGAATGTTACAAATAAAAGACCAATTTCATTTAAAAATCTAATAGAAAGGGAAAGTTGACTTTAAAGTTAAAAAAGATATAAACCAATATAGAAATACGTGAAACAGAGTGAAGAGTATAAATAAGTAAATGAAAATATATAATTGTTAGACAATATCTTACAGGACTTCTTAGGGACGTTATTACCAGGAAATAATACTAGATGTCTTGTCCATTAATTGCTTGGTCCATGCTTCTGGCTCCTGATATTAACGTCTGTCTCTTATAATAGATATTGACATGAAGGGCTCTGTCCTTCAACCTAAATACTCAGCCTCATTCCCCACCTCTCGAGAGTCACACAAAAGACGTGGCTGAGACAAGGCGACACTGAACTGCTCCGCACCTCGGCTGCAACCCAGTAAGTGATGCTTAAAACAGAACAGTTCTTTATCACATCAGGTGGGGCATACAGAAGAGGAGGGGTTTGGAGGAAGGTGGGGGCTTCATGCCCACTCCCATCTTGGACTTCTTCTCCCTTGATGTTGTCTCATCTTTTGTCTTGCACTTCCTTTTATGTGCTAGATTTAGCTTCAATGTGGGACAGAAAATTTAGCAACTGTGATTTCACAAGATGCACAGGCATCTCATGGCTCCTGGACTGCTAGTCTAGGGAGATGTCTCCTCTCTTAATAAAACTGTGTGCTAGCTTCTGCTTCCAAGAGTCAAACTTAAACTGAACATTTTTGTCTCCTTTCACAGTGTAAGGAAAATTAAGATAACTCATGACATTGTTGTGCTATTTTTTTTTCTATTTCTGCTCCTAACAGTCCAGCCTCCAGTTGTCTCATGATCTAAGTTCCAAAACACAGCAGGAAACGGCTTAATTAGCGGCCTTACTCCGTGACAAGGCCCGACAGCACCTGTGCTGGGAACGGAGGGGCTTCCCCTTACCTCAGGGAAGCCAGTATTTTATTGCCTGTCACTTGCAATATACTATATCCTAGTACCAGTTTCCATGTCGGTGTTTCAAGTAACAGACACCCAGTTCCAATAAACATAAGCCAAGCGTTTCAATTTACTGGCATCCATGTCCAGGGAGTCCAGGGATACGTATATCTTTAGAGAGAATTCAGTCACGTCAGTAGAACTTTCATCCATCCTTCTGCACGTCTGTGTGGGGTGGGACAAAGCAGCCTCACATCTCCACGGTGAGTAACTAAGCTCGACTCTTCCTCTCATTGCCCAGATGTTAATCCCAGATGAAGAGTTCTGATCGACTCTCTTCGAGCACCATGCTTGTTACCTGAGCCATTCACTTAGCTGAAGGAATGAAATGCCATATTCAGATAGGAGCAGGCACATGTCCACCTCTGTGAAGGTGGCAAAAAGCGAGCAATGGGCAGTGTGATGGTTAATGTTATGTATCACCTTGACTAGGCCCTGGGACTCAGATATTTGATCAAGCGTGTTTGAATGTTGCTGTAGAGGTATTTTTTAAATGAGATTAATATTAATATCAGTAGACTTTGAGTAAAGCTGATTACCTTTTATAACGTGGGTGGGCCTCATCCAATCAGTTGAAGGCCTTGAGAGAAAAAAAAAAAAAGACTAAGGTCCTTGAGGAAGAGGCGATGCCACCAGTGGATCACCTTGAGACTCAAAGGACAACTTCAACTCTATCCTAGGTCTCCAGCCTGCCCACCCTACAGATTTTGGATTTGCCAGGCTCTCTAATCATGTAAGCCAATTCCTTAAAATCAATCAATCACTCAATCAATCTCTCTCTATACAGATAGATAGATATAGATAGCTATAGATTATATATTATATTATATTATATTATATATATATTTTATTATATGATTCCTATTTGTTCTGCTTCTCTGGGAAACTGTGACTGATACAGGCATTATGACTGTAGGCCCCAGAGGTATATGTTTATTGGGGGAGAGGAATAGTCTGTACTTAAAGGGATGCTGAGAAGAATAAAACAGAATAGAAGTCCTTTACGATATACCAAGAACTGTCCTAAACATGTCAGATGATTAAAAAAAGAGAAAAGAAAACACTACCTCATAACCTTACAAATCTTATATAGTATAAAATAACTACGAAAGTACTAAACACAAAATTAAAACTAAAATCTATCTTTTAAACAAACAGCATATGAAGTAGTAAAAAATAGAAAAATAAGAAAAATGCAATAGAGTCAAAGTCAAAGTAATAAATATTTTTATGCATGAAGGACATTGTAGTCAAATCTTGAAGAATAGGTAGAATTTCAATAGGTAGATTGAGACAAAATATAATTCAGATACAAGACGTAATACAAGGTGAAGAATGGGGAAAACATCATGCGAAATATTCAGGAAAAAGTTTAATGAAAATATGTTTAATTTATAAGAAAAAATTCGCATTGAGTTTAACCTTTTGGAAATAAACAAATATGCATATGATTTCTAAGGAGTTACATATAAATACTAAAAATTATGAATAAACTTGTTTTTTAAATATAGAGATACATACAGATGCAGAACTATAGATATGTGTATTTGTGAGTTAATATACATACATATGTTTCCTAGCTCTGTCCGCTGTGAGGACCAAAGCCATAACAGCCTACTAACACTAGCTGACTCTGCTAGATAACTCTAGAGTAGGGCACCTATCAGCCAGATGCCGATCTTTAAACACTGTTTGTATTCAGAGGGCTCTTTGGAGAAGTACTTGATTCCAGGACTAGCGTAGGGGAAACACAAGATGAAGCTAGAACATTTTGTGGTGCCAGAAAATAAGAAAAGAGTAAAAACAAACGAACGAACACCGACGAGACCATATTGGTATAAAGAAATCTTCAGATAAAGATTTCCAATTGAAAAAGTGGGAAATAGACAATCTCCAGCAGGTAAAAAACACTACTGTAATGCAGGTTCTAGGCGATGCACATCGATGAATGTGAACCCTTGTGGACGAGTTTACAGAGAAACGGGACTTTCATAGTCTCAAAGGATCTCCTCCAAGATACTCATCAACGGTGAAGGGCAATACAGCAACGCCATGGTGGGGAAACCCAGTAGACGGCAACTTAATCACCAGTGATCAGACTTACGCACATCATTAACCCCTGGATGTGACACGCTGAGCAAATCATCACCTCTGTGGTTTCCTGCAAAAATCGCAGAAACGTCCTCTGAGCAGAGAAGACACCAGACAGACCCACATAGAGAACTGTCGACAAAATGAACGCTCTTCAAGGGTGAAGGTCATGAAAGGCAGGAAAGTCAGGAGTGGTCGCAGGCTGGAGAAGACTAAAGGGACATAAAATTACACGCGGCAGGGCATCTCAGTGGCGTTGGCAGACATAAAGGACATTCTTGGAAAACGTCGGGGAAATTAGAATGAGGTCTATTCTGTGGCTACCAACAATGTGCCAGTGTGAAGTCCTTTCTTGGGACTCGTACTGCGATTATGTAAAATGACGTCATTAAGAGAGTAAGATGAGGGACACAAAGCAACTTTCGCTACTGTTTCTGCAACTTTTCTGTAAGTCGAATGTTAGTTTGAAATAAAAGTTTCTTTTTAACAATATGTGTAGATGCACACGTGCATTCATG
>NW_011888913.1:152433-154459 GCF_000151845.1 Pteropus vampyrus | reverse complement strand
CAAACACTAAACTAGTAATTTGAGTTGCAGTTTGGTGGTTTAAAAAAGAAAATATATTCATATAATATAAAATATACATAATATTATAAAATACATACTATGAAAGATACAGAATTGAACTTGGAGCAATGATTCATAGGAAAATAAGATCCCAATAATTTTCAAGAGGAAACATAAAGAAAGGAGAAAAAATTTACTTCAGCTCTTAAATAACAGCACACACAATAATAATACCAGCACAAGAAAAGAAATATGTCTTGTGTTTTAACAGTAGAACTTTGTGGAGAGTATGTACAAATGGAATGTTACAAATAAAAGACCAATTTCATTTAAAAATCTAATAGAAAGGGAAAGTTGACTTTAAAGTTAAAAAAGATATAAACCAATATAGAAATACGTGAAACAGAGTGAAGAGTATAAATAAGTAAATGAAAATATATAATTGTTAGACAATATCTTACAGGACTTCTTAGGGACGTTATTACCAGGAAATAATACTAGATGTCTTGTCCATTAATTGCTTGGTCCATGCTTCTGGCTCCTGATATTAACGTCTGTCTCTTATAATAGATATTGACATGAAGGGCTCTGTCCTTCAACCTAAATACTCAGCCTCATTCCCCACCTCTCGAGAGTCACACAAAAGACGTGGCTGAGACAAGGCGACACTGAACTGCTCCGCACCTCGGCTGCAACCCAGTAAGTGATGCTTAAAACAGAACAGTTCTTTATCACATCAGGTGGGGCATACAGAAGAGGAGGGGTTTGGAGGAAGGTGGGGGCTTCATGCCCACTCCCATCTTGGACTTCTTCTCCCTTGATGTTGTCTCATCTTTTGTCTTGCAATTCCTTTTATGTGCTAGATTTAGCTTCAATGTGGGACAGAAAATTTAGCAACTGTGATTTCACAAGATGCACAGGCATCTCATGGCTCCTGGACTGCTAGTCTAGGGAGATGTCTCCTCTCTTAATAAAACTGTGTGCTAGCTTCTGCTTCCAAGAGTCAAACTTAAACTGAACATTTTTGTCTCCTTTCACAGTGTAAGGAAAATTAAGATAACTCATGACATTGTTGTGCTATTTTTTTTTCTATTTCTGTTCCTAACAGTCCAGCCTCCGGTTGTCTCATGATCTAAGTTCCAAAACACAGCAGGAAACGGCTTAATTAGCGGCCTTACTCCGTGACAAGGCCCGACAGCACCTGTGCTGGGAACAGAGGGGCTTCCCCTTACCTCAGGGAAGCCAGTATTTTATTGCCTGTCACTTGCAATATACTATATCCTAGTACCAGTTTCCATGTCGGTGTTTCAAGTAACAGACACCCAGTTCCAATAAACATAAGCCAAGCGTTTCAATTTACTGGCATCCATGTCCAGGGAGTCCAGGGATACGTATATCTTTAGAGAGAATTCAGTCACGTCAGTAGAACTTTCATCCGTCCTTCTGCATGTCTGTGTGGGGTGGGACAAAGCAGCCTCACATCTCCACGGTGAGTAACTAAGCTCGACTCTTCCTCTCATTGCCCAGATGTTAATCCCAGTGAAGAGTTCTGATCGACTCTCTTCGAGCACCATGCTTGTTACCTGAGCCATTCACTTAGCTGAAGGAATGAAATGCCATATTCAGATAGGAGCAGGCACATGTCCACCTCTGTGAAGGTGGCAAAAAGCGAGCAATGGGCAGTGTGATGGTTAATGTTATGTATCACCTTGACTAGGCCCTGGGACTCAGATATTTGATCAAGCGTGTTTGAATGTTGCTGTAGAGGTATTTTTTAAATGAGATTAATATTAATATCAGTAGACTTTGAGTAAAGCTGATTACCTTTTATAACGTGGGTGGGCCTCATCCAATCAGTTGAAGGCCTTGAGAGAAAAAAAAAAAAAGACTAAGGTCCTTGAGGAAGAGGCGATGCCACCAGTGGATCACCTTGAGACTCAAAGGACAACTTCAACTCTATCCTAGGTCTCCAGCCTGCCCACCCTACAGATTTTGGATTTGCCAGGCTCTCTAATCATGTAAGCCA
>NW_011888913.1:125494-148602 GCF_000151845.1 Pteropus vampyrus | reverse complement strand
AGTGGGAGCTGGTAAGAGGCTAAATAGCCTCTAAGTAACAGGGGAAAAAAGCGTTTCTTAAATCTTCTTTTATAAAAGTTTTAGATTTCTTGTCTAGAAAATTGTCTCCATACACACACACACAACATTTGGGGGTTCAGGTTATTGAATTTAGAGTAAGTTATGTGATTTTAGTGCTGAAAACAGCAACCATACAACGCAGAGGACAGTGAGACAATATCGAATTTCTATGACCTACATTATGCTCATAGGAACATTTTATGTGACTATTTTGATTCAATCTTGGTAAGTGAAATTAAGAGTCAAATCGATATTTATTTAAACTAACTGACTATTCAATTATTAAAATCTCGATCATTTCAAATAAATTATGCATTAATATACTTTTTCAAAAATACATTTTAATACTTTTCTTAGGTATTATATAAGTAAAGCTACCCACGAACACACCCAGAGCCCCAGAAACTGAATTTCGGTGTCCTCAGACACCCTCATGATTAAAGCCATAATCTAGCATGAAGGGTGAAATGACACTCTGCATGTGATTTGCCTTAAAGCGCTCTGAAAAGAAACTGGTCGTGGCTGGATCTCGGTGGTGAGATTGCTAGATCCTTCAATCCTCTGCTCACTGTCTGTCTCCTAGTTTTATCTCACGTTAGTCCTTGACTCATCCTCACACCACTAAACAACTTGCACTTCCCTGGACATAGACTGTTCGGCTTCTTGGTCGATGCTGGTCCCTCTGTGAGAAAAATTTTTGCAATTCCGCTCAGTTCGGTTCACTCCGACCGGCTCTTCCCCAGGCGACTCTTAGATCTTTAGATTCATCTTAGGCATTTCAGGTGCCTGTTAAGTCAATTGTCATTTCCGTCCATGATGGCAGAGTCACATGGCCAGGTTAAAAATCAACAGAAACGAGAACATTACTCTTTGATGGAGGTGAGGGCTGGGGAGGGAAGTGGATATTTGCTTAAAGCAGCATATGTCACGGGCAAAGTCTGGGATAGTCTTAGCTCAGAGCAGGGCTGTAGTGCATTTTAGTGTGCTTAGCTGTTCTTAACAAAAGATTTCAATGATTTACCATTTTTTCAATCCTGAAAAGTACACAGGTTAAAAGTAGGACCTTCGCCCCTTGGTAATGGGCTTGACTTTGGGGAAGCAAGCACCCCATGCTCCCCGAAAGTTAGAAAGAAGACAGAATCAATCAGAGCAAAGCTAAGACGAAACAATGTAAGCCCCTTACGTGCCGAGAGCACCTTTCCCTTCGTGGATTTGCAGCATTTACTAGAACATTTGTTCTTTCCTTTGAAGTGACAGTTAAGAACTTGTGCTTTAACCATTCGTTATTATAAATATAATTTGTCACGAGGTAAGCCTCTAAATTGGCTTGCACTTGCTAATTTACAAGTTATAGAGGGTACATGATAAAAATGCAAACCGAGAAAGATTCTTGTAGGCTTAAAGTCCGCAGCACCATAGAAAAAGGATAAAATATTTACAGCTCAGTGAGCTCCGCACACAATCTGATCTTGCTAGCAGAATCGAGACACAAAAAAGCAAATGGAAAGTAGCATTAATGACAGGTTGCCACTGCAATTGTCCATGATCATGAACTTGTGAGGGTGCGAGTCAGAAAGGTAGCCTAAGTCTCCTGTTTTGGTGTCGGCATTTCCTGCATTTCCCTCGGGGTCCCTAAAATTTGCCATTAATCTTACCACAAAATGCTATCAATATTAATATATTCAGATAATATAAAAAGATTAATCTCTTTTTACATACTTGACAATTAAGGCATTATACTTATGAAGAGATTTATGCAAAATCATGGATAGACCTCACAGACTTAATATTGAGCAAAAGAAGACCAAAAATAAAATAAAATAAAATAAAATAAAACCAGAGAAAACAGCATTTGATTGCACTTTTAAGTTAAAGAGCAGGCGGGGTCATCGCTGGGACTAGAAGTCCAGGCGTGGTTAGTTTTACTGAACAGAGAAGTGACTGGGGAAGGTTAGAGGTGGAGGGGACTGGGGGGCCCTGGGAGGGGCTGGTCGCTTACTGTTTCTTCCCCTGGCTGGTTCTCACGCGGCCCTGTCCCCCACGTAGACTGGTTTTGTGTGTTCCTGCCATTGCTCTCTCACTGAACATGCCCAAGTGCGATTTCAGGTATCACGATGCCGAATGCCTTCTCTGAATCTCCTGGCTTCGCTCTCCAATTTGTTTTTCCCCAAAAGTCTAGTTCTCTAACTTGAAGAGCCACCTGCTTCAGGGTCTTTTCTCAGGAGGCCAGTGCCTGGTCGTGCATGTCCCGGGGGAGTCCTTGGACTCTGCCGTCCTGTAAAGAGATGCTGTCACCAAGGATGGAATGGCCGCTCCCTTCTGCTCCTGTGTCACACTCCCTAGACAAGTCCATGGTGACAAATGCCTTATCACAATGTTTTTCTTTTTATACAACAAAGATAGTAAAAACATTATAGAAAAATCAAATACTCATATAAAAAGAAAATGTCCATGTTCTTCTCTCTGTCCCTCTAGGCGTACACATATACAGAAATGCACAAAGAAAGACACGGAAGGAAGACACACAGAAGCAGATAAAGAAAAGCGGTAGACACATCCACACACACCGAGAAAACAGAGCAGTCAGCTGGGATCTCCTCTTACAAAGTAAGAAATTTTGCTTTGGGAAGATAAAGTATATAATTTATCAGACTTTGCTTTCATGTTATAAGTACACGTGAATTGAAAGTGAATCTAGAACTAAAATTTTATAATGTGCTTATTCCACTCTTGGATATTTAGATTGTTTTTCATTTTTAGTTCAAATAATGTTAAGTAAACATCCTTATTACTAGGCGTAAGAAGGAACCCAGGGAAGGGAAGCTGCTAAACTGAAGGGCATGGTCATTAACAAATGGCTCTCCTTAAATGGGACAATTTAGCTTCTCAGCATAGATGCTGAAAAGCGCTAATGATACCCACTTACCTGAGAGGGGGCAGCACTGGACATCTTAAGGATACATGTGGGAGGTTTCCTTGGTTTGTTTTGTTTTGATATGATGTTTATGAGTATGTGAAAAAATATTTTCCCCTAGACATTTTATTTATTTGATTGGCAATTCAGACAAACAAAAGTGTCCTTATTTTCATGTCCGATAACTATGTCGCATTAGTTTCTTAATGCTGCTATGACAAATTGACACATATTTAATGACTTCAAGTAGCACAAATTTATTATCTTACAGTTCTGGAAATCAAAATCTAAAATGGGTCACATTGGGCTAAAATCAAGGCGTCAGCAGTTCTTTCTGGGGACTCTAGGGGAATATCTTTTCCCCTACTTTTTCCAGCTTCTCGAGACTTCTCACATTCTTTGCCCGGTGGCCCCTTTCCCCATTTTCAATGCCAACAGCATATCCTAAAACCTCTCTCTAAATCAGGCCTCCTCTTCTGCCTCTCTTTCTAAAGAATTCTCGTGATGAGATTGAGCCCAGATGATCCAGGATAATCTCCTTATTTTAAGGGTAGTCGATTACAATTTTACTTCCATTTACAATCTTACTTGCCCCTGTTCATATAAGTTAATCTATTCATAGGTTTGGGTCTTGGGACATGGGCATCTTTGGGGGGCCATCATTCAACCACCTCCCACCCTAATATCTGTCTTAGATGTATACACGCATGGATAGAAGATGAATGGCAGACGGGACGGATGGATGGATGATAGATAATTTAGAAAGAGGAAAACAGTCTTTCTAGCATTTTTTGCCTGAAGAGGTGAGTACTCTCACCTATAAAGTTTCCCGTTTTTTCTTTCAAGACTTTCCTTAAGAGCGAGCAAGTCTTTGTGTTGGTTCCTGGAGGACGTTCTCCTCCAGGACCATGCACTATTGCAGGATTCAGATGGGAAAAGAGCTGCATCTTTCTTTTATACAGTAGGACAAGTGGGGTCGATTAAGAAAGGAGGCAAAAGGGAAAATTAGAAGACCTCGGGCATAGTCTCAGCGGATTTCAAGAAACGGTATACATGGAAGTCAAGGATCGAGAAATTAACGCCCTAATCTGTAGCCAGTTAGGAGATGTTGCTCTAAGAAATTGTATGGTCCCTCTGCCCTTCAGTCTAAGCTTAAGGAGAAAAGAAAAAGAAAAGAAAAGAAAAGATTTACTGCAATTTTTCTTTCATGACTTAAGGCTTTACTTGCCTCCGATTAGTAGAGACATAAGACAAGGAGCATCGACAGCAGGAAATTGACATCTATGAGAAAGGTGCATGTTCGTAGCAGCTAAATGTTAGGTGGGCAGCATTTCTCTCTCCTCTCAGCCCTGGCAGTGCCCGCAGTCATTGCGGACACATACACTGGACAGAGGACGATTCCGAGCAGCTTTCGTAAATCAATTTATATGATCTCCCTGCCCCCTCCCAAAAGGCCCATGAAATGACAACTATTATCATCACCATTCTAAAAAGGAAAAAAAAAAAAAAAAAGGAGGCTCATCAAAGCGAGCCTAAGTCACGTGGCTAGCGATCTGTGAAAGTGTATTTGAACCCAAGCCATCTAGTTCTCATTCCGAGACATGGTTTTGCAGAGTGTTCTCTCTCATTCCAGAAGCAGCATTGGGCTGGCCCTCTCCTCCCTCTGATTTATTGCTCCATGTCTTGAAGGCATTAGTACCTTCTGACCTTGAACTGCATAGAATGTGTGGCACTGGGTTCTAGAAACTCAAAACTGAACAAGGCACCATTCATATTTAATTTTCAGCGATCATTAAAACACAAAGCAATGTCCTAATTAGCTCTACAATTTTCATACAATCAAAACTGAAGAGTTATCTAAAATTCTAAGAACACCAAAAGCACATGAGCCCGTATTGTTAATGAGCTTTACGAGGCTGCATTTCGTAATTTATTTCTCAAATACGTATTGGGAATAAATCAGATGCCCAAAACTGCAGGACTCTGAGGAGATATTCAAGGGTGCTAAGGAGCTTCCTTGTCAAAGCAGAGGAGATGCAGGATGCCTGAGGGTGCCCCTCAGCCGCCTCGGCGGGAGGAGACAACCTCTCAGGAGTTTGGGGGCCTAGCATATGCCTAATGGAGTGAAACCCACAGTGCTCTTGAGAAAACAGTTTTGGCAAAGGCGCTGCCATCTCGGATGGGAAGGGACAGAAAGCACAATAAAAAGGAGGGAAGCTGGGTCCCGAGTTCCTAGCGGCAGGAGGCGGGAGACCGCTCAGCTGCAAACATGTGTCGCCTCCCAGGAGAAGGGAAGATGGCCCAGAGGGTGAAAGCAGGAACCAGGGGGAGCAGCCTGCACGTTACACTTGGTGCCAGAGGTTATCGCCTCCCAGAAACACAGACCCACCTCTGAAACGTCCTCATGAGATTCTCAGAAGTGCCAACGGCGCATGGGGAGGAGGCAGGAGGCTGAATGGATGAATGTGCTCTGTAATCAGCTGAGCCCACAGCCAGGATGTACCAGTCAACTGTTTCCATGAAACCACTTCATAGCAAACCCCACGACCCTTGGGGTTTAGAACCAACTCAGTGCTTATTCTAGCTCACAAGTCTGCTGGTAGACTGAAGACCAGCTGAGCTAGCCGGGCCATGCTGGGCAACTCTGCTTCAAGTTTAATGTCCAGGTAGACTCATTCCCTCTCAGCAGGTGCTCTTCTACTCCTGTGTGTTTATTCCAGGGCCCAGGGCACTCTTGTCACCACATGGCAGAATCACAGAAGGACAAGCCTGACATGCAAGGACATTTCAAACCTCTACTCATATGATAACCCATTGGCCAAAGCAAGTCCAATGGCCAAACTCAACATCGATGGAGCAGGATGTAACACCCTTTCCACATAGATCAGGCAAGGAGGAAAACTGGCTGAGTGTATTTTAATCTCTATTAAATGGAGTAATTTAACTTAGAATATTTCTAGTTATCTTTGTGGACTAGAATTTTCACACATGTTTAGCATGGTGTGGGCCTGAAAAAAATAAAAGTCTCAAACGAATAAAATATATTTAGCCAAAAGGCCGAGAGGCAGTTGTGGCCCCTTATCTCCAAACTTAGAATGTTACATGATTTAATATATCTAGGAGCAAACAAATCCTAAAAATTAGTAAGAATAGCCTACAGATATTTTTAAACCATGCAGATCAATAAAATATAAAAAATAGCCCTGAGGAGTATCGATTAAATTCAAGGCAATAAAATGTTAGGATACTTACCCCATCTATATTTTACCTAAGAAAGGGATTCGAATGCAATAATGTGTGGATGAAGTACAAGTATGAATCGATATCTATAATTATGTAAAAAGCATAATTATTATATATATGCGTACATACATAATTATGTTTGCAAGTAGATAAAACAGTTGCTGTGATAAGTGCATTTCTTGCGTATACTTTTAGACGACCTTAGCGGACTATGTTAAAAGGAAGAGAAAAGCAAAACAGGAAGTAGGCATAGGTGGCTTGGACAAAACATTCTTAATAGTTTAATTGACAGTAACTATTATCGAAAACATTTGAATACTTTTGATCAGAACGATTAAAAAAACTTGAATTGCCGAATAGAAGAAAAGAACTTTTCAATTTGATATTTTCATTACAAAGCATCTTACATTTGCAAAAAGGATGTCGTATTTCCTACAATCCTTTGATGAAAACATTACAAATGTCAAACTACTTACATTTTCTAGTTCGTAACATGTTTTACATCCAGAGAATGTTTAATTAATTTACTGATTAATTTTTTAATGCCATTGCTATTTAGCAGCTGTTTTGACAAAACTGTCTTCCTCATTATAGAAATTCTACTTGTGAAAAGAAGTCAACCATAGCAAATGGACTTATTGAATTATCCAGCTCACCAATTATATAGTATAAAATCATTCATCCTCATATAATTTGATCAGGAAAAATCATTTATCTTTAGCAACTGTGTAAAATTAGATATTATGCTGCAGGATAGCTGCAATTTTAAGATTGTCTATAGTTAGAAAACTTCTAAAATGTATTTGAACACTGAATTATTACCTATTTTCTCATACCGCTTTGTTATAAAAAAAGGTTAGTATCTAAGTGATTGCTCCGCCGAGCCCAGTTCTCTCAGCATTTAAAAAGCGTCTTATAGTTGTCTAAATGCAAAATGTCTCTCAGTTATTATTATTGGCCGTGCAATTTAGTGGAGACCTCGTTCTTATTATATTTCAATGTTTATAAATTAATGAGTTCAGAATCAATTCACCCCCTAATAAAACCAACATAATTTAATTGGGAACTCTTCTATGTTATCATTATTATAGCTATCTATGAGAAGCACTGTAGCAAAGCATTTGTAAAGGTTGAGCTGACACTTAACATTTCTTATTCATAGTGCTATGCTCAGCATTAATATGACTTCCCAATCTATTTATAGGTCTTTGTATCTTATCTTACTTAAAGACCACGCTTGATGTATTTGAAGATTACTTTTCTGTTCCAGCTAACCAAGTGCATCCAAATAGGCTTACCAACGAAAATGAATACTCCAATGAACTAAAAATGAGCATTTCAGCTATCATTTGAGGCTATACAGATTAAGGTTTTCTATTTAGTCGGTCCTTCTAGATAGCTTCCAGTAATACACTACTCAGCTAAAAGTCTAAAAGAGGATGTAACTTTACCTAGAATATACCTATCTGTATTTTTCTGTCTTTGAATCAATCAATATATTTATATTGTGCATAATATATCTAAACATATATTATAAGTAAACTATACATATATATGTATATGTATGTGTGTGTGTGTGTGTGTGTGTATATATATACACACACAAACTATACATATATATGTATGTGTGTGTGTGTGTGTGTGTGTGTATATATATACCACCTACAATTTGGAGGAAAAAATCTGAAAAATTAATGTCATAATATCAAAGAAAAAGTTACTCACTCGAATAATAATAAACTGACCTTGGCATCACAGAGGAATGTATTTAACTCTTAGTTCTTTTCTGTAAAGTTAGAAGTCGTATGAATGGTACTTTTTTCACCCAGAAGAATCACTGATGTAATTTGCTATGAATAGTCAGATGGGTGAAGAGTCATCTAATGTAAAATATGCAGTTATGTTATACGGGATATACAAAAATGTTCTCAATAAAACGTTTTGCTACTTAGCAACGCATTCATCCCAAGAATTCTGTTAAAATACCGTTATAAAAAATCATGCATAGTCAATCAACTGGTGGTGATTCCAACATTATTTTAGCTCTCTCATGAACACTGGGCTCCTTATGAAAAGTTGCATTCTTTGTAAATGCTTTGCATTTTGGTCATAAAGTATATCGTGAAATCATTATAGATCTACTGAAAGAGTTGATGAATTTCATGACAATAATAATTCTCTTATTCTTTTTATAAATCCATATCAAACAGTAAAATAAACACCTGAATTTTTTAAAAACTACACAAAATTAACTAAATATAATATTACGACTTTAAAAAAACAAAAATTTGCATCAAGACTATTACATTCTACCTAATGAATAATGTATGTCACATAAAAATAATATAAAAATGTACTTTAAAAATTTATTTTCCTCTAAATTACATATTAAAATTTTTTAAATATGATATATTACTTCACTATTGAAATATTGCTCTCCTAGAAATCTATTTTATTAAATAAAGTCCATCCTACTTATGTTTCAGGATAGCATAAAAGAGGCAAAACTGTTTTATATCATACTTGTCAAACATGGCTTATGAAACCTTTTAAATTTTTTACTGCAATATGATAATTACGACAAACGGTGAGAGTCTTCAATTTCTATTTATATGGCAGAATAGATGACCCCCTAAAAAATCCTTCTACAACTAAGATAGTTTGATCAAGCGTAATAAGCTGAACTCACAAGGAAATGAGGGAAAATATGAAGAAACAAGAACAAAGATTAAAATAAGGCAATGGTAGTGAGTCTGAGCTGATGCCAACGTCTCTGGGTGGGTGACCGCGGGCAGTGGTGGGGGGGAGGAGGTGGCTAGACACGTCATCACAGACCTTGGGTTGAAAGGCCGTATGCATGGGAGTGAGTACTTGGAGTTACCGTCTGCTGAGGCCTTGGAACTGAAGTTCGTGCATAAAGTGTAACACTGAAAACTGGCCTTGAATTCAGTTATAGTGAAACAAACTCAAATTAACAAAAAGGCACATCGAAGCAGTCATTTTGTAATAACCCTTTGATTCATGGCAGAAGCTGCAATACACCTGCATTTTGGGATGGCCTCACAGCTGAGCTCTTAAAAGAGTCGCTCGTAAGCGCTTAACTAGTCTAAGTATAAACATCAAAGTTTAAAGGAACATGAGGAAGAAACAAATCAGCGAAAGTTAGAACAGGGAAACAATGCAATTCCCACAGAAGAAATTACTCTCTATGTTATAAATGCATCTCTACGCTATGACAGGTTAAAAGCGCACACTGGAATAAAAGCATCAAACGCGGGACAGAGTTTAGCTATAAGGATACATTTAGGAGAGGCCTGAGATGAAAGAAGGATCAGAAAAGGCTTCAACCGTGACTGGAACGTTTCACTTCTTAAGCTGGGCAAAGCCACTTTGGGTTGGTTACCGTATTACTCATACGGTTTTTTGCACTTCCAAAACAATAAATACTAAATTTTTAAAAATGCATAGTGCCACATTGCTATTATAGTGTGATGATGTATAAGCATATGATTTCGAAAAGTTTTTGCCAAACCATGTTTACATGTCTTGGCTTAAATAGAAACAGCTAATCTGTACGACGCCCTGGAAGATGCAGAAGACACAGCTCAGCATCCAAAACTCAGGCTGCCCCAGATGCGTCTGCATGCTTAGAGATGAACATCTCAGCTCAAGTTGCAACCCACGCAGCCTCCTCAGCTGGAAAACTCTTATTTAGGAAACTGGCCTCCCTAATGGGTCCTGCTGGGGCTGGGGAACCACATCAGACACTGGACGTTTGCACGGGAGACTCGGAAACCTGATGGCAAGTGTACCCAAGGGGAAGGGTGACCTCACGCACACAGAGACGGTGGCCAAACTCACAGACTATCAGGGAAAAATCAACACACCAATCATCCCACTAATTTGTAGATATATAACTATTAGAAAGATTATACAAGCATGCCTTCTGATCAGCATAGTCTCTGCCCTTGAGAAAATTTAGAAAGGAAACAAAATTATAATCAATTTTCTGAGTAGCATGAAACCAGGGCATGCTGAGCTATTTGAAAAACTCAGTGGTTAAAAACACTCACTTTGTTAGCCTGACACTCACAGTCGGAACCCGGACTTTGTTTGTCCCTGTACGAAACTATTTTCTCTGCTTCCGGTGCCATCATGCAGTCCCTCCAGACTGCAAGAACCAGTCTAAGAGTGAGAACCTGTAGAATTCTGCTCTATCACGAAGTTCTTTAGGGCACAATATTATGGTTTGAAATAAGAAAGAGATTTCAGGAACCCCAAATCTGTCATTTCTCTTCACAAAAGTGACAAGTTTTGCTTCAATTTCAACCTGAGAAGGCACTGGTTTTGTTGATCCTTTTCATGATATCAGCTCCTCTGCTCTATGCCTTTAAAAATAATAGGTTTACTGTAACATTAACTTAGGGTTTAGACAAAGTAAATATGTAAAAAATGATTGCGCTTTCCTTAGTTCCTGCAGATCTTCCCTCTACAATAAACGTAGCTCTAGTTTTCTTTATTCAATATTCCTATATATGAATTTTTGCAAATATTGTTAATTAAATTATTTGTTACACACTCATGTGGTAAAGGAGATCTAGTTCTCAAGAATTATATTCAATTTTATTTCTTGAGTAATTAAGAAATTTAAGTGAGACATATGCCCTCATCAAATGGCATTATACTTACACATCCACAATTACGTTTCATGCAATATTCAGAGTTTCTTATAAAATGCAATGACTACAGTGATTATTCAGACATCTGTTATTTCTACTTACTACTAGAAAAATTCATGTAATATTATTATGTATTCTGTAAACCCTAAGTTAAAATAATTAACTTCTAGTACGTGATAGTCAGCAGCAAAATAAGTACTTGGCAAGACTCAGGTATCATAACAATACGTGACACTATTTATTTGTCATTAATTTAATTTCACTGTGTAAATGACATTTCCTTTCCAACATCACTTAGTGAATAGATGTCTAGTTACTCTGGCATTTGACATTTGACCAACACTGAATATTAAGAGCTTTTTTTCCAAGTGCAAGTAATTCAACATAACTACATTATCTGGAGGACTGGGAGCCCCACAGAACCCAAGGCTGGGAAATCAGGGGCTAGCAGTGGCACCCACATTTTAATGATAACCCTTTGCAGAAGGTAGTGGCAGGCTCCATTCGAACCCAACTCTCTCAGGCCATTAGACTCACTAGCTTCGAAAAAGGGCTCTGTGTTTCATGCCCCTCCCTACTACTACATCACCAGACCTGGAGGTGGCGTATTAATAAAAACAGCCAAGGAGGAACTGTATGTAGAACTGTGATGCTTCGTATATTGCCAGGTGTGCCCTGAGCTTCTTGCTTTGGAAGTGAAGGGCTCAGGCCTGACCTTCCCTTTTAAGGGTCAAGAGAGAAAATCTAAGAGGTACAACCTTGAAATATTGGATCTTCTGACTTATGTCAAACTCAGGAATCAGATGTAGCCTTAAAGAAGATGTTCTAGTCAATATCAAGGAAGAGGCTTTTGACTGGTGGACCTTTCATCTAGCAGCTCGTGGAAATCAAAACAGTGATGCCTAATCAAAGTTGCAGATTCCATTGCAGAGAAGAAATTTAACACCTGAGGAATCCTCAACAGATTAGAGAAAATATAATTTTATGTAAACTCACTTTATCATTGCATTACTGAATTTGTATATTAAATTCAGGCAAAGTATCCTCACTTTAGAAAACACTAGAATAAAAGAGGAAACACTATACTTTTATGTTGATAAAAAAAGTAATATATTACAATGGATTTATTAGACTACTAATTCAAAGAAAATAGAATTTTGCCTTTATTTACCTTTTATTATAAGTGATACTTGATCATTTATTATATAGGAAATTAAAAATAAATATAATTCTTTTATAAAGAACAGCTATCATTATTTCACAGAATAGACTCTGGAATAAAAATTCACATTAGAAACATATACGTTTACATGAAGCTATACTAAAGGCTTTTATGTGGTGACAGAAAGATATCTAACTATAAGCAGTGAACATACACTGCAAAAGATATATGGCTTACTGTTAAATTGTACACTTGAAACATACTGGATTTCTTTAATCAATGTCACCATAATAAAAAAATTTTCAAAAACTGTTGACTATTTCCAGGTATGATATACATATTTAAAAATAGTTTTAAAGTGCTCCACTATTGGACACCAATGAATTTATTCAATATTTTATTTATTTTATTATTAAATATTTGATTTACATTATTTAGGTTGTTTTCCATTGAAACTATTAAATAAAGATTATATTGGAATGATATATGGATCTAGATAATAATTATCGACAATGCTAAATCATTAGGTGACATGTTGTTGAACTGATGGCTAATGCCATAATGTTATCATTGCTGAAAGTGATACAACCAGACATTTTATACTTTGTAAAACAGAAAAACAGCAGAAATTTCACAGTAGCACTGATGAAGAACTTTAAAATTTTAATCATAAATCGAATCAAGCCATTGCATCTTTTCAAATTTACAGGATACACGAGAGATAAAGAAACAATTTAAGTGACATTGCACAGACACTATTGGCCAAATCCAGAATGATGGATATTCTACAGCATAAATAACTAGGTTTTCCCAATAAATTGCTGGCATAAAAAAAAAAAAACAACAAAAACAAAAACAAACAAAAAAAAAAAACAGATGCTGTTAAAGTAAGAAAGAAGCTTAAAAGATAAAGCAACCAAATACCAAATACAATGTGAGGACTTTAGATTCTGATGAAATTGTGTACTTTGAAAAATAGAAAAATTTGAATTTGAATTTGTCATTAAATTTTCAAAGACATTATCAGTGTTTTAGAATTGGGGGGGTGGAATAATGGCAGAGAGTTTATTTCTTAAAGGCCTTGCAACTTAAGAGATACTCACACTGAAACGGTTCAATGATGTGTCGTCTGGGATTTGTTTCAAAATACTACAGAGTAAAAAACATAAATGTGCATAGATAAAATTTAGCAAAGTAATGACATTTGATGCAGCTGTGCAATAGGTACATAAGCATCCATTACAGTATTCTCTCTAATTTTGCACGTTTGAAAATTTTCATAATCAGGGGTTAAAAACGTTTTGTGCTCTTGGTTTTGAATATTTGTGGGTTACTTATTTTGGGTAAATTCCTAGAAATTGAATCAAAAGGAAAGTATTTCTTGAGGTCATTACATTTTATATTGCAATTAACCAAGTTCCACATAAAAATGCCTATACTCCTTATTAAAGGATGCTTACCAGTCTTCACTGAACTTGTAGGTACAATATAGGATACCACAACTATTTTAATTTATATTTTTTTACTCACTAGCGAGATTTACTTTCAAAAATAAATGCTTATTGGCTTTTCTAATCTCATCCAAATCAATTGCCGATTAAATTTCCTATTTCTTTTTTTATGCTCTAAGAATTCATCTATTTTGATTTGCAAAAGTACTTCATTTATTAAGGATATTAACCTTCTGCCAGCCCTACAAATTACAAAAAAAACCTCTTACTTTAACACGAGCCTTTAGACTTTGTCTAGGTATTCTTTTATGAAGATATTAGAAACCCGTATGTAGTAATATTTACCTATCCTCTCCATGTGAGCACCCGCCATTACAATCACAAATTAAAAGTGAGGAAGAAGACACCCAGGCCCTTGGTTGGTATTCTCCGCTAAAAATGAAGCAATTTCACAGAACTCCAGTATCAGACAATGCCATTTTCTGACCAAGACTGACCAAAGCAGATACAAGATCATGCCACAATATTTGAACGCAGAACAAACTCTGTTGAGTTACAAAAATGATCGAACCTCCCCGATCCAGGCCAACATAAGTGACTGCTGCTTCCTTCCCAATTGTAGCGTTAGTCATGGTTTGGCTCTGTCTCCTTGAACATCTGCTGATTAAGACACGCGTTCGCAGAATTCCGCTGCTTCCTGGCAGCATCCAGTCTGGAGCGAAGCCACATTCCTTTAAACTCTCGCCCCAAATCACCTACGAAGCCTGGACCTCCTGCAAGTCCTGTCACGAACTCCAGACATGTCTCTTCTCCCACACTGCAAGACATGATGAACCAAAATTGTCCAACCACAGGTGTGCTCCCAGAGGTCTGCAGCTGGAGCAAACCGACAAGTCCATCCGCTCCAATGCCACAGATTCTTCTTCATACTCTCTCCTACTATGTACTTCCCTCATTAAATTTTTCGGAAATAATTAAAATGTCAATATCTATGGAATGTATTTTATTGTGGGTTTGTTAAAGAATTATTTTTTTGCCAAAATGGTTAACCAATTTAAATATATTGAATTATATAATCAGTACCATTAATTTGCTTTCCCTTTTTATCACGTCATCTCGAAAACTGTATTTTAATTGTATTCCACCCACTAAAGTATCAGGAAAAGGAAAGGAAAGATATATATTTTTATGTGTCAATCTAAACCTTTAAAATTTAAGCCAAGTTTGATATTAAATAATTAGTTATAAGTAAAGAAAGCATACATATATTCTGAAGCACTGCTTTTTTTTTTTTTAAGTATCCTCTTAAGTACTGAGATGTACTAACACTTAAGATTTTTGAAAAGTCGAGATTTGTGTTCACTTTCTTCTGACGGCTTCATGCTCTCTCCTGCCTCCATGTCTTTACCTGTCTTTCCATTCTCTATCCCAAATATGCTCCCTCCTCTATTCATCAAGTTAACCTTAGTCATCCTGTGGTCCTCAGTTCTGGCAGCATCGCCATGAACGCTGGCCGAGCATTCTTTCCCTGTGTGGTTTTGGCGTCATTCACGCCCCAAGGATTTTACTTACCTGTCTCCTACTTATTTATTTTTTGCCATCTGCCTCCAACTAGTCACTAAGCTTATCAGACTGTCTCATGCATGCTGGTTTACCCAGTGTCAGGTGAGAAGGGGGGATGTGATGAGTGTTCATCGAAACTATGAGGTGTTTCCTGAAACAGTGAGCCAGTCACCGGTAGAACTTTCAGGAAGGGGACCAGATAAGGAAGGTGCTTCCCGGACAAGCTTCTTTTCACTGCTGACACTTTGTCAGTTTATCACCTTCCCTGGAGGGGAAAAGACCCATTTTCATTTGAAGGTCTAATAGGATAAGCCAGAGAACACAGAAAGAACAAAAGAATCTAGCATTTGATGATATAAAGTAAGGCTTTATTATCATTAAACCCTGAGCGTAACGATTGACGACTCTGTACCAGTCAGCCAAAGGTGCCCTTCTAAACAGGGGTGTCAGGCCTTTTTACACGGAATGTAGCAGCGAATGTCTGGCTGCAGGCGTTTTCCAGAGACGGGAAGACTTCAGCGACTAGAAGGATGCTCGGAGGTAGTCTGGTGAAGGCACAGGGCCGGGACTTTCTCCTCTCAGGTGTAAGATGAGCGAGGCTTCGCCCTGACGTGGGGTTCTCTCCTGAGTCTCACTGCCTCCCATAAATATCCCTGATTTTGTCAAGTAAGTGACCTCTAAGCTCTGACCAGGGTATCTGGCCTCTAACCCTCCTCCTTGGGAGATTTTTCTCGGTGAAGAATCTCTGTTTCATCTCCTGAATCGCCTTAGGGCACCTGCCAGCAGCGTTTGCTCTGTTCACTTCGCCAAGTGCTCCTCTTTGGTCTTCAGTGAGACATTTTATTTTTTCGCTGGTGTTACTATTTTACCACTTTATTGTACTGCCGCCATAATATTTCTTTTTAAATTAATTTTAATATGCATGCAGTATTTCAATGGTGGTCTAAAGTACGAACAAATAAGCATTAATGATTTTTCTGGGGGGTGTGGTTAGCTCTGAAAATACCAATTTGTTTACAGCCATACCACCCTGAACGCGCCCGATCTCATCTGAAAATACCAATTTATCTTTCCCAAATTTTACCTTAAGGTCTTGATGTAAATACTCTAAAGAAGGTTCATAAACAGACCCCTTATAAAGCTCCAGTTTCTAGAAACATGCCCACATATTAGTGCGACACTCTCATCCATCCGGCTGGTTAAACTAAAAATATCTGAAATGTTTCTGTTGTTTGCTCCTTCGAGCATCCCATCCTAACCCAGTTCCACTGTCTAAAATTAAAGACACAACCTCCCAAAAGCTATCACAGAAGTCCATTAACTAGGGGTCCCCTACTCCCAGGATGAGGACTGGTACTGGTCCCTGGCCTGTTAGGAACCAGCCTGCACAGCAAGAGGTGAGCAGCCGGCCAGCGAGCAAAGCATCATCTGTATTTGCAGCCGCTCCCCAGCACTAGCATCACCGCCTCAGCTCCGCCGCAGATCATCAGGCACTAGATGCTCATAGGAGCACCGGTCTCTGGTGCCAAACAGGCTGGGGACCACTGCTCTAATCTTTGCATCCTCAAGGACCACCGAATTCCAAGCTGTCTGGACACAGACATCACTCCCTAATTCATATACCTGTTGCTACTCATGTATCCACGCCCTGCATGTTCCAAATAACGCCCAAAGCGATTTCTTAAAACTGTGAGTCAGGTCAAGCCCCACGATTTCCATCAGAACCTCTCAAGACCAACCCACTGAATTTTGACAAAATCTAAACTTGTCACATGGCCTACATAATGGCCGCCACAATTTGTCCCACACCCACCCTTCCAACTTCAACTTCATTACTGGTCTTCTTCCTGTACTACCTACCATAGCCAGGAAGAAAGCACCGGCTCCCTTTTTCTATTAACTTGTAAAGCTGGACCTGCCTTAGGATTTCAGGATTCATCATTTCTTCAGCTCAAAGTACTCATGCTTTATTAAGGTCTCAGCTCTAGGGTCACCTCCCCATGAGGACGACCCTGGCAGCCCACTCTTAATCAGCCTTCCCACTCTGGTTGGCCTCTGTCCTGCCCCCCGCCACACCCTATTATTGCTTTTCACCTGCTTATTTGCCCTTCCTGCCATCTGACTTTTTCCTGTTTTCTTGTCGACTGTCCATTTCTCCATATTAAAATGGAAACTGCATCAGAGCTTGGACCCTATCTGTCTGGATTACCCATCTATTCCGAGCATTAGAAAAATAATTTCTTAGAATATTTGTCATTAAATGTGGTACTCATTAGAGTTATAAATAAGCCGATTTTAAATAACATAAAAGAATTTCCAGACAAATGCAGTTTTTATCATGTACTGGGAAAGTAAATTCTTGAATGTGAAATTCTAAATAAAAATTTTCCAAATGCGTGGAAATTTCCCATAGCGTGGATTGAGAAATGTTTTTCTAGGGTATCATGCCTAGAAATGATAGGGAATACATTCCTCTGGTATCAATTGTCAAAGTGTGTAGCTCTGTAAAGCTATTTGGAAAACATTAGAAGGGGTCTAAACTATGAAACTTTCTCTAAAGTAACCCTAGGATTAGAATAAACTGATTCATTGACTATTATAAAAGGCAACACCAGAGCTACATCAGAGTTTAATTTTTGTCACGAAAGCCAGGGAAAGTGTATTA
The DNA here is from genome assembly GCF_000151845.1 of Pteropus vampyrus. Classification (NCBI taxonomy): domain Eukaryota; kingdom Metazoa; phylum Chordata; class Mammalia; order Chiroptera; family Pteropodidae; genus Pteropus; species Pteropus vampyrus. Next base: position 130,865 of record NW_011888913.1, on the reverse strand, counting down.
GTTACCACAGGTCGGGTGGTTTTTAACAACAAAAATTTGCTCTCTCTAAAGTTAAGGTGGTGGCAGGGCCACCTCCCTCCGGAGGCTCTAAGGGAGCCTCTTCCAACTTCTCCAACTTTTGCTGGCAACCTCGATGTTCTCGTGCTTATAAACCCATCACTCCAATCTCTGCCTCCGCTGTTACCAGGCCTTCTTCCTGTCTGCATCTTTGCATCTTCACTATGTCTTCTTATCACGAGGCCTTCTTATAAGGCCACCAGTCATTGGATTAAGGCCCATCCTAATGCAGCATGACCTCATTTCAACTTGATGACATCTCCAAATCCCTGTTTCCCAGTAAGGTCACATCCACAGGGAACGGGGTTTAGGACTCAATCATAGTTTTCTGAGGACCACAATCTACCCACTTATTTAAAGGAGAGAATCTATTATAAGAGCTTCAAGTACTACAGTCCTATAATAGTTTTAGTTAAACTAATAGCTTATTTTAACTGCCTTTGTAAGTGCACAGATAAACAAGGATTAGCGCAAATATAAATTAAATATTCTAGTTTAAAAGACAGTTTCATTTTTCATCCTAAATAAACATATCAATATGTTGGCTTCATGGATCTCTGTGTTCGCCATGGCTAATACGATCATGCTCCAGGATGAAAATCTGTTCCAGCTGGGCCATAACTACACTGTGATGATGGAACCTATCCCATTTTATCCCTGGAGAGATAACCTCTAAAACGTCCTGTAGATGACGACACACACCCATGCCTCAATGACATGTTTGGATTTTAATTATAGTATTTTGTTCAATCCAGTTATCCAGGTAGAAAAAAACTGAGATTCAAAGATTCATATTCATTTTTTTTTTTTTTATCTCTGGGAAAATCCCACCCGCTTTGGAATAAAGCAAAGGACTTAGAGGCTATTAGTGTTTCTTCCATAGAAATGTAATGGGTTGTCTTTGTTAGAACAACAATGAGATTTTTAAAAAATATTTTTGTGTTATAAGTCGAAGACAATAACAAAATGCGTATTAAAAGAACAAGCGAGTTGCAAAGAAGACGCCTGGACTTCATTGCATAATTTTACTTTCTTAAACTATTTAAAAGCCTTGCTAGTAAAAAGCAAAGACCTCCTGAAACGATGTTTACTCACTGTGGATACAAGAATACAGCTGCCACGGGAAAGAGGAATGAGGACATTTATGCCGAAGGCAGAAAAGCGAGTCTGCGAATTAAACTTTGCTTTAGGAAACTGCCCTACCATGAATTGAAAATATATTTTACTTTTTTAATGCCTTATGTTCTTGGGGACTTGGGTTGGGGAGATCAGGGACAGACACCCAGAATGCAACAGGAAAGATAGGTAAAAACAGGCTTCGTCTCACGAAAGCACACTGCGGAAAACGGGCTACCACTTAGAAAGGGAGAGCCTATCGCATGCCTTGCAACATGTACGTTTATTTAAGTGGGATGCTCTGGGTGCTGTTTTTGTGATCGCAAGTGGCTTTCTCTCATTTTACTCATCTGCTACCTTTCTTGTCTCTTCCCTCCTCTGTGCCGTAATCACTACCACAGGTAAGCAGCGTCAACCTCCAGGTATCTATTCTTCCCGAACTTTCTTCCAGCTCATACCCTTGTGTGTCCTTCTGCAAAGACACATGTGCACACTGTTTTGTCATGTTTTATAAAATTAGAATCATGTGTTGTTATGAATCCCACTTTTCTCAACTATTAGTGCATAAGAGAAATCCCTCCAAATGAAGCTTAGAGTTCTAATTCATTCATTGTATTTTCTTCATAGCATTCCATATATATTTATACATACAGATATATATACATATATATATACACATATATATTTTTCAGAACCCCATTCACCTTTAGGGGTTCCTTAACTTAGTTTTAGTTCTGCCTTAGGCTGCAATAAAATACTTAACTTGTGTCTTCATATAACGATGCCCCACTGTACATGAGATTTGCAGAAGTAGAATTGCTGATTAAGATTTTTTTATTTTAAATAGATACTCCCACCTGGCATTTAAAGTTTAATAACTAATCTTTATTCCACCAATTAAAAACAAATATTTTGTATATATTCCAATTAATCAATTACTTTTAACAGCTAATTTTACATGAATTTAACATTAGAGCTACTTTACTAGTAGTTGGGCTTAAACTTTTTGTAAATATCCTATTCACGTAATTTACTTAATTTTTTATTGATTTGTTTGTGCTTTTGTCATCAATTTGTGAGAGCGCATTGCAGATTATTACTGTTATTATCATTACTATTAAGATTAAAGCTTTATTTGTTGTATGCATGACAAATATATATTTTTTAATCTCTTGATTTTTTGTTTCAGCTCGTTATAATGTTGATTGACCTTTTTTGGTAGTTTTTATTTAGATCGTACGATTGAACTCCATGTGCATGATTGCATATCGTTGAAAGGATATATATCCTAGGGTAACGTCTCTTTGTGGATCACAGGCATGTGGACAGAGTTCAGGTTCCTTGTGGAGCTTGACCTCCACATGGCCGTTTATTCCAACAGACACTAGGACAGGATGGGGGCACAAGAATTTGGCTTTTGGCAGAAGGAAGGATTGACTCTCTCAGTTTCAACTCTAGCATTCCATGATTAGATGCTCTGTATTCTCATAAAGAGTTAATAACTAGTTAAAATTTTTAATATCCATGTCCAATTAGTTCCACCCATTGACCAATTCGATATATATTTTCTCATTCCTATCAATCAAGGTAACAATTGATCTCTAACACAAAACCAGTACTTGTCAGGAAGAAGAGATCACTAAGGGTCCCCCAAAAATCTAGGAAAGTTCCAATTTCAAAGATTCTGCTTAAGTGTTATCAAAAGTACATCAGATGTGTCAGAAAATGAACTCCGATATTCAGTTCAGAGTCTGGGCACTGATTGTAGAATCAGTGACAATTTTCCTCTAACATTTGGTTTTACAATAATGATGGAAGTATCTGGCTCCACAGTTTCATAGTGACTTGAATGTCTGTTCATTATAAATCAGACCCATGCTGGTCAGCTTGCAAAGACACTGGAAGTTTCTCTTACAGTGAGCACTCACACTAGGCTAGATCGTACCTCAATATCCATTCCAGTCAAAATAGTATTGTCCATGTTATTTGATGCAGAATTCTGAGGCACCATATAAGTGCTCATTTAAGAGCTGATACAGAGTGAAAGCTCATTTTCATTTTACCTATCAGAGACGCCACAGTTTGTTCCTCTGCCCAAGTGAGATGTTTCACCGTCTCAATGATAACAATTTAGGTTTCCAAAATTTTAAGACACACTTTGGTTTTGGTCCCCAAACAGGTGTCTGTGAGACCTTTTAAGTTCATATTTGGGTGCTGTTCCCTTTATACAGTTGTTTAAAAGCGTATACTCACTCTATTTTGGGAACCTAATTGGAAAATGTATAGACTATCACATTCTGTTAGTAGAGTTTGGATTTCTTAAAATTATTTACCTAAGTAGGATAAATAAATTATGCCATTAATAATTATTAGAGAGTTGGAAAAGAGTTTCGAGCATTTTGATTATATATAGGACTCAAGAATATGTAAACCCACACTTGCCAATCAAGCCTCCCTACCAAGATGGTGACTGTACCACTGGCCAGGAGGACACAAGTCCCCAGGGGCTTAAGAAGTCCTGGCAAGCGCACAAGGGCTTCATCCTCCAAAGTGCTCAGCCAGAGGCTGGGGTGGAGAGAGCCTGGGATTCTGCTTGAGATTTTATTCTCCAACAAACCATCACTCCCTTTCACTGTAACCTGTTTATCAATAAAATCCTTCCCGCCCCAACACAGAAAAAGAGCTCTGACTCTACTGCAACACTGAATCGATTCTACGTGGCTGAGTGAAGCTGATAAGTGGGAACTCCAGTCTCCGCTGTGTCTCCAGACACATCCTTATAATTTCATTTCTTTCCACAATCAGTTATTTCTTCTACTGTGAAGGCTCTGAGTTTAAGTCGTTAAAAATACGGATTCCGGTATGTGACCACCCAGACATAAGTACTTATAAAACTGGTTATTAATTGAGTAACAGAGTAAGTAAATTACTTATTCTAAAATTCTTAGGTAAATGAAGTAATAACACCTACTTATCGGGAACTAATTGACAGAATCTATGCACATTTCTTAGTTCAAGGTCTGCCACACGGAATATATTCCATATATTTCAAAGGTATTTTTCTCTCATTCTTTACATAAACTCTTTCTCTTCTCCTAAAGCATATAATCCCATTGTCTCAACTCTGATAACAAAACTACTGCCCTGCTTTACACTATTTGATATAACAGAAAAAACTTCTCAAATTCCCTCAAAACTTTCTAGCATCTATATCCATAAAGAGGTGTTTCTCAGTTTGTCTCCCACCTTTGCTCCTGACCTCACCTGCCGGATCTCAGAGACCTCATCTTCCATGCTCATCATTCAGCTCTCTCAGATTTTCTTCTGTCTCTCATGCTCCCTCCCCCTCCCCATCCGCTCTCTCTCCCTCTTTTCCTTTCTCCCTCTCTCATCTTTCCATCGACATGTAAAGATGCTTTAGGTTCCCTTAAATAATAATTACTCAGCTATAAGAAGAGATGAAATACCACCATGAGCAACAACGTGGATGGATCTTGAGGTGATCATGCTAAGCAAACTAAACCAGACAGAAAAAGTTGAAAACCACATGATATCACTTATAGGTGGGGCATAAATCTAAAAGCAACAACAACAACAAAAAAAACATGACAAACAAACAGAGACTCACGGAAATTGACAGTAGACTGGGTGGTCTTCAGAGGGTGGAGGGAGAGAGGGGGGAGGCTGATGGGGTAAAAGGGGTCAAATATGTGGTGACAGAAAGAAATCTAACTATGGGAGGTGAACACACAATGCGATATATAGATGACTTGCTGTTGAATTGTACACTTGAAACGTTGGATTTCGTTAACCAATGCCACCATAATAAAAAATATAAAGAAAGAAGAAAGAAAGAAAGAAAGAAAAGAGGGAGGGAGGGAGGGAGGGAGGTAAGGAAGGAAGGAAGGAAGGAAGAAAAAAATAGAATTTGAAAACAACCTACCAACAGGTTCCCATCTAACTTTAATCCCCTAACCATTAATAACTTCTCAAACCCCCTCATTGATAAATCCATGAGCACCTAACAGTCTTTAAAGACTGACCTGTAGCCTTGCCCTTTATGTTCTTAACATTAATATTTTCTGGTCATTCTTTCCCGCATCCTTTGCAGTCACCATTTCCTCCATCACCCCCTTGAGTGTTGGTGCCGCTCACGAGCCGTTCTTACTCTGGCTCTCCCAGGAAGCAGGATACATGA